>NC_091207.1:19689820-19867320 GCF_040958095.1 Procambarus clarkii | reverse complement strand
GAAATAAGATAGGAGTCATTGCAAGAGACCATCAGTGGTTCGAAATGCCGGGTCCAAGAGCTAAAAGCTCGATCTTGCAGGCACAAATAAGTGATTACAAATAGGTGAGTATACACACACACACACACACACACACACACACACACACACACACACACACACACACATACACACATACACACACATATACACACACATATACACACACACACATACACACATACACACATTCACACACATATACACACACAAAAACACACACACACACACACATCTACCCTCCACTTACCTTCTTTCAACAATTGGTTGGATAAGAGACTTATCAAACTTAAATTGACATCAGTGAAAAGATTTCATCCCAAGAAACATTTACATGAACGAATATTTGACAGTCAAGACGTTAGCATCAATCTTCTGGAAGCTGCTTTATCCTCATCTCAGATTATACAAGCTAAACCAAAAAAATAAAAAAAATAAAAATTTGGATTTCAGAGCAAATACATTTTGACGGCATTAACAGGTCGCTTAAGCCTCATTTTACCTGCGTGTACAAAAGTGTATTAAGCAAGCATGTGTTTCTGAATGACCTTTGGAAAATGTAAATGTTCGCCTTTCTTGTTTTCTTAAAATCTTTTCTTGTTTCAGTTGATGTCTGGTAAACGGGAGAGAGCCGAGTAACAGATTAAATGCAATGAGTTGGAGTTGATTTGACTTGTTAGCTGTTGTTGTATTTGATTACACATTCAATGGCGTCTTGTGTTGCTCTTGTTATAATATTATATTCGTGATTAAATGGCGTATCTACACAATGCTCACACAGTTATTATCATGCTCGTAGTTAGCATTGACTTTTTATCCGTGTTTGTTAATTGCGTTTACATACTTAAACGCACTTTAACACACATGTAAACACACATATAAAGGTACTTCAACACACACATGTAACCACACTTAGACACTCACACACGTGAACACACGTAAACACAGTTAAATACACGTGAACACACGTAAACACAGTTAAAAACACGTAAAAAACAAACACACATGTTTACATACTTAAACATTCACACAAACACCCAGCCAACTATCAACAACCAGCTAACACCAACTTACACTCAGCTATATTAGAGAACACGACGAAACATCGTGAGAGAGAAGATTAAGCTACCCAAAAGGTGGCTTGGGCATGAATAGCCCATAAGTGGTGGCCCTTTTGAGCCATTTCCAGTATCAATAGATGATACTGGAGATCTGTGAAGGTGCGACTGCACCCTGCGTGACGGGAGATGTCTCCCGTGACGAAACATCAAACATACTGCCCCTATGATGACCAGACCACACACTAGAAATTGAAGAGACGACGACGTTTCGGTCCGTCCTGGACCATTCTCAAGTCGATTGTGAATGGTCGACTTGAGAATGGTCCAGGACGGACCGAAACGTCGTCGTCTCTTCAATTTCTAGTGTGTGGTCTGGTCATCATACTTCAGCCACGTTATTGTGACTCATCGCCTGCATACTGCCCCTATATATCATGGAAACCAAGGGATGGGTAAGGTGGTACGGGCATATTCGCACATAAGGGATTTGTTTCACCATCATCTCGTCCCTGGCTATATCCAGCTGCTCAGAAACTTTCATTCACTCGAACTCTGACCTTGATAATAATGAAAAGGATCAACGAAACACGTCTCTTAGCGTCGGGCCTTAATAAAATTGCAAAAATATATATAAAATAGTGTTTGTGTGCAGAGTCTGTAAATGTGTATATAAATGAGAAAAATTATGAAATGTCCTAGAGTATGTTACCCTTTAATTATAATCCATGAAATACAATAATTTGAGCAGAAGCGCTCATACGAAACTAATAATCAAAACATCTATTCATTGCAATCTCTCTCTCTCTCTCTCTCTCTCTCTCTCTCTCTCTCTCTCTCTCTCTCTCTCTCTCTCTCTCTCTCTCTCTCGACAAAATAATAAGCCTTCAGTATTTTTGTTACGAGCTCAATGTATTTTGAAGCTATGGACCTGTGATGATCTATTATTGTAGATGCTCAATTTAATTTATTTCTGGTTAATGAGGGTTCAGGGATCATAAATCAAATTTGCATGTGAATAGTTTGTGGTTGTGAGGACTGGCGTGTCGGGAATGGTTATTGTACACGCACACACACACACACACACACACACACACACACACACACACACACACACACACACACACACACACACACACACACACACACACAGTGAAGTGGTGAAGGCATACACTATTTTAAATAAACTGAAGGGCTAGGGGAAGTTAGGGCCACTAATTTTGGCCCTAGAGAAAGACCTTAGCCTCAAAGAGCTAAGAGGAACAGAGAAAGGGAAAACATTTTATGAAAACATTTTATTTTCCCAATTCACGTATGATTTGAATTAGGAAATAAACTGAATGATAGTATAGCCAACAGCTGGTAATGATAGTGTAGCCAACAGCAGGTAGGGCAAATTCTTGCACTTGCTGCATGAATTTTGCAAAAACATGTGACACAGCTAACCAGACTCAGACTAGAAAGCAATCCATATATATCCTATGCATCACATATGACTATGTGGACAGGAAGGTTGAAATATCAACTCCACGAGTTCAGTATGCGAGTGATAGACTATTTGGTCATAAAAATGAGGTAGATAATGAAATAACGTAGGATCTGGTGTATAGTGTGCCTGGTGGAGGGAATAGAGAGGATCAAGAGGACATAGTGTGGATTTAATAGAGGTTACAATTTGTCTGTTGGAGGGAATAGTGTGGATCAAAAGGAGGGTATAGTGTGGATCTAAAAGAGGTTTTAGTTTGCCTGGTGTAGTGGATTACAGGTGTGAGTATTGGTGGGGATCATGGTGGTGGTGGGGGGAATGGGCAACAAAGTGGTTATTTACGTAGTGAAGGTGAGAGAGAGAGTATAATGCTGAATAATGAATGCGTCGAGGCGGTGGAGATAGGAAACAGTGGGTTGGAGATGGGTGGAGATGGGTGGAGATGGGTGGAGATGGGTGGAGATGGTAGGAATGTTATAGCCCCGGTGTGCCCGCCCTCTGCATGTCGTCCTCAAGCCAACATGTGGTAATCCTCCAAGACAATCAACTGAATGACTCACACATAAAGACGACATCACGCCGCCGCCACCAAAGTCTTCGCTACCCACCCGAAGGAAGGAGAATAAACTTAACGTTTACAAATGCAATATCACAATTTAACATATTACTCCCCCTACCAATGTACAAATTTGCAACAGCGTTAATATCAAACAGAATTTGTAAACAGCAAACACCTGTGTTGACATGAAATGTATTGAGCGTAATGGTTCAACATTTTTTTGTTTTGTTTCAAGAACAAAAATGGGTTTGCCAGGTGGTTTAAACCAACCAACGCAAACAACGTGACCGCCACGTTGTTTTTTTTAACGTTTCAGCAACGTATAAACGTTTTTTTTCGTGGCTATGTCATGCGTTAGCCGAGCTCATATTTTGAAACCTAGAGTGAATCTGTTGTATGTTCTTGCAGGTTTATTCTCATCTGTTTTGACGTTTACAACTAACTTTACCTGTATGATATATTCAATCAACTTTACCTGTATGATATATTCAATCAACTTTACCTGTATGATATATACAATCATCCTCACCTGTGTCATGCACACAGTCAACTTTATTTTGATTGTATGTATGCATACAATCACCTCGCCTGTACAATATTTACATTGGAAGGATTGGTACTATGGTGAATGGAATGGCAGGGTTGGGTGGATAGGAGTCATGGCAGACTTGGGTGTTATGGTGTAGTGATTTTCATGGTAGTGTGCTATGGTGTTGCAGGTACCATGGTGAGGGTGATTACACAGGTGGGTACTGGGCTGAGGTAGTTATTACACTGGTCGGTACAGTACCAGAAGAGTAGTTACCATGTTGAAGTAGATATCTCTATGCACCCAGCCCCTCTGATAATACCTCTTGTGGAGGTATTACACAGCATACAGCGCACAGCATATACCTCGTAGTATATGGTTGGAATCGCGGCGGAGAGCTTGATATATATTCCACTGTAAGACTCGGTAGTATATCTTTCTTTCCCCTCTCGAGACCTTGATATATGATGGGACGTCTTCCCCTTGATAGGGTAAATCTGTGCAGCTGTCAAGAGCCTGCGGTATTGCCCAAGAAGTCAATATATGTAAATTTTCCAGCTTGGCAACAGTGATGCATGGTATCAAGTCCAATAATACGCGTATTGGGTAATCCATTTACGAAAGTCCGGATAGCATTGGTTATTACAGGTTATTAAACGAAGCAGAGTAAGGCCAAAAGTCTAACATTATATCAGAAGCCTTTGCAATGATGTTCTTAAGGTGTATTTTGAGCTATTGCAGTGTTCTTGCCTCATTTGACTAAGTAGGTATATTGCATTTTTCCCACCTGATTGGGAATAGTGTTGTCAAGAGAGGGTGTTGTGGTCAGTGTTGTCAAGAGAGTATGTGTTTCAGAATAGAACAATAATATAATACCAATAGAATAATAGAATACCAATAGAATAAGGGGCAGATCCGGTTATGTGGTAACCAATAATAACGCCAATGGAGATGTATTATGCAGCAACAACCCCTCACTTGTAATACAGCATACAAGAATATCAACAGCAGTGCCGCAGCATTCCTTTCACTGCTAATAACCAACATCGCAGCATACAGATTTTCATTCGAGCGTGTTCCAAAGGGATCGGATGAACTGTTCTCAATCCTCACTTAACGGATCATAGGCAGTGAATTTTGTTCAAGTGGGTATTGGTGAACTGCGTTAAGTAATGTAAGTGTCTAAGCACTACCGTTAACTTTTCATATTGTTATTATTAATTATTAATTAACTGTGTTTTTCGAAATATATTATCTCCATTCAAACTACAAGCAATATATTTTCTGTTCACCTGTTTAGTTTCATAAAATGAATGTTTACAGTTAGAATATAAAAATTGCTTGGTATATGGCATTAAATGGAATTGTTATGTCTTCTGTTTTTCAATGTAACTTCGTTAAATCTTCAACACTATTATGTGTATTGTAATACGGTAACACATTATTTGCATTTTAATACTGTAACACTGTTATTTGTATTGTAATACTGTAACATATTATTATTTGTATTGTAATACAGTTACACTGTTATTTGTAATGTCCTTTTCAAACTCATACAATACTAAACATTGCTGCTGTATACAATATACAATGTTTAGTTATACAGAATAATTTAGCTATATTATTATTAATTGTTTCATTGGATGAAAAACTATATATATTTTTGTTCATATATATTACATTCTATATTATATATATTTTTGTTCATATATTTTACATTCTATATTATATATATTTTTGTTCACCTAGGCATGAATAAAATGATTGATTGATTCTGGTGTTAACTGACAACACGGAAGATCCCAGAAATCAGAAGTCATGGAAGTTTGTGAATACGACTTGATACCAACTTGATTAACGATACCCGTTTAGATATTTGATATATATAAAAAAGCTAATGAGACGAATTGCATTTCTTTGAAAGGAATTGAAATAATCTGGAGACGAAGAGTACTTGGAAGGGATAAGAGGACAATGAGCTGCGGCAACAGGAAATGATAGCTTGGACCATCAGGGGGATCGAATGCTGAACCCAAGCAAGAAAGGAGGGTGTCACTCAACCGATAAGCCCAGGTGGCTGAGCTGCTGCTGCTGCCCTATCTTCTTGAGGTTATCTTGAGATGATTTCGGGGCTTTAGTGTCCCCGCGGCCCGGTCCTCGACCAGGCCTCCACCCCCAGGAAGCAGCCCGTGACAGCTGACTAACACCCAGGTACCTATTTTACTGCTAGGGAACAGGGGCATAGGGTGAAAGAAACTCTGCCCATTGTTTCTCGCCGGCGCCTGGGATCGAACCCAGGACCACAGGATCACAAGTCCTGCGTGCTGTCCGCTCGGCCGACCGGCTCCCTGCCCTCCTGTGAACCACATACAAATAACCGGGAGACAGACTGCGAGCGCCCTGAGATGTGGAAGCAAAACGCTTAACAAGGCGGACGAGTCTTGTGGGAAGTTGAAATAACTGAGAAAAGAAATATCTTCTGGGACCTCTTGAGAATTTCCCAACTTTTAGGAGACACGCCGGGGCAGAAATCTCCGCTTTCCTCAACAAATTGGGAGTAATTTTGATAACTTGGACATTGGAAAAGGATTGAGGCTTTCGATGTGGGTTACAAAAGGCAGTTCTGGTCATCGACTAAAGTTTTACTTTTTTGTAATTAGCCAAAATTGTTTTATTGAAATTAAATTTCTCCAAGTTGCAAGTTCCCAACAGGGATCACTTTCTCTCTTGCTTTCTCTGTGAGAGATTACACTTTCTCTTGCCTCCTTTGTGATAGATTACTCTCTCTCTCTTGTTTCCTCTGTGATAGATTACTCTCTCTCTCTTGCTTCCTCTGTGATAGATTACTCTCTCTCTCTCTTGCTTCCTCTGTGATAGATTACTTTCTCTTGCTTTCTCTGAGATAGATTACTTTCTCTTGCCTCCTTTGTGATAGATTACTCTTTCTCTTGCTTCCTCTGTGATAGATTACTCTCTCTCTCTTGCTTCCTCTGTGATAGATTACTTTCTCTTGCTTTCTCTGAGATAGATTGCTCTCTCTCTCTCTTGCTTCCTCTGTGATAGATTACTCTCTCTTGCTTCCTCTATGATAGATTACTTTCTCTTGCTTCCTCTGTGATAGATTACTCTCTCTTGCTTCCTCTGTGATAGATTACTTTCTCTTGCTTCCTCTGTGATAGATTATTTTCTCTTGGTTCCTCTGTGATAGATTATTCTTGCTTCCTATGTGACAGATTACTATTACTTGCGCTGCAATAGATCACTTTTGTTACTCATACCGACGCAATACACTCATTTCCTCCTCTGCTAAGAGTTATACTCATACTTGAACATAGGATAAAAGCCAGCTAGTATCGTTCTAATTGCCAATTACTTGCGTAAGTCAATGAGGTGAATACACATATACAGCACTGTGCTGGAACACACACCCACTGAAACCGAAAAGATATATTTTGCAGTGTGGGGGGAGGCTTCCCACAAGATGGGAAGCCTCGTCACACTGTTAAATGGGTATCTTGAGGTTATCTTGAGATGATTTCGGGGCTTTTTAGTGTCCCCGCGGCCCGGTCCTCGACCAGGCCTCCACCCCTAGGAAGCAGCCCGTAGCAGCTGTCTAACTCCCAGGTACCTATTTACTGCTAGGTAACAGGGGCATCAGTGTGGAAAGAAACATTTTGCCCCATTTGTCTCCGCCTCCACCGGGAATCGAACCCGGAACCTCAGGACTGCGAATCCGAAGTGCTGTCCTCCCAGCTGTCAAGCGCCCTAGAGAGGCAAGGGAGAGAACGCCACACTCTTTATTCCTTCCTCTGTGATAAATCAGTTTCTCTTGCTTCATCTCTGATAGACGCAGCAATCATAGATACAGCAAGAACAACAGTGGGAACTTGAACAATTACAACGCGACTGCTTAAATCTTAAAGATTTGTGTTTACATCAGTCGTAAGATCGATAAATATCCAGTTATAGTAAACGATTCAAAATAATCAAGTGAGGTAGAGAGATACCAACAGGTATGAGTGAGGTAGAGAGATACCAGCAGGTATGAGTGAGGCATAGATACCAACAGGTATGAGTGAGGTAGAGAGATACCAACAGGTATGAGTGAGGCATAGAGACCAGCAGATATGAGTGAGTTAGAGAGATACCAGCAGGTATGAGTGAGGCATAGATACCAGCAGGGACGAGTGAGTTAGAGAGATACCATCAGATATGAGTAAGGACGAGTGACCACCGACTATCAGCGAGTTACAGATCACTAGCCCCTCATCAGCAGCAAACCCGAATCACCCAAATACAGTACGAGGTGCTGAATTATGTAACGCTTCGGGGCCGCGGTACAGCGTAACAAACTTTTACCTCCGCTGCTGACATTTCCAATTTTCTGTTTTAAGCCACCAAACCTCTCCAGGGACACTCTAAATGTGGCGAAGTCTATTTTTTTCCGGAAAGCGACACAACACCAGCCTGGTAACAACAGGGACTGGGGGAAAGGGAAAGCCTGGAGAAGCCACACCAATTACACTCCTTCGCTAATTCAAGCTTAACGACACCCAACACACAAAACATGAAGTTAATTGTATTATTTTTATACTTATTTTCTAACGTTGCAATAACGTCAAGTTTTTTTGTTCCAGTAACGTGATGACGTTTAACCGCCGGACTTGCAGGTACGTCGTGTGATTATATTTTTTCTGGACGGAGCGTTGATTTTTTTTTAATATATATAGAGAGATACCATCAGGTATGAGTGAGGGAGCCGGTCGGCCGAGCGGACAGCACGCTGGACTTGTGATCCTGTGGCCCTGGGTTCGATCTCAGGCGCCGGCGAGAAACAATGGGCAGAGTTTCTTTCACCCTATGCCCCTGTTACCTAGCAGTAAAATAGGGACTTGGGTGTTAGTCAGCTGTCACGGGCTGCTTCCCGGGGGTGGAGGCCTGGTCGAGGACCGGGCCGCGGGGACACTAAAAGCCCCGAAATCATGTCAAGATTTCTCAAGATATACTACAAACACCAGAGTGTCGCGCCTTTACAACTCACAGCAAGAGGCTCATGAAACCACGTTCCACGAATGTAAATGTAAATGCTTACATTTACATTATGCTAATGTAAAAAATCTAACAAAGGCGCGTGTTATTAAGACGTTAAATAAACACAAAACACAGAAAATCAAACAATGGATATAAATAAGGTGAGTTTAGGCCCAGAAAACACCTGAGAAAATGCTGATTTGAAAATAATATTGTCGGATTCCGGACTGGTAATAGTGACATCACAGACGTGGGATCAGTTCATTGTTTCAAGCGTAGGTTAGACACATATATGAATGAGTTTGTGTGGATATAAATAGGAGCTGACTCGTATGGGCCAAAAGGCCTTCTGTGGATCCGTTTATTTTTGTGTCATTCGTTAGCTTACACCTGGAAAGGCAGATATATGTCTCTTGCGAAAAAATGCGGAATTAGAATCAGATTTGATGACATATAAATAAAATCTTGGGAGGGTTTCTTTCTTCTGTTGATATGCTGCAGTATTATGACACAATACAGTATATTTATCTACTGTAGGTACATCAGAGTATGCTGACACAATACAGTATATTTATCTACTTTGGGTACAGTAATGCATGGAGGGCCCCATGTTCTCCCCCAGTTGACAGACCACAATGCATGGAGGGCCCCCATGTTCTCCCCCAGTTCACAGACCACAGTGCATGGAGGACCCCCATGTTCTCCCCCAGTTGACAGACCACAATGCATGGAGGGCCCCCATGTTCTCCCCCAGTTCACAGACCACAGTGCATGGAGGACCCCCATGTTCTCCCCCAGTTCACAGACCACAATACATGGAGGGCCCCAAGTCCTCCCCGGACCAATATTCACTCCAGACCAAAATGCATTTCAGATGCCACATGCCACCAGAAGCACCGCTGAATACCGACTTGCCTTTAATTACGCAACATACTAAAGCCACCATGCAATGCAATAACATACATTAACAACTATGCTATACATGCTAAAGCCGACTTTCTGACGTGCTCGTCTTCCACGCCATAACAACTATGCTTCGAGACTATCATCAGCTCCCCTGCAAGTCAATCATTCGCACGAGAGAAAAGGGAAGAGTGAATTAAATTATATTTTCCATGCTCTGAATCCAACACAAACACAGCAGATACCATTATATTTTTTGTAACAAAAGATAATTACTTAAAACGAATTTCTGACTTATGATGAACAGAAAGCAGTCTCACTGCCACAGAGCCTTCTGATGGGTAGGTCTGTAAGCATCTGACATCAATATTCGGCGCTGGAATAATGTCAGAACTGGAAATTGATAACCCGGCTTGGTTTCTAGTACTTAACCTGTGCTGGAAGATTACCAGTCATTCTGAAGGTTGTTTCCATGTCCAGATATTATCCAGTAGACATTATCTTTGTCCATACCTTATTCAGTAGCCATTATTCTTGTCCAGACCTCATCCAGTAGCCATTATCCTTGTCCAGACCTTATCCAGTAGCTATTATTCATGTTCAGACGTATGCCAACAAGAATGGCAAGGATTTGCTCCCATACAACACACACACACACACACACACACACACACACACACACACACACACACACACACACACACACACACACACACACACACACACACAGATTGGCGTGAAGTCACCAGTGGAGTCCCACAGGGCTCTGTACTCGGACCTATCCTGTTTCTGATATACGTAAATGATCTCCCAGAGGGTATAAACTCATTCCTCTCAATGTTTGTTGACGACGCCAAAATTATGAAAAGGATTAAAACAGAGGAGGACAGCTTGAGGCTTCAAGAAGACCTGGACAAGCTGCAGGAATGGTCGAACAAATGGTTGTTAGAGTTTAACTCAAGCAAATGTAATGTAATACAGATAGGCGAGGTGTAGGGAGCAGGAGACCAAATACATTGTATCATTTGGGAGATGAAATACTTCAAGAGTCAAAGAGAGAGAGAAAAACCTGGGGGTTGATATTACGCCAGACCTGTACCCTGAAGCTCATATCAAGAGGATAACATCAGCAGCATATGCCAGGTTGGCTAACATAAGAACGGCCTTTAGAAACTTGTGTAAGGAATCTTTCAGAACATTATATACCATAAATGTCAGACCAATCCTGGAGTATGCGGCACCAGCATGGAGTCCATATCTAGTCAAGCATAAGACTAAACTGTAAAAGGTTCAAAGATTTGCCACCAGACTAGTACTCGAACTGAGGGGTATGAGCTACGAGGAGAGTCTACGGGAATTAAACCTCACGTCACTGGGAGACAGAAGAGTTAGAGGGGACATGATCACCACATACAAGATTCTAAGAGGAATTGATAGGGTAGGTAAAAACAGACTTTTTATCACAAGGGGCACACGCACTAGGGGACACAGGTGGAAATTGAGTGCCCAAATGAGCTATAGAGACGTTAGAAAGAATTTTTTCATTGTCAGAGTAGTAGACAAATGGAATGTATTAGGAAGTGATGTGGTGGAGGCTGACTCCATACACAGCTTCAAGTGTAGATATGATAGAGCCCGATAGGCTCAGGAACCTGTACACCTGTTAATTGACGGTTGAGAGGCGGGACCAAAGAGCCAGAGCTCAACCCCCACAAGCACAATTAGGTGAGTACAATTAGGTGAGTACACACACACACACACACACACACACACACACACACACACACACACACACACCACCACCACCACCACCACCACCAAACACATACGCGGCATGTGCTGTGAAGCACACCACCTTTACCACTATTTGAGCAAGAAGCGAACCCCTAATTATGTGCGGAAACCATTACTAAGAAACGCGAATATATCCCTGCTACGGTCACGCACACACGCACACGCACCCCTCTGAGACGCACGCACGCCTGTACACACGCAGCTCCGGAACAGCTTGCACATTTGCTGTGAGTTGCACGCAACGAGTCCCGCCGCATCAGCACGCAATGTTCCCTTCCTCACTTGCACCCAAAGTTTAATTCGTTTCTTTCTAATAACACGCACGCAAAGGTGTCTTCCCTCGCTCCTTCATCTTCAAACAAGATCCATCTTGCTTCCTTACGATCAAACAGAACTTCTTTTACATCACAAACAACCCTAATCTTCCCTCCATCACTCTTACCCAAGTCAAGGCTCACCCTCACTCTACCATACACTTGGGCTGGGCCAGTAGAGGGACGGTCTCGCTTCGTGCAGGTCGGCGTTCAATCCCCGACCGTCCACAAGTGGTTGGGCACCATCCCTCCCCACCACTCCCGTCCACATCTCAAATTATTATCCTGACCCTTTCCAGTGCTATATAGTCTTAATGGCTTGGTCTAAGGCAGGAAACGAGGGTAGGAGGCGAGGCGAAGCCAGACCATTGCCTCTAATTACCACAACGGACATAAAATGGTGTACTAAAACACCCTAACCTAGCTGAACCTAACCTAACCTAACTGATGGATCCACAAATAGAAAACGTGTATATTATTTACAGGACATAATACTTTGTCCATTTGGGATTTTGACGTCGAAATACGATGTATTATTCAAGAGGATAGGTTAGCGAGGCACACATATACACAAAAGACATGTCCTCACACTCATTTTTTCCACATGTGTGAGTTGGGTTATTAGCAAAACTAATTGTAACTGCGTAATTGTAACAACAAAACTTGTCAACAAAAGCACGTGACGTACACGTCAGAAAATGTGTTTGGTCGGCAGTAAACATAAATGTTTATCAGGAGATATTTCCTAAACATTCCCACAACCCCCCGCGCCCGAGTGTGCTTTTGAAGGAATGTGTCAATACTTCCTGGTGAGTGTAGTGAGCTGTTGTGGCGGGTCAGCTGTTGTGGTGGGTCAGCTGTTGTGGCGGGTCAGCTGTTGTGGCGTGTCAGCTGTTGTGGCGTGTCAGCTGTTGTGGCGGGTCAGCTGTTGTGGCGGGTCAGCTGTTGTGGCGTGTCAGCTGTTGTGGCGTGTCAGCTGTTGTGGCGGGTCAGCTGTTGTGGCGTGTCAGCTGTTGTGGCGTGTCAGCTGTTGTGGCGGGTCAGCTGTTGTGGCGGGTCAGCTGTTGTGGCGGGTCAGCTGTTGTGGCGGGTCAGCTGTTGTGGCGGGTCAGCTGTTGTGGCGGGTCAGCTGTTGTGGCGGGTCAGCTGCTGTGGCGGGTCAGCTGTTGTGGCGGGTCAGCTGTTGTGGCGGGTCAGCTGTTGTGGCGGGTCAGCTGTTGTGGTGGGTCAGCTGTTGTGGCGGGTCAGCTGTTGTGGTGGGTCAGCTGTTGTGGCGGGTCAGCTGTTGTGGCGGGTCAGCTGTTGTGGCGTGTCAGCTGTTGTGGCGGGTCAGCTGTTGTGGCGGGTCAGCTGTTGTGGCGTGTCAGCTGTTGTGGCGGGTCAGCTGCTGTGGCGGGTCAGCTGTTGTGGCGGGTCAGCTGTTGTGGCGGGTCAGCTGTTGTGGCGGGTCAGCTGCTGTGGCGGGTCAGCTGTTGTGGCGGGTCAGCTGTTGTGGCGGGTCAGCTGTTGTGGCGGGTCAGCTGTTGTGGCGGGTCAGCTGCTGTGGCGGGTCAGCTGTTGTGGCGGGTCAGCTGTTGTGGCGGGTCAGCTGTTGTGGTGGGTCAGCTGTTGTGGCGGGTCAGCTGTTGTGGCGGGTCAGCTGTTGTGGTGGGTCAGCTGTTGTGGTGGGTCAGCTGTTGTGGTGGGGCAGCTGTTGTGGTGGGTCAGCTGTTGTGGTGGGTCAGCTGTTGTGGTGATTCAGCTGTTGTGGTGGATCAGCTGTTCTAGCGGATCAGCTGTTGTAGGCGAATCATCTGGCATGATCAGGAGTATTCTCATTCATGAACTCAGTATGAATTTTCGTATGTGTGTATACTACACTTTTATCAATCTCACAATGAAAGGATTCCCTTCTTTCTCTCATTTTGAATGACCTTCGAGTATGCCTCAGAAAGATGTTATCTTCTTGGAAGGAAGAAAGTTTTTATAAAAATACTTCTTGAAAAGGTCATTCAGGCAGCGGTCTGCAACTTATCCAAGGGAAGAGATACAGGAGGCGGGGCAGGAGGCCTGCAGGTGCCAGAGGGATATCTTGTATGAGGTCACAAGATGAATATCCTCTAAGATATCACCAATAGAATATCCTGCGATTCATCTCTTATTGTTTAGGGGGAAATAAAAGAAACCTGTTTACAGAAGAAAATGATAAACAATGAACATGTTGCTAAAATACCTGAACCATTGTGTGGAAAATGTTTTCCTTGCAATTTATATAAACTAATGTCAACAAACTTGAAAGAAAATTCTGTTTGGTCAACAAATTTTCACCAAAAGTTTCAAGACTGTGAGGTACAAACTGCTCGGAAAATACACACTGGGAGCTTACTCTAGTTCAGGACTCAACTATTCTTGCTGGTGGTCAGTAAGGTATTGATAGTTCATAGTTCTCCAGAGGTTGATAAACTCAAGCCCAACACCTGTTAGTATATATATATTTACGGTACTATTAGCAGATGAAAGTCACAATAACGTAGCTGAAAAATGTTGACCAAACACACACACTAGAAATTGAAGAGACGACGTTTCGGTCCGTCCTGGACCATTCTCAAGTGGTCCTTGAGCCTTGAGAACGACGTCCTTGAGATCCAGGACGGACTGAAACGTCGTTGTCTCTTCAATTTCTAGTGTGTGTGTGGTTTGGTCAACACTATTAGCAGGTGTCCAGAAGCCACATATGTTCAGGAATTATTTAAATAGTGCAAATGTCTTCTAGGAGATACATTGTAAAAGAGATGCATGTTCAGCAATTATTCCAGAGATACTTACATCCACTAATTATTCCAGTGATACAGATATCCACTAATTATTCCAGTGATACAGATATCCACTAATTATTCCAGAGATACACGTATCCACTAATTATTCCAGTGATACACATATCCACTAATTATTCTAGTGATACAGATATCCTGGAGTTATTCCAGAGATACTGTTAATTGTATTTATTAATCTGCCAAATTTCTTGATCATCGCGAGTCTTGGTGTTAAATATTAGTTCTTTACCTTTGAACATTTTCGTTAGTCTCAACTTTGACCCTTGAACGAGTTTGGAAAAAAACACAATGGAATTAAAACAATGAAGTTAATTAGAAATTTTGAAGACAAATAGGAGTTCTAAAGCGTTGAACACTCGAAATTAAAATAAAACAAAATCCCCCCTTGTAAAAAAAGTAAATAGAAAACACAACAGCAAAATCAACATAGTTGTAAAAAAAAATCCTCCCTAGCAATAAAATTAAAATAATAGCATTTTTTTTTTAGCAATTCCTACCTTTTTTTCATCTGAGAATATGAATCTTAATATTTTTAAGTAAAAAATTTCTCAGTATGAGAACGTTGTCGTGGACGAATTAGAAGGACGTAACTTATCTTACCTTTGAGGAGAAAGAAATATGTTGATGCTAGAGATAATCACATTTTAATTAGATCCACTTCAGGAAAAAAGGTAATTTTTGCAAAAAACGGTCTTACCTGTCATTGATGACGTCATACCTGATAGTCTTACCTGTTATTGATGACGTCATCACTTCATCAATATAATTCGTGCACTTGCAATGCTCTTAAAGATGAGCAGTCTAGCAACGACTCTTCTGCAACTCATCTTAGAACTAAATATAGAAAAATGATCATCAAAGAAAATAGTGGTAATTCAACGTCCAATTAAATTATTGATAGCGATCTTATGATAACGAAGTTTTGGATCACTGCAGGAGAAGACGAAAGCCATATCTTGAATAATGAGTTCCCAGGAAATTTTTAATAATCTGGAAAGAGCCTTTTTAATGCGTTTCCCTTTGGAAGCATTATTACATTATGCAAAGTAATGAAAACAAAAATGATTTCTTCGACGCCACTTATCAGGATTTTAGTTCGCTAAATTCCTTTGTTGGCCAAAATTAATAATAATTTGTAATTCGTTTTGTCAGTTACAGGAATCCTGATATATATATATATATATATATATATATATATATATATATATATATATATATATATATATATATATATATATTGATACTAAAATTGAAGAGTTAAAAAATGTAAAGGAAAGATGGAATTTTTAAGTAAAGTTAGGTACTAAATCACTTACTGTAAAGTCAGTAGTTACTTCAGTTTGTCATCGTGTATGTCAAGTGTGTTGTGATTTAACAGTGCCAGGAACAGTGCTCCTACAAACAAGCCACAATACGTATAATTTTATGCTCCTTCTGTGCTAGCTAAGTAGCGTCTGAATCCTGAATGACTGCAGATTTCCATGTGATATTTTGATTAGAAAACAGGAAATGATCACAGGCACCCACGTGAGGTGTTAGGACCCTTGGCGGCTCTGAACATCACGAAGGAGATTAAACCGTCTGTTTATCGTCGCGTCCTGTACCGCAACATGCAGGTAACTGCGGTACTAAAGCCATCGCAGCTGCTCGTTCAGCCGAACCACCAATGATGCAGTAGTAATCTCTTAGAGACTTTGTACATCTCTGCAGTGTTGGGTCTCTCTCATTTGTACTTAAGATATCCCCTGGAGTCATGTGATAATTACCCACAATGCCGCTTCTAACCTCTCTCTCTCTCTCTCTCTCTCTCTCTCTCTCTCTCTCTCTCTCTCTCTCTCTCTCTCTCTCTCTCTCTCTCTCTCTCTCTCTCTCTCTCTCTCCTCTCTCTCTCTCTCTCTCTCTCTCTCTCTCTCTCTCTCTCTCTCTCTCTCTCTCTCTCTCTCTCTCTCTCTCTCTCTCTCCCCCCAACATATTCCCCGCATCATCGTTTCCTTCCGTTCACTCACACTTGGGTCGCTATAATTCCGGGTTTTGTCGCAGCAAATACGACACCTGGATATTTCCTATACAACGTATTTATATTAAGATAATGTTCCCTGACTCAAAACATAATGTCTGTGCTGTGAGGTTGTTAAAGTAGCGTGTCTGCTTGGTTTGGTGTTGGGCTATCAACCTCTGGAGGGTTATTAAGATAGCCTTAACGACTTACTGGTCAACCAGCAAGTATACTTTAGTCCTGAATATTGTCCAGAATATGCCTATCGGTGTATATATATACATCTCATACTATCGTCTACTATCATGCATTCTTCTTAACTGAATTTCATATGAGGAAGATGAACCTATTTCATTTAGAGTCGGTGATTATTAAAGGCTTAATTTGTGACTGGCATAATCAGAGTAATCTTGATAATTGTAACAACTTATCCAGTACCGCTGCTACAACTCCTGTTCCTTCAAAACATGTAAATGTGTCATCCAGGAGACATTATACACATATACACCAGGAGACACAGTGTATATGTATCGTGCTCGAGATATTATGAGCATGTATTCTCCAGCAGCGTCCAAAATGACGTGCTTTAGTGGCCTTAATACATCTCAAATTGCACGTATTATCATACAAAATAGGTTTCTACAGGTTCGTATCTTTAAGGATTGTAATAATCATTTCAAATTAGACGCTGTAGGATTATCTTTCACATCCCTTCGCAGATGATCAATGGATCAATTGATTCTTAATCATCATTACTGTCATTGGTTATTCCTTGTTTAACAAGAAGTTTAATGGTTCTTCATATAATAAATCGCAAAAACAACCTTGATTAACATTCAGACAATAAAGCACTCTCTCAATATATTAATAATCATGTTGTTTATTTCAGATAAAAATTCCCAACAGAATATTTATGCTAGTTCTATTGCAAGGATTAATAGTTAGTGCAATTGAAAAGATTGGTTCTATTGGTTCTATTGCTTGGGTAAATAATGATAGTTCTATGGCATGGATTAATCATTCAAATTATTTAGTTTATGCAATGTATTAAAAAGACAATAGATTAAAAAAAGTGTGTTATTTTTTTATGATATTACAGACTAAACTCAGAACACATAAATGATATTCTTTAAAACATTCATGTCGGAAGTCAAAAAGTAAAAAACGATCAGAGTAATGTGTTGAAAAGTGATAGATAATTTGTTAAACCATGAGAAATATTTTAAACCGTGATAGATCATGTGTTAAACCATGAGAAAGCGATGATGTGTTAAACTACGATAGATGTGTTAATTCAAGGTAGATAATGAGTTAAACCATTAGAGATAAGATATTAAGTCATGAGAGATATATTAAACCATGAAAGATGTATATTAAACCATGAAAGATAAATATATTAAACCATGAGAGATATATATTAAACCAAGAGATATATTAAATTATTAGAGACATATATTTAACCATGATAGATAATGTGATAAACTGTGAGAGATGTGTTAAAGCCGTGATAAATGAATTAAATTATGATCTAGATGCATTAAACCATGATAGATAATCTATTAAACCATACTAGCATGATATATTGAACCAGGATGGGTATGATTTCGTATTAAGGCTTCGTATTAACACAACACTTCAACAGTAATTACAGCCCCGGGCTTTGGTACCTGTATAATAACAGGAACTCTCATAATAAGTGAGAAGGGAGTTGTAATTATATCAGGTTAAGGCCATAGGCGATGGAGTGGTGGAGCTTCAGGGCAATTAATGCAACACTCAACTGCGCTCGATGTTACAATATTTGGCTGTTAAGGGTTTAGTATTATGTTAAGGACTAAGGAGACTATATGTAATGTAGATATAAATGCATGATGTAAAAGTTCAGGAATTATGTTAAAGTCTCATGTTGTTATGTAATAAACAAATTGTAGTTGAAGATTGTATATATATATATATATATATATATATATATATATATATATATATTGTGTGTATGTATATATTTATATGGGTTTGAACTTATGTGTGTATTTCTATGTATAACAAAAAAAAAAAAATACGCATTTTTGTTTTCCTATTTCAGCGATCAATCAGCCTAGCGCATGAGACCATTTCCCACTGAAAATTGCTTGTTTAAAATTTCAGAGCACCAGCTAAAAGGAAACTAACGAACCAAACACTTGTGATGAAAACAAAGAAACAAACCTCGAAATTGACAATGGTGAACATATATATATATATATATATATATATATATATATATATATATATATATATATATATATATATATATATATATATATATATATATATATATATTATTTTTTAATATAGGGTGTACCACCTCTGGTTACGTTAATAGGGACCCTCGGCTTCGAAGAAGAGGACATGCAGCATCCAGGGGAGCTTTGTGTGGCACCCGCGTACACTCACATATGGCCTTCTCCTATCTCCTATCCCCCCATTACATCTTTTTATTTTATTTCAAACTTCTTTACACGACATGGGTTACAGCATTGGTTACATGTAAGGTACAAGGCTACTTGTCACAGGTTGTCGAGTCCAGCTCCTCAGATGGCGGGCAGGAACCATGGATGTAATAATTTATAATAATAATTTTTATTTAGGCAAAGGTACATACATAAAGAGATTTTACAAAGTTTGTTGGCTTTATAGATAGAGCTAGTACATACAATGCCTAAAGCCACTATTACGCAAAGCGTTTCTCTCCCATCTCACTCTTCTCCTTCTCTCTCGTTCCCTCTCCTTCTTTCCTCCGCATTCTCTCACAATCTTTTCCCACTCCCTCCTCCTCTCTTTGCTCTCTTCTATCATGCCCCTTCTCTTCCCATCTCTCCTCACTTCTTCCATCACTCCCCTTGCCACCCTCACTCTCTCTCTCTCTCTCTCTCTCTCTCTCTCTCTCTCTCTCTCTCTCTCTCTCTCTCTCTCTCTCTCTCTCTCTCTCTCTCTCTCTCTCTCTCCCCCTGTCTCTCTGTTGTTTCACATCACTAAGGATTTAAGAACACTCTATTCAATTAATGAAATATATAACAAGTAAATTAATCTTTACCTGCAGTTGCAGAATGGAGGGAGGGAGGGGGGAACCATGAAGGTCCAGAGGGGGGGGGGCAAGTGAGGGGCTCGAGTTGGGGGGGGGCAAGTGAGGGGCTCGAGTTGGGGGGGGGGAAGTAGCGGGGGATTGAGCTGAGAGTCCGGGGGTAGTGGGGGGGGGGAGGGGTTGGGGGTTGAAGGGTGATACTAGGGTGTTTGATTCTCCTGCTGGTGGGAGGTTGGGTAGTTATTTTTGTAAGTTCAATTATTTCTTGTTCCCGACTTCAAATTGATTTTCTTGGTTGCCAGGGTGAAGCTGTCATTCCCTTGCCATACCCAGTGGCAAGTGTGTGCCTGTATTTATGAGGCCATGGGTGATTGCCATAGTGAACTGGTCTTTAAGTTGCCGTGTTCGGAAGCAATTGAAAGAGCGTGAAGCTGAATTCGACAATTTGTTAATTTTAACATCAACTCTAGGCCTAAAAGGCTCACAGGTAATTACGATACATAAACAAAGCACTAGTAGAAAATTCATGAATGGTTGAGCCAAGTTACGAAGCTAATTACGTGAACGCGTTGTAAACACGACATTATATCAAGCATAAATGCTGTTTGTTATGCTGCTTGGGAAGAACTATTTCGGTATAGCTTGACTCCGTGAATGTGGTCGAATTTGTAAGCTAAATATTACGATGGCGGAAATGAGTTGCATATTGCATGAGAGAGACCTTTCATTTGCAGCTGAGCCTTGAGATGCACTGCTGGGACGATTTAATTCTCACACGTATTAGGAAAATAATATGGAAATAAAATGTAGCAAGTCTAACACACAGCTGCAAATTTCCCATTTCAGTGTGGCTTTCTGCAAGTTAGGTTTGTTTCACTAAGTTACTTTTCAGTTCGTGTGAATCCAGGTACATGGGCTCACTATAGGGGTGAGTTATTCCTTTTTTTTTTCCTCGTGGCTAAATCCATTGCATTTAATTATATCCTCAAATGCTTAGGTATTAATTCAAGCACAACGTAAGACTTGAGTTCGATTCCCGAAGGTTTTCTTACTTTTGTCGAAGTCGTTTAAGATCCGGGTAATATATTAATATGGTACATATTTCCATCTTCTACTCTAGTGCTGTTAGAGTGCAACTTAAGTGCCTAATTTGACAGTGTCCAAGCAATCTGGAATTCACGGTTAACTAATTATATACTTTAGAAAATCGAGGAATGTTCAAGTGGCTACCAGGCTCTCTCTCGCTATCACGTCACGAGAAGCTCAAATTCACAACTTTAAGTTCACTGAACTTCACTGAATCATAGCATATACTTAACTAACACTAGCAATTTGCGTGTTACATTTTTTTCCCCTAAATCCCTGCCTGTTATTACAAAATAAATCTCACAAAGTGTACATGTAGCACTTTGGCATTATGAGGCAAAAGAATTGAATCAATCCTGCTTCTCGTGTGAGCCAGACACACTTGCTTGAAGCAAAACAACCAAATCTTATCCTACACATCTCCATATGCAACGTAATTTTGGGTTGTGTTGTGTTGTGTTTTAATCCCCACTTAGTGTAACGTTTAAAAAATGTTTAATTTAAATCTGCATTGATAAGCTGTGGGAAAATACTCGTACTGCAGTTGCCTTCTTTCTCGACTCATTGTCGGGGGATCCCGGGTTCGATTCTTGGGTAGGACAGAAATTGTTGGACGGAGTAAGGCATCTGTTGTGAGGTTGCGTAATGAGCAGGGTAGAGGGGTAGAAACCTAGCCTAAGCTACTCTATCTAAGCTACTTTGAGTAGCTTAGGCTACTCAAAGGGATAGAGTAGCCTAAGCTACTCTATCCCTTTGAGATGTATTTCTTTCGTGTCTCAATAAACCACACTTGAACTTGATGAGCAGGGTCAGAAGTTCGACCTTGGGGCGGGGGGGGGGGGGGACCGTGATTCGAGCCTTAATTATATATACACAGGCTTCCTGCCCCAACAAAACAAATTAAATAATTATAAGCACAGCGTTATCCCTATTTAGAATAATAGGTTCGTACCAACCGCATTCATTGCATGAATAAGACTGAAAATAGGAATTGTATTACAATTTATGTGAAATTGTGCTTCCATTTTTATTATTTTATTGTTAGAAATAATTCAAGTTATAAATTTAGATACCCTAGAAAGGCACAGAGTAACGGGGACATTATTGAAGTATGCAAATGGGTGAAAAGGTATGACAAGCGAGCTAATAATAGGCTGCTAAATATATAAACTCAAACTTCAACACAAAACTATGAATAAAAATGAGGTAATTTTATATTTAAAAGGACCTAGGTTGCCAGTATTATAATGAACGTAACTGGATATTTTCAAGCCAAGGTTATATATATATATATATATATATATATATATATATATATATATATATATATATATATATATATATATATATCTATATATATATATGTCGTACCTAATAGCCAGAACGCACTTCTCAGCCTACTATGCAAGGCCCGATTTGCCTAATAAGCCAAGTTTTCCTGAATTAATATATTTTTTCTAATTTTTTCCTTATGAAGTGATAAAGCTACCCATTTCATTATGTATGAGGTCAATTTTTTTTTATTGAAGTTAAAATTAACGTAGATATATGACCGAACCTAACCAACCCTACCTAACCTAACCTAACCTATCTCTATCGGTTAGGTTAGGTTAGGTAGCAGAAAAAGTTAGGTTAGGTTAGGTTAGGTAGGTTAGGTAGTCGAAAAAACATTAATTCATGAAAACTTGGCTTATTAGGCAAATTGGGCCATGCATAGTTGGCTGAGAAGTGCGTTCTGGCTATTAGGTACGACATATATATATATATATATATATATATATATATATATATATATATATATATATATATATATATATATATATATATATATAATATTAGTAGGCATCCGTCAATTCCGTGGGGTTATGAAGGTGTTCCTTGGGTGTCTAGTTGTTCTAGTCTAGTTGGATACAGTGTCTGCTGGGGCTGTGAAGGCCAACCCGAGAATGACAGTCCCGACTGCAGCGAGCGCAGATAAACGCCGAAGCGGGTGCGTCTGACGGTGGTCTAGACCTCCTCTGAAGTCTATTTTCTTCCGCCTACCTCTTCAGTTCATCCTCGAATTGCTGGAGTCCCTTCTGCACTTTGCATCTCCAGGCAGATCTGTCCGCAGCAGCTGCCTCCCAAGTGTTGATGTCGATGTTCATCTGCTTGAGGTCGCGTTTTGCAGGGGTCTTTGAAACGCAGTTGAGGTCTTCCGGTGGGTCTCCTTCCTAATGCCAGTTCTCTATACAATAGGTCCTTCGGTATGCGGCCATCGACCATGCGTGTGACATGTCCCAGCCATCGCATGCGTCTCTGTTTCAGGAAAGTGAACACTGAAGGGACTCGTGTTCTCTCGAGTACTGTGTTGTTGGTGACGTGGTCTTTCCACGTGATGTCAAGGCTGCGTCTAAGGTTCCGCATGTGAAAGGTATTGAGCCGTCTCAATACATATTATATATCACTAACTACTTTATTGCCTCGACTAGGATACGAACCCCCCACCGTCCAGGATCACCCCCTTGGCGTACCGTAACCACTAGACCAATTATCATACATACTGTATAGCTTCATGTATAAACCTCACACGCTCACTGTAAACAAACATGAATGTAATTACCGTATGCACGCTTTCTATATTATTTTTTTTTTACAATGAAATATAAACAACAGAAAACGTTTCAAGTTTTAATTAGGCTTAGTTATTAATGACGTCATTAGCTAAAAACGCTTAATGGGTTTACTTAATGCCTATGACAATTATGGCGGGCATCTCTGTTGAGCCTAAGTCAGGAATAAACTGATATTGCAACCCAGCTTCCTTCAATGAAAGTACTTATAGCAACTATTTGGTGGAAAGTTTTAATATGTAGTGAGGGACTGTCAGGATACTACTTTTTGTACTATTAACTTTATGGAGTTTGGGAAACATAACGGTAAAAACCAGACTTCAATGTTGCTAGGCCTAGTATAGCACATATGTGTACTATACTAGGACTAAAATAACGTGTATTAGGCCTAGGATAAGAGAGGTCAGGTTAGCTCTTTATATATGTGTGTGTGTGTGTGTGTGTGTGTGTGTGTGTGTGTGTGTGTGTGTGTGTGTGTGTGTGTGTGTGTGTGTGTGTGTGTGTGTGTAATTACCTAAGTTTAATTACCTAAGTGTAGTTACAGGATGAGAGCTACGCTCGTGGTGTCTCGTCTTCCCAGCACTCTTTATCATATAACGCTTTGAAACTACTGACGGATTTGGCCTCCACCTCCTCCCAGGTACCTATTTACTGCAAGGTAACAGGGGCATTCAGGGTGAAAGAAACTTTGCCCATTTGTTTCTGCCTGGTGCGGGAATCGAACCCGTGCCACAGAATTACGAGTCCTGCGCGCTATCCACCAGGCTACCAGGCCTGTTTGTGTGTGTGTGTGTGTGTGTGTGTGTGTGTGTGTGTGTGTGTGTGTGTGTGTGTGTGTGTGTGTGTGTGTGTTTGTGTTACGATTAAAAAAGGTTTCCGGTTTGTCCAAATTCAGTGACAGAAAACTAAACTTTCTGGCGGTCCATAACTACATGTTGGTACTTTCCACCAAATAGTTACTGTAAGTACTTTCCTTTTAGGAGGACTGGCTGTGATATTGAAAGTCCAGTGAATTTTTTATTTGGCCTCCTTGCATGAAGTAACGTATGATAATTAATTATTAGGAGAAAGCACAATGCCAGTATGATTACTTAGTACTTGGAAGGGATATGAGAACAATTAGCTGGGATATGAGGAGAGAGAGAGAGAGAGCGAGAGAGAGAGAGAGAGAGAGAGAGAGAGAGAGAGAGAGAGAGAGAGAGAGAGAGAGAGAGAGAGAGAGAGAACGGACATTGCCCAACAACTTGGACCATGGGAAATCGAACGCAGACCTGTAGGAAGCGAGATTGTTGCTGTACGAACGAGCCCAAGTGGTTCCCTGCGTCAGGCAAGACTGTATATGGTGTATTGTTTTGTGTTTCCCATCTGCTCTCAACGTCATTCTTTTCTCACGTCTCACTTCTCACCTTCGCTAACTACTTTCCCAATCCTCATTTCCCCTTATTCGTTCCCACCAAACCATCCCTTTAATATTTACTGTCATCTGTTTATACTCTCCTTCTTTCCGTTTACTTCCCATTCAATTATTTTTGTTCCACCCTCTTCACTTATCTCTTTATCCTTTCTTCATCATATCCTCCTTCCTAATTATACTTTCCGCTCCTCCATTCCCGCTGCGATTCTCCTCCCACCCCCATCAACACCCACCCTATCACCCCCCCCATCAACACCCACCCTATCACCCCCCCCCATCAACACCCACCCTATCACCCCCCCATCAACACCCACCCTATCACCCCCCCCATCAACACCCACCCTATCACCCCCCCCATCAACACCCACCCTATCACCCCCCCATCAACCCCCACCCTATCACCCCCCCATCAACACCCACCCTATCACCCCCCCCCATCAACACCCACCCTATCACCCCCCCCCCCATCAACACCCACCCTATCACCCCCCCCATCAACACCCACCCTATCACCCCCCCCATCAACCCCCATCAACACCTGTATTTCTCCCACTTCATTAACTCATTCCACACCTCTCCTCTACTGTGTGACTAACCTGTTACTACCCTCCTTTAGCATCTTCTTCTTCTCTACAGAGGAGAGGAAGATGCTGTATCAAGCATCTTCTAGCACTCATCGCCTCTTAAGGAAAACCTTCGAGTCGTGTTTGGAAGAAAAAACTAGATCGTTTCGCTATGATACGTAACAAAAATGAAGAACAAAGTCTAGAAAATAGATATTACCTTACCTGTGACCTTTGCCTTAGAGAGCTTCAGGAAAACGTCCCGTAGGAGCTTAAAGGCTAATGATTTCTTATCAAGACCTGTGAAACCTTGTATCATAAGTCTGCAGCCTTCAGGTATCTTCAAGACGACTTTCTTAAGTGGTCTGAGGAACAGACCAAAGCAAAATTTGAGGACAATAAGGGACATCATGTAACTTTTGGAGGCATAAGCAATCAGAAAGTAATACTTACTACCCGGAGCCGGTCGGCCGAGCGGACAGCACACTGGACTTGTGATCCTGTGGTTCCGGGTTCGATCCCGGGCGCCGGCGAGAAACAATGGGCAGAGTTTCTTTCACCCTATGCCCCTGTTAGCTAGCAGTAAAATTGGTACCTGGGTGTTAGTCAGCTGTCATGGGCTGCTTCCTGGGGGTGGAGACCTGGTCGAGGACCGGGCCGCGGGGACACTAAAAAGCCCCGAAATCATCTCAAGATAACCTCAAGATAACCCAGGAATACTATATTACACACTGTATTAGGTAACAAAGAAGAACAATTTAAATGCATAAACATAGAAATAAGAGAATTTAATCAGCAGGATCCAATTTAAAAAGTTACATCGTTAATTAAAGCGGGACATCACTGTTAGTGGCTGGAATTAAATATATTTAGAAATTTACGAAAGTTTTACTCAATATTAAAACCCAGTATGATACTCTATTGACTAGTGACCACCAACGTCTTTAAAATGTAGGTATGATTGGTAATATTTATTACCGTAAGTTTTTTTAAGTCCTCAGTATACCTTAATAAACAAAATATATCGCTGGAATCATCAAGAGTCAAATTGATCACAGGGCCTCTTGATCATTGGCCAACTAATTGCATTGATTCTCCAATATTTAAGAAGCTTGGGATCGTTCCTTTACTCCATCCTCTTTCCCATGTTCTTGTTCCGTTAGTAAATCCTCATATCTCAGCTTTTTGCCCCGTTAGTAAATCCTTACATCCCAGCTTCTTGTCCCGTTAGTAAATCCTTACATCCCAGTTTCTTGTCCCGTTAGTAAATCCTTACATCCCAGCTTCTTGTCCTGTTAGTAAGTCCTCACATCCCAGCTTCTTGTCCTGTTAGTAAATCCTTACATCCCAGCTTCTTGTCCCGTTAGTAAATCCTCACATCCCAGCTTCTTGTCCTGTTAGTAAGTCCTCACATCCCAGCTTCTTGTCCCGTTAGTAAATCCTCACATCCCAGCTTCTTGTACTCATATCCCTTCCAAGTGCTATATTTTAACACTGGCTTAGCAGTCCCATCTCATAATTGCCTCACATGATCAGTGGTCATGTTTCTCATAGAATTCCCAGCATATTTGTCCTGATTTTTCCTCATCTGTTGTCCTCAACAACCACCCCAGAATATTCTTGGCACCAGGAATATGATATATTTTCCCACCTCCTGGTCTTCCAAGAATTCATTTCTCATTTGACCCTCTCTTTCCCCAAACATATATTCTCTCACAAGAAAAGCATCTCTCTCTTTCCTTCTTGAATGTCTCCTCCTTAGGACCTACTCTTCCTTGGATTTTCTCTCCCCAGCACCTATTCTCCCCCATCACAAACTCTCCCCCAGCACCGGCTATCTCCCCCGAGGACCTCCTCTCGCCAGCACCTCCTCTTAGCAGCATCTCTTCTCTTCAGCATCCCCTCGGAGATACTTCTCTCTCTCCCCTCGCTGACAATATCGCACACCTGAAATGTTAATTAGAGCGAGTGAATGTGTAGTGTGTCCCGGATCTCTCTCTCTCTCTGTCTGCCTCTCTCTCTCTCTCTGTCTGTCTCTCTCTCTCTCTGTCTGCCTCTCTCTCTCTCTCTCTCTCTCTCTCTCTCTCTCTCTCTCTCTCTCTCTCTCTCTCTCTCTCTCTTTCTCTCTCTCTGTCTGTCTGTCTCACTCTCTCTCTCTCTCTCTGTCTCTCTCTTTCTCTCTCTCTGTCTGTCTGTCTCACTCTCTCTCTCTCTCTCTGTCTCTCTCTCTCTCTCTCTCTCTCTCTCTCTCTCTCTCTCTCTCTCTCTCTCTCTCTCTCTCTCTCTCTCTCTCTCTCTCTCTCTCTCCCTCTCTCTCTCTCTCTCTCTCTCCTCTCTCTCTCTCTCTCTCTCTCTCTCTCTCTCTCTCTCTCTCTCTCTCCCTCTCTCTCTCTCTCTCTCTCTCTCTCTCTCTCTCTCTCTCTCTCTCTCTCTCTCTCTCTCTCTCTGTCTCTCTCTCTCTCTCTCTCTCTCTGTCTCTGTCTGTCTGTCTCTCTCTCTCTCTCTCTCTCTCTCTCTCTCTCTCTCTCTCTCTCTCTCTCTCTCTCTCTCTCTCTCTCTCTCTCTCTCTGTCTCTCTCTCTGTCTCTCTCTCTCTCTCTCTCTCTCTCTCTCTCTCTCTCTCTCTCTCTCTCTCTCTCTCTCTCTCTCTCTCTCTCTCTCCTCTCCCTCTCCCTCTCTCTCTCTCTCTCTCTCTCTCTCTCTCTCTCTCTCTCTCTCTCCCTCTCCCTCTCTCTCTCTCTCTCTCTCTCTCTCTCTCTCTGAGGAGAAAGTGAAGACGGCCTGCCAGTAACACTAGACCAGAGGTCAGGATTCCTCAAGAATTTATGCAACCGCTTACGAAACTTGTACATCTTTCATAAATCATGGTGGCTTTATTTATGTTTACTTAACAGTTTATGAGCTCCGAAGCACTACAAGCTTGCTTATAATGATAACAACTTTGGGTTGTGAAGTTTCGCATCTCGTAAACTGTTGAATAAACATCAACATGATCGCCATGATGAAGGAAAGATGTACAGGTTTCGTAAGCGATTACATAAAATTTTGAGGCATCCTGACTCCTTGGTCTAGTATTATTGGCGGGCCATCTTCACTTTATCCTCTCAACTATATAATATTTTGCCTCCTGAAATTCTTATTCGTTGTGTTTAGAAGGTTTATTCTCCACGTTTGTTCACCTGCATGTGGGGGAGGGAGGGGGGAATCCCTCGCAGTCGAATCTACTTCCCTTTGAAGTACATCTGGCAGTTGTGGCTACTTAACTATGCCTTTGGGATGCGATAATTAACTCAAGAGCCTCCGGCTCATATGTATTTACATATGAGCCGGAGGATAAACCAAATATAATATATAAATATAATATTATATAAATATAATATTAAATATAATATGTATTTACATATTTACTAGTGCATTTACGGCTCCCGACATACCAAAATAACACAACAAAACAAGAATACCAAAGTGCATTTGTTTCCAATCCCTGGATAGCAGCCATTCCAATCACGATATCAAATATCAATATGCAGGCGATGAGTCACAATACCGTGGCTAAATTATGTTGACCAGACCACACACTAGAAGGTGAAAGGGACGACGACGACGTTTCGGTCCGTCCTGGACCATTCTCAAGTCGACTTGAGAATGGTCCAGGACGAACCGAAACGTCGTCGTCCCTTCACCTTCTAGTGTCGACTTGAGAATGGTCCAGAACGGACCAAAACGTTGTCGTCCCTTCACCTTCTAGTGTCGACTTCAGAATGGTCCAGGACGGACCGAAACGTCGTCTTCCCTTCACCTTCTAGTGTGTGGTCTGGTCAAAATATATCAATATAAAACACCGTAAAGTCAAGAAACTATTTGACAGGCAATATTCCTCTAAACAATATGTTTTTCAATCTGCAGAAAACGTACAAACGTGAACATGAATTCAAGCAGAGGAGAGAGTGGAGCAGGAAGAAGGGGAACACTGAGAGATCCTTAACAAGGCTGTGTGTGTGTTGCCTATCAAAGTGAGGCTTGGTGATCGATTGTTCTGATCAACACCAGAGGACAAGAAAGAGGGGGAGCAATGTGGAACAAATCCCTTGTTGCTGTTCGCTGGTTTTTTTATTTTCGTTTGTAACTGCTGATTAAATATTTTGTTTTGAGTATTAATCCAAGTCATGAGATATGAAAGAGGTGTTGAAGCAGCTGATTCTACACATAATCACATGCACTCATTGATGCTACACACACACACACACACACACACACACACACACACACACACACACACACACACACACACACACACACACACACAAGCAAGCACGCGCGCACACACATACGTTCACAGACACACAGACACAAACACACACATACCCCTGTTCTTATTCATTCTCCTCACACACACACACATGTGCTCCTTGAAATACAAATTTGATTGAATCGAATTATGTAAATACTTGCAGTAGTGTTGTGGTTTATCCTTCACCTACATGGTTTCAGTTTACCAGACACTGACCTAGTAACTGTTTACCAGACACTGACCTAGTAACAGTTTGCCTTATACTGACCTAGCTACAGTTTACCAGACACTGACCTAGTAACAGTTTACCAGACACTGACCTAGTAACAGTTTACCAGACACTGACCTAGTAACAGTTTACCAGACACTGACCTAGGAACAGTTTACCAGACACTGACCTAGTAACAGTTTACCAGACACTGACCTAGTAACAGTTTACCAGACACTGACCTAGTAACAGTTTACCAGACACTGACCTAGTAACTGTTTACCAGACACTGACCTAGTAACTGTTTACCAGACACTGGCCAAGTAACAGTTTACCAGACACTGATTTAGTAACAATTTACCTGACACTTACCTAACAACGGCTGGAGAGGAGTAGTGATGAATGACATGACACAGAGTATCTGTAATTGGAATATGAGGTGTATTAGATGAGGGAGACGTGAGGCAACATGGTGTATTAGATGAGGGAGACGTGAGGCAACATGGTGTATTAGATGAGGGAGACGTGAGGCAACATGGTGTATTAGATGAGGGAGACGTGAGGCAACATGGTGTATTAGATGAGGGAGACGTGAGGCATCATGGTGTATTAGATGAGAGAGACGTGAGGCAACATGGTGTATTAGATGAGGGAGACGTGAGGCAACATGGTGTATTAGATGGGGGAGACGTGAGGCATCATCCCTCGAGCGTCGCCTACTGAGGGGATCAGAGGGATGGGCTAACCAATCAAAACTCGGGATGAAATAAGGCGAAGAGTTGATATATGCTGTTTACATACCCTAGGACGTCCTTCTGGGGGGCTCGGAAGATATTGTAGGTAATCCACTTGTCCTGGTCGGTAAAGCCTCGATTCATGCAGGTCAGCGTTCGATTCCCGATGGTTCCCAATGGATAGGCACCGCATATAGGGACTCCGTCCACGGGACTCAGCTCCTGGTATCCCTTACATTTGCTATAGAGTATCGTGACAACGGCTTCTAAAGCTTATGTATCCGTAGTCCCTCAAGGAGCCCCATGACGACACTATGTATCAAGTAACAGTACACATGTTTATATGTATAATTATATTATACATTATATTATACATTGTTGACATATTCACACGGCTTGATGTGTGGTTTGGTCATTATATCTTCAGCCTCGTTATTGTGACTCATCGTCTGCATTTGTATATATCTCCAAATGTTTATATATCAACAATTGTTTATATGTAAAACAACAATTACTTTTTGACAAAATATATATATATCACTTAAGCAAATTATGTAGAAATATATACCCTAGTTATTACATAGAAAATGAAAAGAAAATAACTTGTAAATCGAGAAATTGAATGAAACCAGAGAAAACATTTTAGGAGAACAAGAGGGGAGCAAGAGAGAGGGGAAGATACTAAAGCGTAGAGATGAGAGAGGGGAAGGTACGCAGGATGAGGGCTGAGAGAGGGGAAGATCCTTAAGGACAGAGGTGAAAGACAGAGAAGGTACTTAGGGAGAGACATCATCATTAACCAATTTACAGACGATGTAACCCCCTGTAACAACCCCCCCCCCCCCCGGGGTGCAATCAACAACGCAGGCGATGAGTCACAATAACGTGGCTAAAGTAATTTGACCAGACCACACACTAGAAAGTGAAGGGACGACGATGTTTCGGTCCGTCCTGGACCATTCTCAAGTCGATTGTGTCGACTTACACAATCGACTTGAGAATGGTCCAGGACGGACCGAAACGTCGTCGTCCCTTCCACCTTTTAGTGTGTGGTCTGGTCAAATCAACCAATCCTTCCATCGTCACGAGAGAAGGGAACGAACCCCTAATAGCCAAAAGGGAAAGGAAATGACCAACCATGAATACTGACATGACCCAAATAAGCATGCAGTTGGTTCTTTGGCATACTCAATAGATAACGATGATGGGGTTGGGTTCAGGGGAGAACCCATGACCATCGAGACCTCCATTACCGTCCTAAACTACACCAATACACTACTCAACCCCATCCAGTACGTCACTGACCAAACAAAATAAAACAGTAGCCAAAATCTCCTTGCTGGCAAAGCTCTTCAGATTCAGACAAGGAGCCAGATTCACGAAAGCACTTACGCAAACACTTACGAACCTGTCCATCTTTTCTTAATCTTTGGCGGCTTTGTTTACAGTTATTAAACAGTTAATGAGCTCCGAAGCACCAGGAGGCTGTTTATAACAATAACAACAGCTGAATGGGAAGTTTTTATGGTTGTAAACTGTTTAATAAATGTAAACAAAGCCGTCAAAGATTGAATAAAGATGTACACGTTCGTAAGTGCTTGCGTAAGTGCTTTCATGAATCTGGCCCAAGGCCCCCAACCCATGTTTAGCTTCGCCTATATAAAACGATCATTAGACCAGCGTTTGAATACCCATTTCCCCAGTGGACATAAGAACCAATCAAGTGAAAAATCAAAACAACGACAACAGCTCAACATCCACAACCTTACCAAGCCTACGAGCTAATCAATTGCAGTCTCCGTGGTGTAGTGGTAAGACACTCGCCTGGTGTTCCGCGAGCGCTATGTCATGGGTTCGTATCCTGGCCGGGGAGGATTTACTGGGCGCAATTCCTTAACTGTAGCCTCTGTTTAACGCAACAGTAAAATGTGTACTTGGATGAAAAAACGATTCTTCGCGGCGGGGATCGTATTCCAGGGACCTGCCCGAAACGCTACGCGTACTAGTGGCTCTACAAGAATATAACAACTCTTGTATATATCTCAATTAACGCCACACAACACAACCACTACAAATCCAAAGTGAAGAGGCCACAAAATTGTCCTCCTCCTCATTTTCCCTCTTCCTATCTTCCTTGTATTTCTAATCCTGAGCCCTCTCCTGATCTCCCCCACTTCCCCACGTTTCCTTAGCGAACCATTTGGTCACGAAACGAAGAAGAGACAGGGATAGATAATCAACAAGAGAGGGGAAGCTTATGAAGAACGGAGAGGGAAGATACTCAAGAATAGAGAGGGAAGATACTCAAGAATAGAGGGGAAGATACTCAAGAATAGAGAGGGAAGATACTCAAGAATAGAGAGGGAAGATACTCAAGAATAGAGAGGGAAGATACTCAAGAATAGAAAGGGGAAGATACTCAAGAATAGAGAGGGAAGATACTCAAGAATAGAGAGGGAAGATACTCAAGAATAGAGAGGGAAGATACTCAAGAATAGAGAGGGAAGATACTCAAGAATAGAGAGGGAAGATACTCAAGAATTATTATATATCAAAGATTAACAATGCAAATAAGTATCATTTAAGCTTTAACGAAACAAATAAAGCAGGAAAAGAAGAGTCCTGTTCTGTAGTCCCACATGAAAAGTCTTAGTTTACGAATATCGAGAATCGAATATTGGAAATCGGCCAAACTTTTGACCGGTCGAGAGAGACTGGTGGGAAAGAACAGATTGTGAGCAATATGGAGCACTTTAGAGCAGTCTGAAGAGGCACATGCAACTCTTTTTAACAGGTTTAATTGACAGACATTTGGCGGACTTCAACACAATATGAAACACATACAGTGAAAAAATAGGCTGTCACCAAAAGACCCGATTTAACCAACCCTAGGCCTAGCTACTCGCAAAATTATAGGATGTAATAATATTGATATTCAAAAATATCACTTCTTTTCATATCAGAGCTTAAGCATATCAGCTGTATGCTAATTTAGCAGCTAATTTAAGATGCTGTATGCTCCTCTTTGGGTCAACAGCAGCGTCGACGAAAATATCCCGTAGAATAGCAGCATTTATAAGCAGAATTTTTCCATTCTTGAACAGCGACAGAGGTCACTGGATTAATGAGAATTTGGCAAATATTCCGAACTTGGTCCGTAAGCAGTAAGGCAGCGTCTGGGATGCTCTCGGACGCAGGTTCGAATCCTCGTCACGGCCCTTGTGGATTTGGTCCCGAAGCTTAACGAGCATTTGGCCAGTGTATCGAGTTTAGTATGCATACAGACCTTTGTATTTACTTATTTAGATATTTACTTATTTAGATTTACTTATTTAGATTTAGATATTTACTTATTTAGACACAATGTTTGGAAATTGCTTATGGGATTATAGTTTAATATCTAGTTATCGTCAGCGATAATACAGTCATGTAACATGTTTTCTGCTTGTATTTCTTACTATCTCTCCTACACCTTAATTATTCTGGCTCTCAATTATTCTGGACCCTAATTATCCTGACCCTCATTTATCGTAGACCCCAATTATGCTAGATCTCAGTAATACTACACCTCAATTATCCAGGCCCAATTATCTTGGCCCTCAATTATCCTGAACCTCAATTATCCAGGTCTCTCAATTATCCTGGCTCTCAATTATCCTGGCTCTCAATTATCCTGGCTTTCAATTATCCTGGACCTCAATTATTCTGAACCTTCATTTCCTGGTTCCCAATTATGCTGGTTCCCAATTATCCTGGTTCCCAGTTATGCTGGTTCCCAATTATCCTGGTTCCCAATTATGCTGGTTCCCAATTATCCTGGTTCCCAATTATCCTGGTTCCCAATTATCCTGGTTCCCAATTATGCTGGTTCCCAATTATCCTGGTTCCCAATTATCCTGGTTCCCAGTTATGCTGGTTCCCAATTATCCTGGTTCCCAATTATGCTGGTTCCCAATTATCCTGGTTCCCAATAAACCTACACCTCAATTATGCTGGCTCTCAATTTTCCTGGACACCAGTTATCCTGGGATTCAATTATATTAAATTCAAATTATCTGGTCCCCAATAATCCTGCACTAGGATAAACCTAGATGCTAATAACCCTGGAAATCACTTAAGCTCTAAGGGAAAGTTGAAGATCTGAGGAAGTTGCGAGGGAATTGAAGAAAGGAATGTTAATTGAAAAGATGTGGTGGTTGAACGAATTTAATAAATTGCGAACGGAGTAAAATGAACGATAATACTAAGGAGGAAGAGTGTGAAAAAGGGTGGAAGAGGGTGGAAGAGATTCGTGAAAGGTTCAACAATTGTTCTCATTGAACGATTGGAAGAGACACTAGTAGTAGACTGTTCAATGTGGTGGTGGTCTCTTGATTTGGCACTCCGTAAAAAACCTGACCTCCTAACTCAAGCAGAAACGTACGACCCTAAGCAGCCCACCTAACCTATTGAGTCCGATGCATAGAAAACGTGGTTATTTTTTTTTTAGGTGTTACTTTTAATAATTAGGCTTCATCTGTAACGTTGGTTACCATAACATGTAAAACGCGACCTATCAGTGGACTAGACACTTTGTGGGGTGATGCAGAGCTCAAGCTATGGATTAAGCTGTCGTACCAGGCTATTTGCTGGGGCTCTAGGGAGAACCTGCTCTTCCTGGCTTGGAAGAAAAGAATACAGCTTCATTCTAGGAGGTCTGTTAGAATGAAGCTGTACTCCCTGGCAATATACCGCGCTGTAGAGTGAAGCTTTTCTACCTGGTTGCTTGTGGGGTCCCTAGGTTGAAACTGCCATTCTCAGCTAGTTGTCGGAGTGTGGAATAAAGTTGGTGTTACGGGACACTTGTTGAACTACAGAGTGAAGCTGTCCTCTCTGGCTCCCTGTAGTGCTATATAAAAGAAGCTATGCAATCAGGCTCGCTGCAGGAAACAAAGCTGTGAGAAACGAAGCTTTGACAATTATCCAACCTGTACACAGGTGACAATGGTGATCTGGGTGCTCTGTGCTTCGACCGAACCATATGATTTCCTGGTTTCATTGGGTGTTTGAGGGGTTAATTCCAGGTAATGTCACAGTTTCTGGAAGGTCTTCTTACGGTGGGGATACCTCCCATCTCTGTGAGTGATTCCAGCTCCTTTCCTCGTAGTTTCCAGGCTCTTTCCTTCCCGGGGCCCCGGTATATGGCAGCGTGAATCAGATAAATTTGACTCCTTTCCTGGTCGTATAGCGCTTGAAGATCCGCTCTGTGGCTACCTTTATGGCTGAGGCTTTACGGCCGTTACTGATATTTCCGGGTGTTTAGTGTGGTGTTTTAGCCTGGATTTAAGCCAGGGAGACTGTAAAATAAAGCAAGTGAATCACCCTCTTTGTATTTTACATACATTGTCTCTCTTCGCGTGTCTGTCTCTGGCTCTCTGTCTCTGTCTCTGTCTCTGTCTCTGTCTCTGTCTCTCTCTCTGTCTCTGTCTCTGTCTCTCTCTCTGTCTCTCTCTCTGTCTCTGTCTCTCTCTCTCTCTCTCTCTCTGTGCAGGTTCCTCGCCTGGCTCGTCATCTTTGGTAGGCAGAGAGGGAAAGGGCGTCAACTCCGGCCAGGCGGGTTGGCTAAGTCCTTAGTGCTAATGGCTTCTTAAATATCCCTCGGGTGCGCACTTGGCCGCCCTCCTAGTGAGCCCTGTGTCATATTTACTTGGTAGAGCCCCGGTGTGTGTGTGTGCCGCTATCCTCTCTCCATGTTTCTGAAGCTCTTTCCGTCTCTCTCTCTCTCTCTCTCTCTCTCTCTCTCTCTCTCTCTCTCTCTCTCTCTCTCTCTCTCTCTCTCTCTCTCTCTCTCTCTCTCTCTCTCTCTCCTGCCACCTCCCCTTCTCTGTTACTGATTCTCTGCCTCTGTCTGTTCCTTCCACACGCACACACAATTGGCGCCTCACGGCTGAATGGACAGCGCTCTGGGGTTGTAGTCCTAAGGGCCCCGGGTTCGTTTCCCGGCAGTGGCAGAAACAAATGGGCAGAGTTTCTTTCACCTTGGTGGACTGTTCACATAGCAGAAAATAGGTACCTGGGAGTTAGACAGCTGCTACGGGCTGCTTTCCATTATCCACTGAACGATAATGAATTACAACAACGTCTAATGAACTTGTTAGGGGTTTAGAAGACACCCAATTCGTGCCCACAAACCGATTTGAACTTAGATATCCGTCCACACTTAGTGTCTTATAAAAGTGTGTTAGTGTGTGTGTGTGTGTGTGTGTGTGTGTGTATACCCGCACCAAACTTAGTGTGTTATAGGGTATTACGTATCAAGTCCACAATCGACTTGAGAATGGTCCAGGACGGACCGAAACGTCGTCGTCCCTTCATTTTCTAGTATGTGGTTTGGTCAACATATTTCAGCCACGTTATTGTGACTCCTCGCCTGCATTACGTAAAATTATTAGTGCGGATACCAGCTGGGTGCCTTCTGTGGATTGTGGGTACCAGCTGGGTGCCTTCTGTGGATTGTGGGTACCAGCTGGGTGCCTTCTGTGGATTGTGGGTACCAGCTGGGTGCCTTCTGTGGATTGTGGGTACCAGCTGGGTGCCTTCTGTGGATTGTGGGTACCAGCTGGGTGCCTTCTGTGGATTGTGGGTACCAGCTGGGTGCCTTCTGTGGATTGTGGGTACCAGCTGGGTGCCTTCTGTGGATTGTGGATACCAGCTGGGTGCCTTCTGTGGATTGTGGGTACCAGCTGGGTGCCTTCTGTGGATTGTGGATACCAGCTGGGTGCCTTCTGTGGATTGTGGGTACCAGCTGGGTGCCTTCTGTGGATTGTGGGTACCAGCTGGGTGCCTTCTGTGGATTGTGGATACCAGCTGCAGATGGGGTGCCTTCCAAACCCCCGAGGTCACTAGAATTGTTATTGACCATACTTTAAAGGTTATCATGGTTCAAAGACATCCGAGGAACCTGGCTCATCTCTAACACAGTATGGAGAATGAAACACAATCTGGCTGTAGTAACGCTGAAATCCGGCTATCCCCAATAATGCCACGAGCCTTGAACTTAGTCTCTATAACATGGACGTTAACGTGTAGTGAGTGGGCAACAGCTTCATACGGTTCCTATCCTGTGATTACCTGTCATTTGAGGTCACACACAGAGAACGTACGACACGTTTGATTATAATTCATAGCGCCTAGTGCTTAACTTATTTGTAATTCTGTTTCAAACACGTTTGTAATATATTTTTCGTTTCAAAGACGTATGAGGGGAATGAAGGGGACCAATAATGCATCTACCGGATGGTGTTATGGTTGTTGGGCTCTCTTAAATAGTTTGGACTTTGCGTTTTGTGCACTTTTCTGGTTCAGAGATGGCTAATACCGGGGCGGAGAGTGTGTCACTGTGTGCGGATATCACCCAGCAATGTATATATGAATATGTAAATTTATACTTCTCAGTTCCGAATCCCTGTTTGTTGTATGCTAATATCGAGGTAAGGACGCGCTCACACACATACACACACGCACATACATGCACGCACATACATGCACACAGACACACATGCACACAGACACACACACACACACACACACACACACACACACACACACACACACACACACACACACACACACACACACACACACACACACACATGCACACACACACACATGCACACACACACACATGCACACACACACACACACACACACACACACACACACACACACACACACACACACACACACACACACACACACACACACACACAATGCATTAGAATGCATTAGAATGCATATGGAATGCATTAGGAAGTGATGTGGTGGAGGCTGACTCCATACACAGTTTCAAGTGTAGATATGACAGAGCCCGATAGGCTCATGAATCTGTACACCTGTTGATTGACGGTTGAGAGGCGGGACCAAAGAGCCAGAGCTCAACCCCCGCAAACACAACTAGGTGAGTACAACTAGGTGAGTACACACACACACACACACACCCACACACACACGCACCAGCTATGCTGACAATGTTCACAATCATGAAAGCATGATCCAAACACATGGAAAGAAAAAGAGAGAGAAGTAGACATAAAGTTTGCAATAGAGAAGATGGCGCAGAAAGTTTATACAGAGGAGCACGAGACACAGCAGTCGATCCCAAGAGTGTTTTTCTTAATAAAACATTATGAAAACTGCCTGAAATGAGATGATGAAGATTAAACCATCCAGAAGGTGGCACGGGCATGAATAGCCCGAAAGTGGTGGCCCTTTTGAGCCATTACCAGGATCATGAGGTGTGAAATGAAAGGTAAGCTGAAGGACCGAACAGTATTGGAGACCTTGGCGGGATGTCAGAGACCAAGTATACCGACATCTATTACATGCAATTAATTACACCATAATCCATGTACCAGACTATGTCATATCATGTTCCATAAGAGAGCTGAAGCCTTGATCTAGCTATATCTATATAACATGGATATAGTTTAGGAATAATTCTGAATTCAGCTTCTAAAAATTTCTGAAGAGCCTTTTGTTGTGTTCCATGGCTGGATAAAGAAAAAGGATCTAAGGATCTTGCAATATCTTCTGAATTTGTTTTGCATACACTTTATTGTAGCTCATTTGAATTTGTTGTTATAACATCATGACTGATGTGCCATATCTGGAGGTTCTTCTAGGTTACTATGTTGAGTTTCTCTTGAACACCCTGATGGACTGAAGATGGAAGTGTCTAGGCAGGCTGGAGGGTAGGAGGTAAAACCAAGAAAGTTGAATGGAGGAAGGAGGAGGTGAACGAGAAATAGGGTGAGTGTGGGGTCATTATTGAGAAGGTAAGGGAAGGTGGGGAGGACCTTACTGAAAACAGGTGGAAAGAAATAGAGATATCGTAAAAAAAATGCTGATTCAAGCCAGTTGCTGTTGAAGCAACTGGTTAGATGTATGGGAGGTGGGAAGACCTTCCTCCAGAGTTCGATTGATCTTGAGAAGAACAGACGGCACATGGTTGTTCTGTGAGAACTTTGTGAATCTCCAACAGATGGCGTTACGATAGTGTTTATCATAGGACCTTTTGTATCTATTGCTTTTTGTTTTAATCATTTCCCCTTTCCTCTTCGGTTTGATTTTCTCTCATAGTCTCTCTGTATTAAGACTTTATTATTGTTCTTGAATTATCTTTCTCAAATCACTTTCAAGACAGCCAGCCATGTTTTCATCGCTTTCATGGGTCAATCAATACCATCATGGGAGGAGTGCCATTCTCTAAAGTCTTTCAGGGACTACGTGGCATCATGTCATAGAATCTAAAACAATAAAATACAAAACACTCATGTTTGTACTCCAAGGTACTGTGAGGACTGCCAACAATCCAAACAGTTGCTGCCTTACCTGTCAGTAATTAATTCCTCCTTCACCTTCAATAATTCTTCCCTCAGTTTCTACACCACCTTTTTTTTGTTATCTCTTACTTTCCAGCTAAATTGATCTCGCCAATTTAGCATGCAGTGGGCCTCTTACTGTATCAATATTGACCACTTTCAGAATTCTTGATCCCTTGCTAGCTCAAATGTCATCAGTCTCCCCCATGGTTCCCTAGGGTAAACTTTAACTGCAGTTTCTCCCGAGGTAATTCAGTTTACATAATTTTTCTCCAGTGCTCCATAAATACTTATTGCCCGGCTTCCCTGATTTCCCCCGTGTATTCCATACATTTACACACCATCTGCCTCACTGGCCAATTGGGGCGCGCCCCTTCCTTCCCTCCCCCCACTACTCTTGCTGAGCACCCCTGTTGCTCAGCCTGCAACCCTTGCTTTCCTCTACGACACCAATGAGAGGTAATACTGCCTGCTGTTGCCCGAGGCCCCAAAGGCTAGCTTGGCTGAACCAGTTACCTGCATGCATACATACACAGGTGAGGTTTGCTGTTCTTGAATTCCAGGTCACTGGCTGCTCTCTTCTTGCATATTGTCTTCTCTCTCTCTCTCTCTCTCTCTCTCTCTCTCTCTCTCTCTCTCTCTCTCTCTCTCTCTCTCTCTCTCTCTCTCTCTCTCTCTTTACTCGCTTCGTTCCAACGTTGTCTTCCATTTTTGCGTTCCTAGATACGTATTTTTTACGTTTCTGCTTCGTACTACAACGTTACTTTTTAACCATATCCGCCAATCATTAGGACATTGTTGACTTATTATTAATATAATTGTATTATTATTTTTATTGTTACACTGGTAAAAATTGTTTTCACTCAGATTTTAGATCATCTAAAACATTTTTTTCCGTGTTCTTAATGTTGGACATTTCTGATTAGATCTTTTATATCCAGTTATGTCTTGCTAGGAGCTGGTGGCGTTGTGAGAGGTGAGGTAGCTGAAGCATCTTATCTAAATAGCCATTTAGATAAGATGGCTATTATCTAAGCTCCGGCCGTGAGTTACTTCTTAAGTGAGTTTCATTATTTGACAAAACACACACTGATTAAATCACACCCAAAATTTGCGACAACTGTCCCATCACCCATTTGATTAAAATCTTTAGATAAGAAAACCTGTAAATTCATTGTGAACACTGGCGACGACACTGACGCTCACTTCTTCCCGTTAGCATGCGAATTGTTATAAATAAATAATAAAAACCTGGATGCTTTTTGCATCAGGAACAACGTCGAAATTTATGGAGGTAATATTCATAGTGAGAGAGAGAGAGAGAGAGAGAGAGAGAGAGAGAGAGAGAGAGAGAGAGAGAGAGAGAGAGAGAGAGAGAGAGAGAGAGAGAGAGAGGTTGTGTGTGCAAATGGGACTCCCAATATACAAGTTGGAGACTCCATACAGACGATGGTATTTCCTATGCAAATGACCATAATTTCTCATCCGCCACTCACAATTTCTGCAGCATCCCTCGTCATATTTCTTGTGGCAGCAGGTGGGCTAGAACATCTGGTTTGGCCTCGCTGTTATCACACACGAATGTTTACCTTGAGAAGTTGCAAATATTATAATAAGAAAATGAATACATAGACAGCAAATCTCCAGTTGATTCTCTCGTTGATCATAGAATCAAAAGTGATAATAAGGCAAGTTTGGTTATGAGAATCCAATGGACTACGATGAATTACTAACAAGTGTTCACTAATAGTATATAAACATATATATATATATAGGCTAATGGGACTTGGATTTCAAGGGGGAAAAAAGTGCTGATTAGCGTTCCTTTGTCTCATTTGGAGGATTAGAAAGAATAATAATCTCAGAGATGACGTTGTGAAACTTAATGGCTCAAAGACACGAAGTTATTTCATGGCTCAAAGACACGGAGTTACCCCATAGTTCACAGCCACGGATTTCTGTGGTGGTCCTGAGCCACAAGGAATCAACATTATAAAAATCCACATTTTATTTTTATTTTTTTTGCTGATATCTAACGGCTATCACGTAATCTGGCGTGGTAAATCCAAGGGTGTGTGTGGTAATAAAAACCACGTCGATGCCTGGCTATATAAGCCATAGTGTTACACACAATATGGGAGGCTGGAGGAAATACTGGATAGCATTACAGTCACTGTTAAAGAGATGAAAGAATCCTAGAGGAACTAGATGTGACAAAGTCAATGGAAGGGAACTATCAGGGGCCATTACCAATTGCAAATTGGTGAACTATCACCAAGCCATTACGACTATATAGCATTTGGAACGGGTCAGGATAAGGATTTAGGATGGGACGAGGGGAAATGAATTGTGCCTAACCACTTGGACGGTCGGGAATATAAATCAATGGAGCAAGACCTAATCTCACCATATCTGCTGCAGGAGGCTGCAGAAATACTTCTACAAATGATCTAAAATTATAAATTAAACACTTGAAACAGGAAATCTTCCAGATGTCTGGAAAAAGGCAAACGTAGTTACAGTATTACAAAAAAGGCGATAAAAGGGAGACACTAAACTATAGATTAGTGTCATTAGTGTAATTAGTGTCATAAAGTATTTCCTTGTAAAGTGCTGTAGAAAGTAATCAGGTCGTGAATGACATAGAACTTCTGCAAAGGACCTACTATATGATAAAAAAATCAGCACAGATTTAGACATGGAAAGTCGTGTCTGACAAACCTGGGTGAGTTTGATGACAAGATTACTAAAATAAGACAAGGAAAGCAAGGATGGGTAGACTGTATTTTCCTAGACTGTCAAAAAGCATTGGTCACTGTTCCCCATGAAAGACTGTTGTACAAAATGGAGAAGCAGGCTGGGATAACTGGGAAATATTGAGCTGGGTAAGGCATTCCTTGAAGGACACAAACCAAAGAGTCACAGTCAAGTAGAAAGTTTCAATCCGGAGGAATTTCACCAGTACTAGAGGATATTTACACGTGGTCCCAGGAGAGAGCCTTGTAGGAGTGGGGTCCCACAAGGCTCTGTCCTAGGACCACCACTGTTGTTCCTAATTTATGTGGCCGACTTACACATGCGCGTGAGCTCGGACATTACAATATGTGCAGAGGATGGTGAGGAACATGAAAGCAGACAACTCCAGGAGTGGTAAAACAAATGGTTTCTTGAGTTCAATCCCAACAAGTGCAAGGTAGTGAAGATGGAAAAGGAAGAGAGGGCATCAGAAGGCATCTACTCCATAAGGGGAATGCAATTACAGGAGCTAGAAAGAGAGGCATATTTTTGAGTGGATATAATTCTGACATTACCACGTGAGGTAAACATTAAGAGGATAACATCAGCAGCATATGGGACGCTGGAAAATATAAGAACAGCGTTTAGAAACCTAACTCAGGACTTCTCCAAGGAAATCTACACAATATTTGTAAGACCAGTACTGGAATACACATACTGGATACTGGAATGTACATACAATACATAATACTGGAATGTACATACAATACATAATACTGGAATATGCATCACTGGCGTGGAACCCGCACCATGTGAAGCATAAAACAAATTGTACAAAGGTTTGAAACAAGATTGGTACCAGAACTAAGAAGATTAAGCTACAAATATAGGTCAATGGAGCTAAATCTCACAACCCAAGATGATAGGATGAACAGAGGGGGATATGATCACAACATAAAAAATACTGAGGGGGAAATAGATAAGGTGGATAGGTTTATTATCGTTATAATCATAGCCTCCACGATTGAAGAAAGATGTACAGGTTTCGTAAGAAAACGCATGATGAAACGTAACTCTAGGTTAGTATCTTCTCAACTAAAAGGTCACATTTTTGTCATGTTACCCTAACTAACATTTCAAATGCAATCTGCTCTGAAACATAAGTGGTCACAAATATCCATATTTTCTATGCATCGGACTCAATAGGGTGGGTGGGTTGCTTAGGTTCATACAGTTCTGATTAGGCTAGAAGGTTTATTTTTTATGGAGTGGCAAGGGAGGGAGAGAGGTGTGGAGCTCCAACCCGTTCTCGCACTTTATTACAGTCAATATTGACTTATTAAATACGTGCATATGTGACATACTAAACATACTAGTTTACCTTGAAAAGCTTCATAGAAAACACCGACCTTACCTAACCTTCTTAGTATGTTAAGATGAGCATCTTATTGCTTCGTAATTACAATTATTACTTAACCTATACCTATAATAGGTTAAGTAATAATTATACCTATAATAGGTTAAGTAATAATTGTAATTACGAAGCAATAAGATGCTTATCTTAACATACTAAGAAGGTTAGGTAAGGTCGGTGTTTTCTATGAAGCTTTTAAAGGTAAACTAGTATGTTTAGTATGTCACATATGCACGTATTTAATAAGTCAATATTGACTATACGAAAGTGCGAGAACGGGTTGGGAGCTCAAGCCCAACGTTTTAATAACGTTATAAAAACGTGCTTGTTACCTTTGTTGGGTTGTCAGTACAAAATGTCGACGAGCATTTATATGACTTCTCAGGGCAGCACGTCAGTTGTCCTAACTCCTGTCGTACAGAGCAAAGTGACAGCATCGCAGCGTCATAAAACACCAGCATCCCATCAGAGCAAAACACCCAGCATCCTCGCAGCTCAATACTCCACCCTCTCAGCAGATCAGAAAACCTCAGCATCCTCACAACTCAAAAAACCCCAGCATCCTCGCAGCTCAATACTCCACTCTCTCAGCAGATCAGAAAACCTCAGCATCCTCACAACTCAAAAACCCCCAGTATCCCAGCAGCTCAATACTCCACCCCTCTCAGCAGATCAGAAAACCTCAGCATCCTCACAACTCAAAAACCCCCAGTATCCTCGCAGCTCAATACTCCAACCCTCTCAGCAGATCAGAAAACCTCAGCATCCTCACAACTCAAAAACCCCCAGTATCCTCGCAGCTCAATACTCCACCCCTCTCAGCAGATCAGAAAACCTCAGCATCCTCACAACTCAAAAACCCCCAGTATCCTCGCAGCTCAATACTCCACCCCTCTCAGCAGATCAGAAAACCTCAGCATCCTCACAACTCAAAAACCCCCAGTATCCTCGCAGCTCAGAACTCCAGCATCCCAGCTTGATACGTCTTGACCAAGTCCCGTCTCGCGTGGTCACATCGTCCTTGTGGAAGGATCGGGTATAGGTGCTTGTTGCTGATATGGCACGAGTGCCAGTGCCAATCTAAACTTTGTGAGTTTCTCAGTTATCATCCCCAACTGAGACGCGGGGAACAAATGCCAACGGTGACCTGGCTTCATAAAGAAAGAACTTTCCAACCAACTTATTTAAAAGAAAGGAAGTCTTAAACTTTCTGACTGTAAGTGCACATGTCGAAATGGACCCGAAGTGTGTTCTCACTAAGATGTATTTGTGGGGAATGAGTCGCAGCTCTTGGGTCCCAGCCTCTCAACCCTTTTTTTTACACTGGTGTATAGGTTACAGAGCCTATTAGGGTCTGGCTTTTACATTTACAACTGTGAGTAGAGATGACCTGCCTGTGTGTGTGTGTGTGTGTGTATACTCACCTAGCTGTGCTTGCGGGGGTTGAGCTCTGGCTCTTTGGTCCCGCCTCTTAACCATCAATCTACTGGTGAACAGATTCCTGAGCTTCTCGAGCTCTATCATATCTAAATTTGAAACTGTGTATAGAGTCAGCCTCCACCACATCACTGCCTAATGCATTCCATTCACTAACTACTCTGACACTGTGTGTTTGTGTGAGTGTGAGTGTTCATCTAATTATATTCCCCTGCTTGTGCCTTCAGGAGAGATCTGTTAGCTCTTGTGCCCCACCTTTCTATCCACCGGCTGTCCAATATACACCCGTCTTATTTTCTATATCATATGTTACATATACTTCTCTCTCTCTCTCTCTCTCTCTCTCTCTCTCTCTCTCTCTCTCTCTCTCTCTCTCTCTCTCTCTCTCTCTCTCTCTCTCTCTCTCACACACAAACACACACACACACCCCTATGAAGCAGCCCACAACAGGTGTCTTGGTGCGGAATCGAACCCGGGTGCCTTAATTGTGAGTCGCAGACGCTGACCAGAAGAATGCGAGGTCCACTGTATAAGTCATCTCACCTTTTTATACACAGCTATTTGTGCTAGGCAGGATGGAGCTCGATCCTGCAACCTGTTCCTTTAGTTCATTCCACTTGCCCACTTTAGCTTTAGCTTTAGCTTTGATGTCCATAGGGAATGGAAAGGATGGGGGAGGTAGAGGGATGGGGAGATGAAATTCAGGAAGAACTTGACCACTACACTTATACCACAAACCGTCTGACATCTCCGTGGCATATCTGTTTCTCGAACTTCCACCTATGCCCTGTTGTTCTATAGCTATTTTTACGAACATTTTTTTCCACTCTTTCAATCCCTCTTACGTATTTTATGCGTCTCCCCTCACTCCTATTTTCTAGCGTCGCCAGGTCTAGTTTTTTGAGTCTCTTGTTCAGTTCAGTCATCGAGGGATGGGCCTCATTGCGAACTTCTGAACCATTTCGAGTTTTTATGGTTTTTTTTTAGATGGGGGCTCCATGATGGCGTGGCATACTCTAAAACTCGTCACACGAGTATAGAGTTGTGCGAGTGTGTATTTGCAGTATATTTGTATCTACTATTTATGTCTGTAGGATCGAGTAGTTCAAAAATCTCGCTTTTTCTAACCTAATATCCACCATCATATTTACTACATATTTTTACCTCTCTTACACACACACAGACACACATATATACCCGGGATGCAGCCCGTAGAAGCTGTCTAAGTCTCGGGTATAAATTTCCTGCTAGGGTATCATGGGTATCAAGGGAAAGAAACTCTGTTTTTTTCTGCTTCGGCCGGGAATCGAACTCGGGCCCTTGGATTGCGACCCCTGAGTGCTGTCCGCTCAGTCCCCGAGTACCTGCGTCTGGGTTTACATATCTGTCCATCTGTTTGGTTCTCTGTGTGTGTCTATCTTTCTCTTTGTGTGTCTGTCTCCCTGTATGTCTGTCTCTCTTTTTATCTGTCTGTGTCTGCTCTCAGTCAGTCTATCTCTGTCAGTCTATTTCTCTGTCTGTCTCTGTCCTTTTTCTGTTTGTCTCCTTGTTTGTCTGTCAAAGTCTGTTTTTCATTTTTTCTGTCTCTGATCCTGTCAGTCTTTTTTCTCTGTGTCTTTATGTCTGTCCGTTCGTATCTGCATCTATATGTCTGTATGTATCGGTGTCTGTCTCTCTGTCTTTACTTATCTGTGCTAACCTATGGTTTTCATTGGTGACCCCACGGTGTCTGTTAATGATTTATGGTGTCCACTTGCAACCTATGGTGCCCAGCACAGTAGCGACAGTTTGGTATCTAGTTTCACTACCGGGCGGCGCAATATTGTTAAAATATTGTGGTGTCCGAATTAGTGACGAGGTGTTCTCTCGGTAAGAATTATCGTTGAATTCTGCAGAGTTGGTGACATATGTTGCATATATTGCGAGTGTTCGTTGTGCACCAGTGTTTTGAATGTCGACACCTGTGGTTTGAATGTCGACACCTGTGGTTTGAATGTCAACACATGTGCACTGAATGTTGGCACCTGTGCTTTGAATGTCGACGGTAGGATTTATTTCATGAATGTGTATGAAGTCAGCAACCCGAATGTGGTTCTTTACTGCTATAGGATTACTTCATTCTTTAATTGTGTTATCTTGAATCTTGATATCTTTTATTTTGGAAGCTTTCATTTTTATCAGATTATTTGGTTTAATCTGTCTCCTTGGAACAAAAGGTACGAAACAGGGCAATCTTTTATGTTTTACACAAGGGCTGACGTCTTTTTAAAACATTAAGGAAAAGCTATACACCTTTTGTGTGGCAAACGTATCATCCTATTCATCTATTCACCTTCCCCTTACACGCCCACAAGGAACCATGGACATTTTTCATACATTAAAACAAAAATAATAATACAATAGTCAGTGAGAAATTATGTGTTTGGAGGAAGAACAAAATTGCTTGTAGACACGCATGTGACAGACACGCTAGGTTCAGACACATCACCGCTCTTTACAGAGAGAAATGTCATTCCTGTGAAATAGAAAGGTGGTCCTGTTATTTTGCACTTCCCCTCAATGTCATCCAGTATAGTCCTAGAGCTGTATTCTCCTCAATGTCATCCAGTGTAGTCTTATAATTGTATTCTCCTAATGGCATTCAGTGTAGTTCTTGAACTGCATTCTCGTCATTGTCATCCAGTGTAGTCTTAAAACTACATATTTCTGTAATATTATTGAAAATAATACTGAATCCTTAAATGATTCAGTATAAGCAGCTATGCACTTTTCCAATTATACAAATCTTGCTTAAGGAACTTCAAGGAAAAGGTTTATGGCAAGAGAGGGACGTTTGCTATATTGCAGGTCCCTTGTTGCCGTGATGCAAGTCAGGCAGCAGTCACTAGCTGGGATATTTGCCTAGTTTATTGCAGAGTTGCACGACACTTCCTGACGGGGCTCGTCTCTCTCTCTCCAACCACTCCTGACTGTATTGTGTTCCCATCTACCTGCATTGTGTGCCATCTACCTGCATTGTGTGCCATCTACCTGCATTGTGTACCATCTACCTGCATTTTGAAGCTCATAAATGGTCAAAGATTTTCTAGATGTAAAAATGTTTAATAACCATCGTGTAGGAGAAATACGCTTGACACATATATTCTTATCCATATATTCTTAACAAAGTGCAACCGTTTCACTTCAACATCAATACTCTTTCATTTAGACAATAATGCTGCTTCACTTCGACGTCAATCAGTCGCGTTTCCAATTGCAATTTATGTAATGAACACTCTGTCTAATGCTTCTTTCAATCCAGAGGTATATGTATATATATATATATATATATATATATATATATATATATATATATATATATATATATATATATATATATATATATATATATATATATATGTGTGTGTGTGTGTGTGTGTGTGGCATTGTCAGACTTGCCATATATATATATATATATATATATATATATATATATATATATATATATATATATATATATATATATATATATATATCGTTTGAAAACAAAGGACCTTTTGATGCCAAATAACCACACTGAAAAAAGCCATTGTTCATATCCCGAAAAATATCAAAATCTATATTTCTGTCAAATTTACCGAACCATTCCTGATGGTGCCCCAGACCGAGGGTGCCTGAGCCTACCTGGAAGTATGGCATATTTACGATGCATCGAGGAACGGAAATGCAATTGGCACTGAGCTCCCGGCACCAGCGAATATATATATTTTTTTTCTTCTTAACAGGTGGAAAGAGAGAAAGTGTGTGTGTGTGTGTGTGTGTGTGTGTGTGTGTGTGTGTGTGTGTGTGTGTGTGTGTGTGTGTGTGTGTGTGTGTGTGTGGCTGAGACGAGGCAAGGATTCAGGGGGAGAGCATTACTTTGGTTTTCAATTCCAAGATGCTGAGGCAGCCGGAAAGTTTTCATGAATAATTACTGAGATGAATACACACACACACACACACACACACACACACACACACACACACACACACACACACACACACACACACACACACACACACAAACACCTTTATTTACGAGAATAATAATCCATTCAATTACTTATCAGCTGTAATTCCTTAACGGTTCCCCTTACAAGACAACAATTACCTACAAAATAAAGCTAACAGTCTTCACTTCAACCTCATAAACATTGCTGCAATTGAAACTCAATCTGCCGAAGTACAGAGTCCGGATACGGAGGGACTGCACTCTATGTAAACCGTGTTCTAATATACTGCAATATAATATATATACATAAATATGTACTGGGATTTTTGCCTTGACAGGCCGCACGCTATGAGTAAAACTTCAAATTGAAAATTAAACAAAATGAAGAACTGTAATTGCCTCTATAAAACTTACTGCCAACGAACGAAAATCAGTAAATTTATATTAAATATAGTTTTGAATAAGTTGGATTACCTTCCTAAACTTTTGAGTCAGATATTTTAAAATAATATACCTTTGTGACTGAGGAATATAATTGTTATGTATATTTTTGAGTAAATATACATAGCAATTATAATTCTTATGTATTGTTTTAAGTAACCAGGCAAAATCACCCCAATGCTGAACGGAACTAAATTTCTGAGCGAACCTTCAATAATTATCAGCCATGATATATGATAGAGGAGAACTACAACACAGGTGCAAGACACAACAATATTGACAGGATTAACTGCTCCCCCGAACAAATCCACAAGGGCCGTGACGAGGATTCGAACCTGCGTCCGGGAGCATCCCAGACGCTGCCTTAATCGACTGCGCAACAAGAGGGAAAAGGGTTGAAACCAAAGTTCTACTGAACTTACTGGATCCCATAGCCTCTCCGTGTAACTGCTCCCTAGTGTAACTGCTCCCCTGTTCATTCCAACACCACATACCGGCATCATAGTACAATAAACACATCACATCATCCCTAGATACAGAAGATTACGTTTTGCCAACCACTCAAAGCAAAAAAAAAATGTGAATATGTCAACTCCAATCCTCTGCTACTCTCAATCTGTGTCTTCATGCGATCTATTATCGAAATAAATATCAACTGTCAAAGCACGTAATTATTTTTTTAAATATAGAACGTCTAGATGTACTGGTGTGTAGGGATGACTTTCTTGTTAAAGCTTTGGGAGTTCTTATTGAAAAGCAGGAGATTAGAGACAGAGGGGAATATTTTAAGTAAACAGTTTTTGTGAATATCATTAAAAATAGCACATATCTGAAATAAGGATAGCAAGCAAAATATTACACACTAGAGATGAAAGGAAACACAGTATGACACCTAGAGATAAGCATAGCAAGCAAACAATTCCTTTTTAAATGAGTGTAGGCCGAGCTTCCGAATGTCCCACAGGTGTAAACAGGTGACTTATTCCTAGAAAAGTTATTTCCCATCATTATGAAATTGTCGTATTGAGTCAAACTACGCAATCATTGAAGCCGGAGATCACATAATAGTCCAGATTATACACAGGCAAAACAATGTGAAAAAAATGTTTTGCAAATTTGCAGAAACCCTGTTTGGAAACACCTCTGCTTCCTACTTTGGTTCGTGACACCTCTAGCTTGCCACACATATGGTTTGCAACAAATTTGGGTTGCAAGTTCTTTGAGTTTCAACTCCTCTGGGTTGCTATTTCTTTCTTGTGTGTAACACTTATCGATTGCAACATCACTGGCTTCTGATACCTCTGTGTTGCAATATATCTGAGTCGTAGCATCGCAATACCTCTGTTTTGCAACATACCAGGGTTGCATCATTTCTGGCTTGCAACGGGAAGTTAAATTTCACATCATAATTTACAAATCACCATAGACGTAAATTTATCAGATCATCATTATTGTATACACAATCATATATGATATCTAGCAGGCAGTTTCCGTGAACAGAAACTAAATTATCATTAATCCGGATCCCGGCCTCAGGTCGGCCGCTTCTCCATGCAACGGCCGACCCCAAAGACGCATTCATCCATTTTAAAGTACTGATGAAGGGGTCGACGCTAGGTATGTGGCTGAGGGGTCGACGCCAGAGATGACACGAGTATTGGCAGAGTGACGCTTGAAGGGTCGATCAGCCTCGGCTAACTTGTTCATTAAAGTAGAACATGTATTCCACCCCTTGCCATCATTGTTTCTCTCTCCCCCCTGCCAATATGTGTCCATGTGCCAACATGTGTTCTCTCATGATAACACGTGTCCCCCTGCCAACATACATCCTGTCATAGCAACATGTATCACCCTACATATGCCCCCCCCTTCTCCTGCCAACATATGTTGTACTCTAAACTCTATCTTCATTATTCACATATGCATAATAAAGGAAAAATTTGTAGAATTGAAAATTTAAAGTATTTTATAATTGATGAAGTCTGTGAATTTGTAAAATATCTGTCAAAAAATATACCAGCCTGAAAGAGAATGGATTTTTTTTAAATTGTGAGCAATTTAAAAACAAGTATTATTGTAACAAAAACTACCTATGATGGATCATTTTGACGTGTGAAATGCAAATTCAATAGACACATGTATTTTTGAGAATGTTGTAGCATGTTGTAAAAAAGTTGTAGACTTTTTTTGAGGAATTTTTGTAGAATTCAGAAATCTGTTTCTCAAGAACTTCTCTCTTAAAAAAAAAAACATTGCTCGCATAAACATTGATTAACAACCCTGACTCTGCCTGATGCAAGGTAGATAGATTGATAGGTAGATAAAGTGATAGGTAGATTTATAGGTCGAGTGACAGCCTGCCAGAGGCCGTCACTCTTCCAATCAATGAAAGAAATTGATAAAAAAAATCAGACAAAACCTTCAGAATTTAGAACGAACAAATCTACTTATAAACCATTTTCAAAAACTTGGTAAAACTGAACCTAGAAGATCTAGAAAAATATTTACAAGAGACTCCATTATTTTATTTTGGCTTCATGCGAGGAAGGATTAAAATTAAAAACTGTAATTTCAACCAATAGGAAATTGGAAGAGAATAAGTAGCAATAGGGAATTAATGAGAAGGCAATGAGTAATAAGTGATTAGAAAATCTCTGACAGAAATATTGGTGATTGGATCTGTTAAGAAATAATAGTGATTAAAACACAAGAAATTAAACAAATGTCTGACTTAGAAACTGATTTAGATTCGAAAGGTTGATATAAATCTTCATATATTTCCTATTGACATTAAATACTTTATTATTTAATATCTGATAATTAAGAACCTTGGCAACTATTCACAATAAACTTAAATTATTTTGTTAATTAAATTTTTTATACAAATATAAACCATTGATGAAAAAGAAATTACAAATTTCTGAAAGTAGAGAACATATATATACTTGTGATTCTTAAATTCGCAGAAAAGCATTTAATAGAGAGATTTTCTGGAAATTTCATGGAAAAGTCACACAAAAATCGTGCCAACCTCGTTTGTAAACCAATTTGTTTTTTTATATTTTCATATAGGAATTTTAGCGTAGAGTGGCAATACCACAACGAAATGGTAATTTAATTCCAACAATACTCTGGTTAGTTGACCAGACCACACACTAGAAACTGAAGGGACGACGACGTTTCGGTCCGTCCTGGACCATTCTCAAGTCGATTCGGTCCAGGACGGACCGAAACGTCGTCGTCCCTTCAATTTCTAGTGTGTGGTCTGGTCAACATACTTCAGCCACGTTATTGTGACTCATCGCCTGAATACTCTGGTTAACTGCTAGGGAGAGCTGAGTGTATAGTTCTGGCTACACCACCAAGGTAGGGAACTGTGTATCCCTACCTTGGTGTATCCCTAACTACACTACCAAGGTAAGGGGCTGTGAGGAGTTCTAGCTATACCCCTAAGGTAGGAATCTGTGTTGTTGAGGTGAAGAAAAATCGGCTTGAGCATTAATTCCTCTTTTTGAGCGAATCAATTATTGCTTTTACTTGGCCCTCATCGCTTGAGTGGGAAATGATTCAAGCTGCTTGAGTGGGATATGATTCAAGCTGCTTGAGTGGGATATGATTCAAGCTGCTTGAGTGGGAAATGATTCAAGCTGCTTGAGTGGGATATGATTCAAGCTGCTTGAGTGGGATATGATTCAAGCTGCTTGAGTGGGATATGATTCAAGCTGCTTGAGTGGGATATGATTCAAGCTTTCCACTGTTTTGTTGAATGTCATCTTAGGCGATTATTGTATGTATGCCTGTGTAATTTTTGTATGTATACTTGTGTGATAATTGATTATACTTATGGAGATCTTGTATGTGCTTCTGTGTAATTATTGCATGTATATCTGTGTAGTTATTGTATGAATACTTGTATAACTATTGTATGTATTTCTCTGTAATTATTGTACGTATACTGTGTAATTATCGCATGCATTTCTATGTAATTATTGCACGCGTTTTTGTGTAATTATTGCATATCTGTGTAATTATTGTGTGTATACATGTATAATTCTCGTATAAGTGTATATGTAATTATTGTAAATACAGCGGTGAATATGTAGTATTGTGACTATTTTGAACTCTCACTCACACTTAAATACAATCCATCCCTTGCGTTAATTGAAATATAATTGCATATTTCGTCTTACAAGACTCATGGCCAAATACATCAGTCTTGTGTGTGTGAATTATATCCATTAACATGTAAAACATTTCAGTCACATCATAGCTATTATGAAAATAACAAGCATACCTGGCTATAAAGAGAGCTTTCAAAATTAGGAATCACTTAATTCTTAATCACTTAAGAATCACTTGATCCTAAGTTATTCCTGCTAATGTCTCATTCGCCTTTGTTTCGAATTCTGTGTTCTCTAAACTGTGGTTGCTCCTTCGTTGTCTTCTTTATAAAACTCTTTCTTCCTCGCTACAAAAATTTCTTGAATAGTATGCAGGCGATGAGTCACAATACCGTGGCTGAAGTATGTTGACCAGACCACACACTAGAAGTTGAAGGGACGACGACGTTTCGGTCCGTCCTGGACCATTTTCAAGTCGATTTCTTGAATCATTTCAGCAAAAAGCTCTTTGTCTGATTAAGTCCTAGGCGTCAGGCTGTGATCTAAAGTTCCGTCACTTGCTCTCTTCTCCTCCTTTACATAGTCTTCTCAACTTGGGGTCTTCTTTTGATAATGACCTTAATTATCGCAATAACTTAGAGGGTGTGTACGCTCTCTTCGTATATAGTCTTGAAATACGCGCTTACACACCAGGGGGCCAGATTCAGGAAGCAGTTAAGCAAGTACTTACGAACGTGTACATCTTTCCTCAATCTTTGACGCCTTTGGTTACATTTATTAAACAGTTTACATGCAAGAAAACTTCAAAATCAACTGTTGTTATTGTTATAAACAGCCTCCTGATACTTCGGAGCTCATTAACTGTTTAATAATTGAAAACAAAGCCGCCAAAGATTGAGAAAAGATGTACAGGTTCGTAAGTGCTTGCGTAAATGCCTCGTGAATCTGGCCCCAGCTCGTCACACATTTGTTGTTGTTGTTGTTAAAGATACGCTACCTGGAACAAAGTTCCAAGTAGCACGGGCTATGGTGATCCCGTAGTGCGTCACACATACTGGTTCTATCGCCGGTACGAGAACCGAAAACACCACTGCCTCTGTTACTACACAATCAACCATCAAATAGAACGGTCTACTACCCTTCTGTTTTCCCAGGTACGTTTAACCTACAGTTAATCAAGGGCACAAACGCTTTTTCAAAGTTATACAATATTGGCTGATCAACTTTGCATTGCAATACAAAATAATTGTAGGTTGCCATATGCATGAAAGAATAATATTACAAAAAAAAAATAGTTGTGAATAATATATAATTTAAAGAAGCAGTTTGGGTCAGAAAGGGAGAGACAGAGAGAGACCTGAGAGAATAGGGAAATGAATAATCAAATAATGACTTAAAAAAAGTAAGAATAATATGAAGCGAAAGGAACATGGACAAAGAAAGGGGGAGAAGGAAGGGGGATGAACAAAGAAAATGCAGTAAACAGAGACAGTATTTAGAAAACAGTGGAAAAATGTAGTGGAAGAGAGAAAGGAAAGACATCTGAAGGAAAATGGAAGTAAGGAAGAATTATTAACTGAAGGGAATGTAAAAGAAGAATTAGCGGGAACAAGAATAAGGCAGGCGAAGGCATGGGACTGGTGCTTCTTGAGTTATCTTGAGATGATTTCGGGGATTTAGTGTCCCCGCGGCCCGGTCCTCGACCAGGCCTCCACCCCCAGGAAGCAGCCCGTGACAGCTGACTAACACCCAGGTACCTATTTTACTGCAAGGTAACAGGGGCATTCAGGGTGAAAGAAACTTTGCCCATTTGTTTCTGCCTCGTACGGGAATCGAACCCGCGCCACAGAATTACGAGTCCTGCGCGCTATCCACCAGGCTACGAGGCCCCACTGATCTGGTATGGAACGTGTTTGTGGAAATAACGTTGAACTAGTGGTGAACTAATGTTGATTCGTGTTGAACTGGTGGTGAATTGGTATTGAGCTGGTGAAGAACTGGTGTTGAATGTGTTTGTTGATTGGGTGTTGAACGTGGGTTGAACATTTGCTAAACGTGTGTTGAACGTGGGTTGAACATTTGCTAAACGTGTGTTGAACGTGGGTTGAACATTTGCTAAACGTGTGTTGAACGTGGGTTGAACATTTGCTAAACGTGTGTTAAACGTGGGTTGAACATTTGCTAAACGAGTGTTGAACATTTGCTAAACGTGTAGTGAACGTGGGTTGAACAATTGCTAAACGTGTGTTGAACATTTGCTAAATGTGTAGTGAACGTGTGTTGAACATTTGGTAAACGTGTGTTGAACGTGCTTGTTGTACGTGTGTGTGTGTGTTTTTAATACGTGTTAAATGAGGTGTACGATGAGCTGGTATTGAAGAGGTGTTAAATATTATCTCTGTGGTGAGTAATGTTTCTGAAAACTATCAACCTTGAGGTTACCTTGAGGTGCTTCCGGGGCTTAGCGTCCCCGCGGCCCGGTCGTCGACCAGGCCTCCTGGACCTTGAGTGAATTGTTTTCGTTTAAATTACTCATAATTTCAATGTGGCATTTTCTATACAAAAATATTTATCAAGACAGAATTCATCAATTACTTAAGTGTTCACTTACGAAACCTTTACATCTTTCTTCAATCATTTACGGCTTAGTTTGTATTTATTGAACAGTTTACGAGCTACAAAGTGCTATGAGATTATCTATAAGGGCTTAAGAACCACTTCTCAGGGTTTTCACGCTAGTAAACTGTTTAAATAAGCCGCCATGATCGATGAAAGATGTACCTGTTTCGCAAAGTGGGTACGTAAATGCTTTGACGAATTCTGGTTCAGGTGTTTATTATCATTGTCATCGACCTTGAAGTCTTCGGGAATTAACGTTATCACTGAGAGTGACAACATTATTGATATATTGATATGTTGATATATACAAGAGTTTTTAAATTCTTGTAAAGCATTGAGGGTATTCAATGCTACGTAAAAGCATGCGTAGCGATTCGGGCAGGTCTTTAATCCTAATATTCCCAGGCCGAATCGTTTAACAACCAGGTACCCATTCACTGCTGGGTGAATAGAGGCAACAGTTAAAGATTGGCGCCCGATCAATATTCCCCGGCCAGGATAACATCTCTCGTTATCATTCCTTTTCTGACCTAATTATTGTCTAAAATCTAAATTATTGTCTTAGTGTCTGATTCTCTTTTAAAATATCCATATTATTTCCCCCAGGGGCACCCATTTTAACTTTTTTTCTATAGCGGGCGTCCTATAAGCTCTCAGGGGACAGGTGCCACTTTTCTAAGTTGGCTAACAGGTGTTTCATATCCGCCAGCAAGTTGTAGAATGTTGTTATCACTTGCTGGGGGAAACACTTGGATGCTAAACTTGTAAACTCTTGTAAACCCTGTAAACTACTGGAGCAAGGGGTGAGAACTGCAGTAGACGATACACATAAGGATTAGAATGATGAATCGATTTTCTAGATTATAGTTCCTGAAAGTGTGTGTGTGTGTGTGTGTGTACTCACCTATATGTACTCACCTATATGTGCTTGCAGGATCGAGCATTGACTCTTGGATCCCGCCTTTCTAGCTATCGGTTGTTTACAGCAATGACTCCTGCTGTGTGTGTGTGTGTGTGTGTGTGTGTGTGTGTGTGTGTGTGTGTGTGTGTGTGTGTGTGTGTATCACGAAAATAAACACGTGATTAAAAATGTGACAGTGTCAGACCACGGAGGAAAATTGAAACAGGAATTTCCTTAAGTACTTTCGTATATTAATACATCTTCAGAAGGATATATATATATATATATATATATATATATATATATATATATATATATATATATATATATATATATATATATATATGAAAGTTTAAATGCCTTTGCTGGGACTAGAACTTCCCACCCCACGTGGTATAAAGCCGAGTGCTTTACCACTGTACCACCACCCTACAGATGCATGGGAGAGTCATTTATGAGCTCATTCAACCCCATGCCCGAGTGCATTGTGGTAATGTGGTCAACCATTTCGTCTAATCCAGGATTAAGCCACGAAACATGATATATCATATGATGAACCTGAATAGCAAACGTCAGGCCTCACTTTAAATATTTGAAATAACGAATATATATAATCGTTATTATAATTGGGGTCTGTGTACTATTAAATGAAATAGTTAAATTCTATTATTTCCGCCAGGACCATTATCAGGTCGCGTAGTGGTCCTGACTGACCGAAATGTCGTCAACTCCCATACTTTCAGATTGGTGGGTTAGATGTCTAACATGTGTATGTAGAAAAAAAGTTATCAAGAATAGGGAAAGGAAGAATAGGCAAATAGGGAAAAGTTCAGAAGTCCCATACGAGGCAGTTCCCCAGCGGACAGAACTGTGTCGCCGGTAAGGAAAACAACGAGACCTTTACCAAATCAGCAACTCGAACGAGCTCAATAAATTTTCCCGAACTTACGTCGAGAAGGAGTCAGGAGACGGATGGCCCCGTGACTTATTGAACATTTAGCCGCCGCCTTTCACAGGGTGTGAAGGAAATTTCTTTTCAGTGAAAGTTTCACACTTAGGTTTACGAAGCCAACAACTCAACCCACACATATGAAAGAAGCCGTATCGAGTCGAAACTGCGAAACACGGGAGAAATAGTAAGACAAGAGAGAAGATGAGAGTAGGTAAGAAAAGGGGAAAATTGAGAAAAAAATGTGAAAACCTCGCCAAAGGCAGCTCCCTCAGAGATGAAAAGACAACTGCATAAAGAAAGGGACGAGGAGTCAGTGTGGAAATGTAATTGACTTGTCTTCTACTCGTCGTCGAAATTGACTTCACCCATATCACCTCACCTCACCTCATCAAACCTCACCTCACCACACCACGCCTCACCCCCACCTCACCTCACCACACCTCACCTCATCTCACCTCACCTCACCTCTTCTCTTGCCTTATTTTGGCTTCCCCGCCCATCTAGGGCTCACCATAGCCCGTGCTACATGGACACCGTTCTGAATAGCTAAATCTAAAACAACAACCATCTATTTCTGCTTCGACTTGATAAGAACCCTTTTCATCTATTGTGTGTGAGTTGGTTATCTGTTTTAAACTTGGTTATGATATCAGTTCTAAAGGTTTAATTTTAAGCATATTCCCCCTTTTCCCCCCTCCCTCCTCCCCCCACGCCCCACAAGTTTTATATTTTATATTTTAATTAGCTTTGGCCACGAATATAATTTTTATTACTAATCCAGATTTCAGAAAACAAATTTATCACACCAGCACTCTATATTAAAGCTGGAATACTCGGCTATTTTTTTTTCAAGAGCAAAAAATTTTTCTCGATTCTTTTGTGGTGAATACGACTTGAGAATGGTCCAGGACGGACCGAAACGTCGTCGTCCCTTCAACGTCTAGTGTGTGGTCTGGTCAAAAATATGTGGCAATGTTTCGCAGCTTAAAGGCAGGAAGAAGGCAATGCATCACACCCTTGTTCTCCTTGAGAAAAGGAACTGGCAAGTGTCGAGGTGTGGCGTCTATCTTACCACATATCTTAGATGTTTGGTGTTAATTATTATCTATCAATATAACGACTTCTAACGTTCTAAAGAGTTTTGATTCTTGAAGTTCAATGAGGACAAGGGTATTCAATGTCCTTTTCTTGACCTTATTCGCCTCTCATACACCTTTATCTCATCTTATCTCCTCCCGGAGACCTTAATCTCACCGTTCCCCCAACATAATAACCCCCTAAATCTTCCCTAAGGAATTAATTTCACCCGAAATATATATACCTTCACTTCGCCTTCCTGCCCCCATCTACCGACCCATCCCCCAGCCATCCCCCGGACCATCCCCATCCCCCACCCATAAACCATCACCTCACCTTTCTGTCCCCCACCCACCTATCCCTTGCATAAGTATCAAGCACTGTGTACACATCTATTAATCTGAAAATACCTCACCCAAAGCAGTGCCAATTCACAACTTTTCACGTCTTCACGTACAACATTCCTGACACATTCGAAGTCTTAAGGGGTATACTCCTCAGCCAGCGTCAGTTGTTAGGATATATTTGACCCAACTCAGGGATAAGTAGATCATTAACTTGTATAATGTCATACAGCATTTGATGTATCAAGCAAGGTCTCGTGTTAACCAAGTATATACAGCGTATAAGCTGGATCCAACTCAGTGTTTTTGCTGTGTGAAATGTGTCAAAATCCTGTGTTCTAGCACCTGGAGCCAGGCCAAGGGAGGGTTATGGAGCATGTTTATGAAGGAGTGAGTTGTAGCTCATTGTGTCTGAGGGATTGTTGACACAGGACAACCAGCCACCACCAGGGACAATGACGAGGATTTAAATGAAGAACAGAGGTAGGAGGTTAGGGAGGTAAGATTGTGGGGAGATAAGACGGTGGGTGAGGTAGGTAAGAGAGTTTGGATGTAAGAATGTGGGGAGTAGGATGATAGGCAGGGAAGAGAATGACAAGGCAGTGTGTCAACTGCACTATACTATCTACCGCCATGAATATAACTTGCAAAATATCCTTCTTATATGCAACGTCTGCTCTAATACTTAACTGGATCACATCCTCATGTCGTCCGGATCGCACCCCTCCGGATCCCTTAACTTTAGTAGGATACTTAACTGGAACACCGAGATAGAGAGAATTAAGTTATGTCCTGTAATGACATTAAGTAATCAGGTCAGGTTAGGGCTGTAACCTAGATAGCCAGCTTAAGCTTTCAAATCCGCTGCTGATTAGGCCAATGTACCGTCAATATTGTGTGTCTGATTTCACTAAATCAACCAATTTTTAACCCAGCGGTGAACAATATCAACATTTTGTACTCTCAACTAATTTGTGCTTGCGGGGGTTGAGCTCTGGCTCTTTGGTCCCGCCTCTCAACAGTCAATCAACAGATAGGTGTTGTTTGTACTCACCTATTTGTACTCACCTATTTGTGCTTGCGGGGGTTGAGCTCTGGCTCCTTGGTCCCGCCTCTCAACTGTCAATTTCCCCAGCTCTCAGTTTGTCTCATATCCTCCAAATATTCCATAGTCACACTGGCTTAGCACGTTCTTCGATTAATGACAGAACCTATTACCGCCCCCAACTGTTTACTGGTCATAACTCATCGTGAAAACCCTCGTCGCACGGAATGCGGTTCACAGAACAATGAAAGTAATGGAAAATGCTCTGATTTGTTGGTATTATATATCTCGGCTTATATATTTGTCCTGTTTTTTTTGTTATAGTTGTTGGCTCATAAAGATTAGAGGGAGTGGACCCGTGTGCTGGGCCGGGGCTGTGAGCAGGTTAGATGGTTAGATGACAGTGAGAAAGGTCCTTGAGACAGTGATAAAGGTCTCTGTTACAGTGATAAAGGTCTCTGTGACAGTGATAAAGGTTTTTGTGACAGTGACAAAGGTCCACATGACAGTGACAAAGGTCCACATGACAGTGACAAAGGTCCATGTGACAGTGACAAAGGTCCACATGACAGTGACAAAGGTCCATGTGACAGTGATAAAGGTCTATGTGACAGTAACAAAGCCACATGTGACAGTAACAAAGGTCCATATGACAGTGACAAAGCCCGATGTGACAGTAACAAAGCCCCATGTGACAGTGACAAAGGTCCACATGGCAGTGACAAAGGTCCACATGGCAGTGACAAAGGTTCACATGACAGTGACAAAGGCCCATGTGACAGTGACAAAGGTCCATATGACAGTGACAAAGGTCCACATGACAGTAACGCACAAAATCAACAGTATTACCACACACGAAACTCATTCTGCAATTCTCTGCGTTATTGATAAAAAATATCATCATTTTTTTTGTCCCAATACTCTGTGGATTATCCGAGAGCTGTTTTATAACTTTAGTCCGTTCATTTTATAACCTAAAGCTTTATTTTACACAATGTTTTAGTAAGCTTAACAAAAGCTGTCTATTTTGGGATTTTTTTGTCAGTATTTTATCCAATGAAATTAAATAACAAAAAGTCTTTCACATACCTTAATTATATTGAACAATATTTTATCAGTCAAGTAAAATTTCCATATAACTGTCCAAAAAGTAAAAAAAAAAGAAAATCTAATGTAACTTTTAAATAACGTTGTCGTTTGGAAGCATTTTAGTAGTAATAGCCCCAACAGAGCGTTGTAATTGGTCGTTGGTTCCCTGAACAAAGCTGTCAATTTGGCTGCCAATTCGATGCAATTGCGCAGCTTTTTAGTTCCATACAAGAGTGTAATCAACCAATTTGGCTGTCACCTGGAGGCTAATCAATGATCTACGTATTATTTCGCTTTCCTCCTCTTTCTAGCACGAAAGTCAACCGCTCGAGCATTCACTGAGACGGGGAGATAGCACAAACACACACTCATTTGACGGTTGAGAGGCGGGACCAAAGAGCCAGAGCTCAACCCCCGCAAGCAGAATTAGGTGAGTACACGTTCAGGAGATTGCATATATTGGTTCAATGTTGCAACAGTCATTTTGTAATTAATGTGAATCAAAAGCTTTCTCTCTATCGTAATATCTTTCGTTCTCTCTCTGCCTCTTTGTTATTCTGCTTCTCTCTCTCTCTCTCTCTCTCTCTCTCTCTCTCTCTCTCTCTCTCTCTCCTACAGAGGTAGGGAGGGAGCCGGGGACGAATAACACGCCATCTGTGGAAATATATTTGTAATTAAACACAAGAGATGGATGGATACAGATGAAGGAAACTGACCATTTGTCATGATATGAAATTGCGAAGTTTGAGGTGTCTACTAGACAGAAGGAGCTACAGATGCTCAGTGGACAGGAGGAGCTACAGATGCTCAGTGGACAGGAGGAGCTACAGATGCTCAGTGGACAGGAGGAGCTACAGATGCTCAGTGGACAGGAGGAGCTACAGATGCTCAGTGGACAGGAGGAGCTACAGATGCTCAGTGGACAGGAGGAGCTGCAGATGCTCAGCGGACAGGAGGAGCTACAGATGCTCAGTGGACAGGAGGAGCTACAGATGCTCAGTGGACAGGAGGAGCTACAGATGCTCAGTGGACAGAAGGAGCTACAGATGTTCAGTGGACAGGAGGTGCTACAGATGCTCAGTGGACAGAAGGAGCTACAGATGTTCAGTGGACAGGAGGTGCTACAGATGCTCAGTGGACAGAAGGAGCTACAGATGTTCAGTGGACAGAAGGAGCTACAGATGCTCAGTGGACAGAAGGAGCTACAGATGCTCAGTGGACAGAAGGAGCTACAGATGTTCAGTGGACAGGAGAAATTTCACGAAAAGCTACAAACATTATTCTCTAAATAATCAGAGGAAAAAACTTCCAAATATATCGAGTACCATCGATAACGGAGAAAATAAATAGCTTTAATCAACTCTCAAACAAATAAACATTGTAACATTGACATACCTGTTAAAAAACTTTGCATAAAGCAAGTTTCAGGTGGAACTAGAGCAAGGTAAATTACATTGCTAGCAAATAATACAATGTTTTTTGCACATATTATTAGCGAGGGAAGGAGGCAGAGTCAGGCCATCTGCATAATGCGAGGTCTCGCCCAAAATGGTCCATTACACAACACCAACAAACACGGTACAAGAAGTTGTTGCACACTGCTTAGAGACGCCAACAGTTACAGTAATGGTTCTGTAATTACCTGGTGCGTGCCTGTCACACATCTTACTGTCTTTTTTTGTTATTTCTGTCTCTCTGTTTCTCTTTCTCTCTTTCTTTCGTTCTCTCTTTGTCTCGCTCTCATTCTTTCTCCCTCCCCCCTTCCTCTCTCTCTCTCTCTCTCTCTCTCTCTCTCTCTCTCTCTCTCTCTCTCTCTCTCTCTCTCTCTCTCTCTCTCTCTCTCTCTCTCTCTCTCACTCTCTCTCTCTCTCTCTCTCTCTCTCTCTCTCTCTCTCTCTCTCTCTCTCTCTCTCTCTCTCTCTCTCTCTCTCTCTCTCTCTCTCTCTTTCCTTTCCATCTTTTCTTTCCCAACTTTTCGGTCCAATTTTTTCCCCATGACTTTCTTCCCTATAATCCCATATGCTTCATATATTCTCTGTTATTCTTTCATCATATTTCCTTCTTCCAATCTTCGTCGACATATTTATTTTTTTCACCTTTTTTACTTATTCTTCTGCCTTTTAAATTGTTTATTTTTTTTATTCTGACGGTAATATAATTCAACGTACGAATCGTCTAAATTGCTCTCAGATCGTCAGAAGATATTGTCCGAATCGTTTTAAATTGCTCTCTAATCACCAGAAGGCATCGTTCAAGTCGTTTGAGAGTTCTAATCCGCAGAGATATACACCGCTAGACACCTGGTTGACATCTGTTCCAAATCTTGAGAAGATTACAGAGGTGTTCGCCACCTGTGGGATTATCTTGGACAGACGTCGTGGCTAGTGAGAGCTTATCGTGTCACAAAGGTGTAGGATAAAAATGCTTTTCAGTTATACAATAGCTCCCCTGAGATATTTCGAACAGGAAGCCAACAACATATGATTTTATGTTCGAAAAATAGAAACTGTTTTGTCATGTTGTAGTTGTGAGGTGGCGGTTGTATAGAAGATGATAGAAATACTGTATTAAGAGGATTTATATGAGATAATTCAAGTACTGTATTAACAGCTTGTATAGGAGATAATAAAAATATTGTATTAACATCAAGCTAATCATCAGTCAGAAAATAATACAGTTTATGAATTAGATTCCTCGATTAATATCTAATTTTAAAACGTTCTAAATTCCCCCTTTAAGTATATATATATATATATATATATATATATATATATATATATATATATATATATATATATATATATATATATATGTTTTTGTATGTCTTTTTCTCTGTTTCTCGGTGTCTCTGTCTTCTCTCTGTATGTCTTCTTGTCTCTGTGTCCCTGTCACTTGTCTCTCTCTGTTTCTTTATCTCTGTATGTCTCTCTCTTTATATATATATATATATATATATATATATATATATATATATATATATATATATATATATATATATATATATATATATATATATATATATATATATATACTAGAGGATGAATCTGGCAAAGTAACCATTTTAAGAAACATATAATAACCCATTCATCTCGAGCGAACATATTTGTAAAACACCGTGATGGTATATTATGATACACAAAAGATGCAAAGGTTTCGATTGAAGTTAGAAAATATTCAGATGCATTCACATCACCTTAAAGAAACCTTAGCGACTCTGGGGGGCAGAACCTGTGTCGTAGCCTTAAAGGGATTCACACACTACGTTCGAGGAGGCAATACAGTCCAGTGTGAGGGAGCAGAAAAGGTCCCAAGAATTTTCTCAAGCACAAAACCCTTGAGAAGGCAAAAAAGACCGTGTTAGTTCATGCGTAAAGCCTGGTGGCAATATTCGACTCGATTGACGCGAATGACCCGGTGACCTGGTCTCACCAGAGGGCGGTTGTGTCTGCTCTCTGTGGCTTCCAATAACGTCATTTTTAGGAAATGATTCAAGATTTTCAACACTCTACCAAAATTCAATTGACGACTGTGACAATATAGACTACTTGTGACTGTAATACTATAGACTACTTGTGACTGTAATACTATAGACTACTTGTGACTGTAATACTATAGACTACTTGTGACTGTAATACTATAGACTACTTGTGACTGTAATACTATAGACTACTTGTGACTGTAATACTATAGACTACTTGTGACTGTAATACTATAGACTACTTGTGACTGTAATACTATAGACTACTTGTGACTGTAATACTATAGACTACTTGTGACTGTAATACTATAGACTACTTGTGACTGTAACAGCATAGACTACTTGTGACTGTAACAGCATAGACTACTTGTGACTGTAACAGCATAGACTACTTGTGACTGTAACAGCATAGACTACTTGTGACTGTAATAGCATAGACTACTTAAGAATAAAACACAATAGACGACTTTCGAATTCATTTCATAGAATACTTACTAATATAAGTATAAAATAACAAAGTTATTAATTCCGGCGAATAAGAATACCAGAAACTATTGTATGTTCATACATTTATCATTACCATAAAAACGATTGTTTTTAAACATATATAAAATCCACATCATTATGAACCAAAAAAAACATAATGTCAATCTAGCGTACAAATGATAAAAATTTCGAAATATTCTTTACGGAAATGCAGTCATAGTGGTTGTGCAGCCACTATGCCAATAGAAGTGAACTGCTTCTTTTGTGCTCGAGGCTTCTAGTGCCAACTTGGCACTCTCTGGAGTGAGATATATATATATATATATATATATATATATATATATATATATATATATATATATATATATATATATATATATATATAGAGAGAGAGAGAGAGAGAGAGAGAGAGAGAGATAGAGATAGAGAGAGAGAGAGGCAAAGGTAAAGACAGGGAAAAAGGCTCACAAATATCAACACAAAGTGACAGTGATACACACAGAGACACAGAGATACATACAGAGAGAGACAAATACGGTAAAACAGATACTGAGAGACAAATACAAAGAAAGACATAGAGGAGGACACAGACTTTCAGGCACAGAGACGGAGAGACATAGACAGGGATGCAGTGAGATAGAGACAATGAGAGAAAGAAACACAGAGAGATAGACAGGGAGACAGTGAGGTATATATAGAGAAAGAGACACATAGAGAAAGAGACCCATTGAGACAGAGAATCAAAAAGTGAATGATAGACAGAGAATCAAAAAGGGATTGATAGGAACAGAGAGACACAAACAGATAAAGAGAGAGAGAAAGAGAAACAGAAATAGAGACATAGGCAGAGAGAGAGAGACAGAGAGACAGAGAAAGAGAGAGAGACATACAGAGATAAAGAAACATAGAGAGACAAGTGACAGAGACTCAGAGACAAAATGACATACAGAGAGAAAGACAGAGACACACCGAGAAACAGAGTAAAAGACATACAAAAACATAGACATCGAAACACAGCCAGAGAAATACAGAGAGAGACAATGAGTGATTCAGAAAAAAATATTCAAAAATATATATGATCTATAAACATTATTTTCACCTACACAGTACATATTAAAAAAAAAAAATCATGGTTTCTGGATACATAGGTTTCGTTACTCTGAGCACGTTACCTTAGCCTTCAGCAGACTGAAGCTGACTAAACTCTTTACATTCAGCTCGATTCTGACTGCATTAACCTACAGGACACACTACACTACACACAGAAATCACAATAGCGTGATGCATCAATGAACAAAACCACAAGACAGCGTCTGGGATGCTCTCAGACGTAGGTTCGAATCCTCATCCCGGCCCTTGTGGATTTGTTCTTAACCCACAGGACCTTTGGGCTGCTTCGATTAGCTTGACTGCTAACTACTAGAGTATAGGCATATTCTAGGGCTCTTTACGTTAGCCTGAGCATTACCTGCGTTAGTTGGCAGGATCTCTGGCCTATTTACCTTAGCTTACAACTCCTTCGGCCTCTTGCCTTCGCGTGCATCTTGAGATATCTTGAGATGATTTCGGGGCTTTAGTGTCCCTGCGGCCCGGTCCTCGACCAGGCCTCCAACCCCAGGAAGCAGCCCGTGACAGCTAACTAACACCCAGGTACCTATTTTACTGCTAGGTAACAGGGACATAGGGTGAAAGAAACTCTGCCCATTGTTTCTCGCCGGCGCCCGGGATCGAACCCGAGACCACAGGATCACAAGTCCAGCGTGCTATCCGCTCGGCCGACCGCCATGTTTAAATTCAACCAGGAATATAATTAAAAAAAATGCAAATGTGATGGGCATGAAAAACAACCTACTCTTAGAACTCGTTACAAAAGCCAAGGCCGAATTGATTGCCCTTTAAGAATTGCCACGAAAGTTACAGCAGTATGATGTTGTATGATGCATCATACATCATCAGTTGTATGATGCATGCAACTACATCACACGAGAAACGGGGTAAACAGTGCGCCTTATCTGAATAACTCATAAAACGAACACGTCACAGTATTACACGAGTATAATGAATCCAGAGTCTGATATAAGACCCTTGCGGTATAAGGCAGCGGTCTGTAATCTGGTCCAATAACTCAGTGAATATTTTACATCAGATGCAAGTCTAGGGATCCAAGTTTACTGTTTGGCCTTTGGCGCATAGTTCACGCATCCCAAACTGGAGGAGATTATGTTCAGTTTTTCTATTGTTTTTGTTCCACGTGGAGGTTGTGTTGTGATAACATGGGAGATTGTGTTGTGATAACATGGGAGGTTGTGTTGTGATAACATGGGAGGTTGTGTTGTGATAACATGGGAGGTTGTGTTGTGATAACATGGGAGGTTGTGTTGTGATAACATGGGAGGTTGTGTTGTGATAACATGGGAGGTTGTGTTGTGATAACATGGGAGGTTGTGTTGTGATAACATGGGAGGTTGTGTTGTGATAACATGGGAGGTTGTGTTGTGATAACATGGGAGGTTGTGTTGTGATAACATGGGAGGTTGTGTTGTGATAACATGGGAGGTTGTGTTGTGATAACATGGGAGGTTGTGTTGTGATAACATGGGAGGTTGTGTTGTGATAACATGGGAGGTTGTGTTGTGATAACATGGGAGGTTGTGTTGTGATAACATGGGAGGTTGTGTTGTGATAACATGGGAGGTTGTGTTGTGATAACATGGGAGGTTGTGTTGTGATAACATGGGAGGTTGTGTTGTGATAACATGGGAAGTTGTGTTGTGATAACATGGGAGGTTGTGTTGTGATAACATGGGAGATTGTGTTGTGATAACATGGGAGGTTGTGTTGTGATAACATGGGAGGTTGTGTTGTGATAACATGGGAGGTTGTGTTGTGATAACATGGGAGGTTGTGTTGTGATAACATGGGAGGTTGTGTTGTGATAACATGGGAGGTTGTGTTGTGATAACATGGGAAGTTGTGTTGTGATAACATGGGAGGTTGTGTTGTGATAACATGGGAGATTGTGTTGTGATAACATGGGAGGTTGTGTTGTGATAACATGGGAGATTGTGTTGTGATAACATGGGAGGTTGTGTTGTGATAACATGGGAGGTTGTGTTGTGATAACATGGGAGGTTATGTTGTGATAACATAGTAGATTGTGTTGTGATACATGGTAGATTGTGTTGTGATAACATGGGAGGTTGTGTTGTGATACAAGCGGGATCTTGGAGTGATACATGCAGAGTTGTGATGTGATATGTGGCGACTGCAGAGTAACACATGCATGTTTTTTTTTTAGTATGACACAGTTGACACGCACATAAGCCGCAGCCACGGCGGACACGGCAGATTATGGTGGACACGGACACGGACACGGCAGATATAGCCATAATGGATAAGGCCAGTACGAACACAGCCACTCCAAAGATTATAGCCACTTTGGCTATAATTCAAATTCACAATTAATTTTGTCGGAGACAAATTTAGCCATCGAGGATGCCAGTGAAATAAGACATATCAAACTACCCATCAGAGCTAACAAGCCAATCAGATGTATATAAACTAAAAGCACAACTTTATTGAACCAGGTGAGTCAGATACTTGTGTAAAGGAGGAAATGTATATATTTATCTCTCAGAATGTTCGGTAATACGTTTATTGCTTGTGATGTGTGTCTATGTATGCATTAACACGATGTACTGAACGGGGTGAGAATAGCTTGAGCTGCCTCATCCCTTTGTGTGTATTTTATCTCAATAAACTTATTTCAATTTCAATTTCAAAGGTGAGTCAGTGAGACTGTCCCGCCGCCTTGATAACCCTCAGCCAAGCCCTTAAGCCCTTGATCAATCAAGGGCTTAAGGCCAGAACAGGATTATCTCCTGAAGAAGGTGAATGAGAAGATTTTGATGCATTAGGCTATAGAGGTTTGCCACGACTGACACACAAACACGGCCACTAGGGGTTTGGCGCAGCCCAGTCCACTTGGACTGGACGGTAGAGCGACGGTCTCGCTTCGTGCAGGTCGGCGTAGATAATCAGGTAAATCAAGTTTCTAAAACTGTCAGAAACAACAACAGGAATCATTTCAAAATATCAAGCATCAGAGTTATAGATAAGATATCTTACTATCACACGTTATTAAAAAGAAAACACTTGAAATCTCTAAACCAGTGTTTGCTTTTAAAAAATGCGAACATTTGAGAGATTTAAGGAATGGTTTAGTGACACTCATCATCCACCTTCAGAGGTGCGTGGCAGTAACAAATTTTGAGTCATGAGATAAAGTCCAATTTATGGGCAGTAAACTCACTTTTATTGCAAAATGAAGATAGGCTCACGCGGCACGAGAGAGGAATACACACTCTCGTAAATTAATGAGGAAGTGAACGTCACTCAAAAATGTAGAATGATGATATAATGAAATTTAAAATTATTTAAGTATTCTTGTAATTTCACGATAATAGAGCAGATGTGAATAGGATAATAGAGCTGACAGTTTGTTTAAGTAGATCAGGTGTTTTTTTTTTGGAAATTAAGCAGATCCAACTACTGGAGAGTTATTAAGGTCACGATAATAGCTTACTGACCAACCAGAAAATATACTCTGGATCTGGATATAACCCAGAGCCAAAGTATGCTCTGTGTATATACATCGAGTATACTTTGTACTCGGTGTATATTAAGTACAGTCTGTATACTTTGTACTTTGTACCCGATAAGTATACATCCATGTGAACATGTATTTTTAGCACTCCAACTAATTCAGAAAATATTTTTCTAGCACAACTATACTTCAGTTTTTATACAATTATATTAACAAATAATATATAAATGAACTAGTCGTTGAAATTGAAATTGAGAAACTACTCATTAACGTTTATACGATATAGTATTAAAATGACATTTTAAATAGATTTCTTGAAAACAAAGTTATTAACTGTGTAACTGTTAACTTTAATGATTTAACATTGCATCGAAAATGTCTGAAAAAACCATGCATCACATTATTCAGAAATGAGAAAAAGCTCAATTTAAGCATATCTGTGATAGATAATAACGTCCATTGTTAAGTTCTTAGTGGTACATAGTTTTCTATGAAACTAAGTAACATTCTTAAGTTCTTAAGTTCATAGTTTCATTTTAGGTAATAAATTTGCCAAAATGATAGAACTTCGCTCTTACTAGAAACACGTACATTGTCTTAGGTAAAATCATCCAAAATTGCAAAACAGTGGAAGTTCACCTTAACTCGCAACACAGTGCATTATTGTTCGAGAGAAGCAGCGATATGCACGTGATACCAATGCACAAAGGCTTTCAAATTAGTGCCCAAATAACAACGTCTCGCTTATATCTTTGAGAGTTCAGTTCCTCTTGCTTTTGTTTCACGTTGCTTCCACTATTTGGTCATTTCGCAGTCGACGATACAGTAGAGACAGGTGTTTGATCTGTAGGTAACAGTCAGGTGTGTAGTGCCCATATGTTTTAGTTCTTGTATGAAGGTAGTAATATAGCTTGATATATCTAAAGTTATATAGCCGATGCTGGACATATTTTTGAAGTGTTTTTGTCATTATGAGAATAATTGTCATGAATATAATTAAATGAGTTAAATTTTTCTTCAAGTGTCATTAATATAATTCAAAATTTTGCTGATTTTTGTTGCAAGCAACTTTTTTGTAAAATGCAACGTACGGTTAGTTAATTCGTTTATTCTTCCTGCAAGGTTGGATGAGGCTAGCGCCAACTGTCTGGCCTCAAATCTTGGGCAAAGAAACAGACATTGTCTGTTAAATATCTAAAGTTACAACTTCTTAACTAATATATACTTAAATTTAGGCATACTCCACACACACACACACACACACACACACACACACACACACACACACACACACACACACACACACACACACACACATACAAAGACTTAGTCTCTTAAATGAAGACTAAGTCTCTTAAATGTCTGTACATAAATGTCATATACGTAGTAAAATGTCTCTAGTCTAGAACATTGACGGTTGAGAGGCTTGACCAAAGAGCCAGAGCTCAACCCCCCCGCAAGCACAATTAGGTGAGTACACACACACACACAAACATACACAAACGCACAAACATTCCTCATCTTCGTGTTGCCATGGCAACGCCATTTGTAAATCCTACAGCTTCAAACAAATTAAATTAAGAGATTCAATTACCTTTCCCCACTGTACCTTCCTGTTTTTTATTAATTTTCCTGATTGTTCTTAATTGTCGGCCCGAGGCCTTATGTGTTGTCTTAATGCGTGAGGTCGAGCGTTCCTGCATGTAAACCTCCTGGTCTGTTTTGACGAATTTCAGGATTTCCGTGCGTGTGTGCGTGCGTATGTGTGTATGTGTGTGTGTTTACTAGTTGTGTTTCGCGGGGGTTGAGCTTTGCTCTTTCGGCCCGCCTCTCAACTGTCAATCAACTGTTTACTAACTACTATTTTTTTTTTCTCCACACCACACACACACACCCCAGGATGCAGCCCGTGACAGCTGACTAGCTCCCAGGTACCTATTTACTGCTAGGTAACAGGGGCACTTAGGGTGAAAGAAACTTTGCCCATTTGTTTCTGCCTCGTGCGGGAATCGAACCCGCGCCACAGAATTACGAGTCCTGCGCGCTATCCACCAGGCTACGAGGCCCCACACACACACACACATGTGTGTGTGTGTGTGTGTGTGTGTGTGTGTGTGTGTGTGTGTGTGTGTGTGTGTGTGTGTGTGCGTGTGTGTGTGTGTGTGTGCGTGTGTGTGTGTGTGTGTGTGTGTGCGTGTGTGCGTGCATATGTGTGTGTGTGTGTGTGTGTGTGTGTGTGTGTGTGTGTGTGTGTGTGTGTGTGTGCGCGTGCGTGTGTGTGTTTGCGCGGGTTTTCGTAATGTTTTAATGATTGAGAGTGTAATTAACTATCAATTAAAAATTGGATAACAATTCTACAAACCATTTCTAATATTTATGGCGTATAGTTTTGTAATTTGTATTAAAACAGATTCAGAAATGTTTCTAATAAACATGTTTTTACAATTTGTTATTTAAGATCTCTCCCAATCAACTTCGTGAGAATTTGTAACAAATGGACAAATAACATGCTAGATAATTGACCACTTCTTACAGAACATTTCTGTTGCAAAATTTGAAATTATCAATTTTTAGGTGCTTGACCTATATACAATGTATTACAATCGTCCCGGGACATTTTGTTAAATGACCCAGTTATCACTACAAAGGCTGTTTCTAACTAATAATTTTCCAGTAGTATTTTCCTAATTAAATACCACATATACTTAAAAACGTTTCAAGGTCTTGACAATAATATCTTCAAACCCAGAACGAAATGGCAAAAATAACACAATTTTTGGGATGATTTCTTAGAACTGAGGTATTTAGAGAGGTGCCAATTTAATGACATCAGTTGCTAATTTAATAACTTTCTAGTAACCTTCATCTTATCTTTATTCACCTAAATGTTATATGAAATACTCTTCATAGACTCAGGACATATGCAAATTAAGCCCCAAAGTAAATAAACCCCAACTAACACGGAACTATTTGGGAAATACGAGTCCACGACACAGTCACTAGATAAATAGTGGTCACAGTCCGATTAAACCTTGCATACAAAATTGAAATTAAGTCCCGGAGTCGCGTGTTAATACTGTAGGAAGGAGAGTTTTGAACTGTGTGTTAATATTTGGATGGCAGCCTCGGCCCTCACTACACACGCTCACTGGTCTTAGAAGGCAGCCTCGGCCCTCACTACACACGCTCACTGGTCTTAGAAGGCAGCCTCGGCCCTCACTACACACGCTCACTGGACTTAGAAGGCAGCCTCGGCCCTCACTACACACGCTCACTGGTCTTAGAAGGCAGCCTCGGCCCTCACTACTCACAGATTCCGCTTCAACTCACAAACTCACGCTTACTGATTACGCTTAAGCTAGGAGAGATGGAGGAAGTTGCTCCCGGAAACTAACCTTTGCATTTTAGATGGCACTAACTTCCGTCAGAGTCTGACATACAAGGGACGAAATTGCAGCCTCCTGCTAATTCCGAGTTTTGGTGCCCGTGGCAGTTTTTTGCACGCTGAAAAGAATTGCCGGCAAGAGGCAACACGCTGTGAGCTTCTGTATCTCTTGCTTTCCGTTTCTTAATATGTCACAACAGATATACAAGAAGATGAAGTTTATATATATATATATATATATATATATATATATATATATATATATATATATATATATATATATATATATATATATATATATATACAAATTTAAACCTTCTCTACATAAATACCAAAGAAATTCAGTTTTACTTTGAAAAATAAACATTTTCACTTAGCAACATTTTTCATGCGTTGCATTCAGATCATTAATGTTGTTTTACCTACAATAGTAATAATATAATAACATTATTAACATAAATTCCTTTATATTTCATGTTTGAGCACTTTGCCTTACTGATTCAAGTGTCAATAACAACTTGTTGCAAAACTTCACGCTGAAAACCAATGAGTCAATAACTAATAAATATCACAACACTCCCCAAACGACTTGTGTACCATACTACTTGTGTAAAGGAGGAAATGTATATGTTTATCTCTCAGAATATTCGGTAATACGTTTATTGCTTGTGATGTGTGTCTATGTATGTATTAACACGATGTACTGAACGGGGTGAGAATAGCTTGAGCTACCTCATCCCTTTGTGTGTATTTTACCTCAATAAACTTATTTCAATTTCAATTTCACTTGTCTGCAATCCGGGACATCCTGAACGCATCACCTAAGAACTGGACCATTTTCTCAGACCCGCAATATATCCTGTAATCTTCTCATTACTCCAGACTGTTACTTAACGCATTCTCTGAGACTATCACAAACCCATATCAACCTCTTGGCAGTTCAATAGATTGGCATTGACTTCCATTTGTTCGATCTCTGGAATCCAACTAGTAAGGCTTCCAGCTTCCCCACTGACATAGCTGGATCCGTAAATCTCTGACTGGAACCATCAATTCTGACTTCTACCTCCGCCAACAGTCTGCACCTTGCCATCTATCATTCAGAAAATTCGTCAATAACCAAACAGCTGCTTGTGAATACTAGTATATTAAGATGGGCGTCGCATTCTTAACAGTAGAGCATAGCTTGGCCATCACATTCTTAACAGTAGAGCATAGCTTGGGCATCACATTCTTAACAGTAGAGCATAGCTTGGGCATCACATTCTTAACAGTAGAGCATAGCTTGGGCATCACATTCTTAACAGTAGAGCATAGCTTGGCCATCACATTCTTAACAGTAGAGCATAGCTTGGCCATCACATTCTTTACAGTAGAGCATAGCTTGGGCATCACATTCTTAACAGTAGAGCATAGCTTGGGCGTCACATTCTTAACAGTAGAGCATAGCTTGGGCATCACATTCTTAACAGTAGAGCATAGCTTGGGCGTCACATTCTTAACAGTAGAGCATAGCTTGGGCATCGCATTCTTAACAGTAGAGCATAGCTTGGGCGTCACATTCTTAACAGTAGAGCATAGCTTGGGCATCACATTCTTAACAGTAGAGCATAGCTTGGGCATCGCATTCTTAACAGTAGAGCATAGCTTGGGCATCGCATTCTTAACAGTAGAGCATAGCTTGGCCATCACATTCTTAACAGTAGAGCATAGCTTGGGCATCGCATTCTTAACAGTAGAGCATAGCTTGGGCATCGCATTCTTAACAGTTGAGCATAGCTTGGGCATCACATTCTTAACAGTAGAGCATAGCTTGGCCATCACATTCTTAACAGTAGAGCATAGCTTGGGCATCACATTCTTAACAGTAGAGCATAGCTTGGGCATCACATTCTTAACAGTAGAGTATAGCTTGGCCATCACATTCTTAACAGTAGAGCATAGCTTGGCCATCACATTCTTAACAGTAGAGCATAGCTTGGGCATCACATTCTTAACAGTAGAGCATAGCTTGAGCGTCACATTCTTAACAGTAGAGCATAGCTTGGGCATCACATTCTTAACAGTAGAGCATAGCTTGGGCGTCACATTCTTAACAGTAGAGCATAGCTTGGGCATCGCATTCTTAACAGTAGAGCATAGCTTGGGCGTCACATTCTTAACAGTAGAGCATAGCTTGGGCATCACATTCTTAACAGTAGAGCATAGCTTGGGCATCGCATTCTTAACAGTAGAGCATAGCTTGGGCATCGCATTCTTAACAGTAGAGCATAGCTTGGCCATCGCATTCTTAACAGTAGAGCATAGCTTGGGCATCGCATTCTTAACAGTAGAGCATAGCTTGGGCATCGCATTCTTAACAGTAGAGCATAGCTTGGGCATCACTTTCTTAACAGTAGAGCATAGCTTGGGCATCACATTCTTAACAGTAGAGCATAGCTTGGCCATCACATTCTTAACAGTAGAGCATAGCTTGGGCATCACATTCTTAACAGTAGAGCATAGCTTGGGCATCACATTCTTAACAGTAGAGCATAGCTTGGGCATCACATTCTTAACAGTAGAGCATAGCTTGGGCATCGCATTCTTAACAGTAGAGCATAGCTTGGGCATCGCATTCTTAACAGTAGAGCATAGCTTGGCCATCACATTCTTAACAGTAGAGCATAGCTTGTGCATCGCATTCTTAACAGTTGAGCATAGCTTGGGCATCGCATTCTTAACAGTAGAGCATAGCTTGGGCATCACATTCTTAACAGTAGAGTATAGCTTGGGCATCACATTCTTAATAGTAGAGCATAGCTTGGGCATCACATTCTTAACAGTAGAGCATAGCTTGGGCATCGCATTCTTAACAGTAGAGCATAGCTTGGCCATCACATTCTTAACAGTAGAGCATAGCTTGGGCATCGCATTCTTAACAGTAGAGCATAGCTTGGGCATCGCATTCTTAACAGTAGAGCATAGCTTGGCCATCACATTCTTAACAGTAGAGCATAGCTTGGGCATCGCATTCTTAACAGTTGAGCATAGCTTGGGCATCGCATTCTTAACAGTAGAGCATAGCTTGGGCATCACATTCTTAACAGTAGAGCATAGCTTGGGCATCACATTCTTACCAGTAGAGCATAGCTTGGGCATCACATTCTTAACAGTAGAGCATAGCTTGGGCGTCACATTCGTAACATTAAACGAGTATGATGGGCGTCACATACGTAACATTAAACGAGTATGCATTCGTAACCCTAGAATTATAACCGTCACGCCAATATTCGTAACACTGGAGGCGTAACCTGAATGTCAACAGTTCGTAACACCGGCAGAATAACCTAGTCATCGACAACACAAAGAAATCACATTAACGTGATGTATCGGTGAAAAAATTAGTAAAAGCCATAGGATTCGAACCTGTGTTCTGGGCAATCCCAAGCATATGCCTTAGACCACTGCACCACGACATGGTCAAAAGCTTTGCAACCTGGGATTCAGTTGAATGCTCTAGGGGTTCTAGTGGTTCAATGGAAGACTTAGAAACCCTAGAGAATTCAGTTGGATTCCAGGTTGTTATGCTATTGACCTTGCCGTGGCGTAGTGGTCTAAGGGGATGCTTGGGAGCATAGGTTCGAATCCTCCTCATGGCTCCTACTGATTTTCATAGTCATTGACATTCCTATTCTCAGCAGATTCGTACCCAAAGCGGCCGCAATGTATTTCAATGCATTAAAACAGAATATATCAACACAGTTTAATTTCAGCAAATATTAAAAGCCTCAGCCATCACAATTTAAATTAAAACTTTTCCAATTTCCCAATACGCTCTGGCTTTACTACCGAGACTATGTTACTTTAAGAGGAGTTGTAGTCGTGGCTCGTGGCAGCGTTTATGCTGTTGCTGTGGTATTCGTGCGGCTGTATTAACATCTGAACGGCCATGGCGGTAGACTTGTAGCTGATTTCATGCCTCCCACTGTGTTAGTGAAGCAGTTCTAGTGGCATTGGTGCACTGGGGTTAGTCATGCGGATCTCACGAGAGGCAAAACAACATTCTGAGCTGTTTTAACACCTTCGCTCAGCGTATAACATTCTATTGAGATATTTGGTGAAGGTGGAAAGAGGTAATAGACAGTGTTGCTTCTACTAACAGCACTATTGAGTATTTGTAAGGATAGTCGGGGGCCGGCAGTGCTGCCTGAGACGCAACATTGACCAAGAAGAATAAGACTGGCCAGACGCTGCCTCAGCAACAGCAACAGTAGGTGTAGTGGTTTTCAGGAAATAGATTAGGAAGGTTACTGGAGTCATACAGAGTGATCAGCCTCACTATCATTGCATCAACTCATAAATTTATTGGAATTTATTAAAATTCCGACAATATTATATATATATATATATATATATATATATATATATATATATATATATATATATAAATATAATATATATAATATATATGTATATATATATATATATATATATATATATATATATATATATATATGTATATATATACATATATATATATATATATATATATATATATATATATATATATATATATATATATATATATATATATATATATATATATATATATATATGTATATATGTATATAATATAACCGGAGTGTCAGACCACTCCGTGGTCTGATACTGTCATATATAATATAAAAAAATTATAAGACAACATTTTCCTTTTGACCAATTCGAAGATAGGGCAAGCAGCTGTGGTGCATTAATTATTTAACGATTACAAGAATTAAAAGACCCCCTTCCAATCAAACCTTTGCAAGAGCAAAATCTCAGAGATTCTCTATATATAAATTAGATGTTTTCAATTAAGAAGCAACTTCTGAGTTGCAAGCACGATCTATTTGGTAGAATTGCCCAATGACTCTATCCATATTAGCCATATTCTCCCTTATCAGAATAAGCCATATTCTGCCTTATCAACAACCTTCAAAGGTCGCCTTTGAATTCCAGAAATTGAAGTAGGTTTATGGACGGCCCATTGACCCTCCATTTGTTGGTATCTGGAGGACTTGGTGTCCATTAGCGCACAGAAGCGAACAAATTGAGTCGCTATGAAGTCCAGTGATGTCTTTCATTTTATGCTGTGGTGTCCAGAGCGTCCATAACGTGGAGAATTTTGATGACTGGTAGTTACGGGGATCAATAACTTCGTGAACTGTTATATGGCTGGTGATCTGGTCAACCTAACTGTTAGTCGCCGCTGCTCGCATTCAGGTAAGCAGAATCTGCCTGACATCAGCTGCACTACTCTAGTCCACAGTTAACAATAAACACTCTCTCAAGATTTATTTTGAAATACGTTGCAGTTTCAGTATTAAATATTAATAAAAATTAAAATTAAAATTAAATCCACAGTTAACAATTAACACTCTCTCAAGATTTATTTTGAAATACGTTGCAGTTTCAGTATTAAATATTAATAAAAATTAAAATTAAAATTAAATCCACAGTTAACAATAAACACTCTCTCAAAATTTATTTTGAAATACGTTGCAGTTTCAGTATTAAATATTAATAAAAATTAAAATTAAAATTAAATCCACAGTTAACAATTAACACTCTCTCAAGATTTATTTTGAAATGCGTTGCAGTTTCATTATTAAATATTAATAAAAATTAAAATTAAAATTCAGAGAAACACTGTAGTCAATTACAACAAATATTTTACGAACCATTCAGCCAATGATGTCAGCAGATGACAAATATAAGCTAACGAAGAATAGCAAGTTCCAAAGAATATGAACTGGCTTAGGATAGTATCTGAGGTAGAATATCAGCTAATAAAGAATACTTTCATACAACAGGCCTAGTCATCTAATTCTTTTTTGTTTAATTTTCTGAACAAATGGATTCCTATTTATATATTTCAGAAGTGTTGATATAAATGTTACACACCCATATATCTCCACTTCATCAGTTTATCGTAATTAATTACCATTATTTAATCGCTTTATATCCACATTTTTGTCATTAAATTTATCAGGGAAGTCTAAATTAATTGCTGGCATTAAATAGAGTCACTAATCTAATGGTAATAAATAGACGCTTCAATAACACTCTGACAACAGAACCGCTCGAAGCCTGTGATAAATCTCTCTACACGAGTACTGTTGTTTAAAGTTTGTGTTAGTTATCTTTATCTGTGTTTATTAACTGTACAGTCGAGGAGAATCACATTCTCTGCTGCCTAGTCCGAGTACAGTCCTCGGACTAGGTACAGCCCGAGTTACTGGAGTGATTGGCACATTTTCGGTATAAAAAGTAGTAATTTCAGACTCCCATGCTTTTACACAATTCCCCCCTGCACCAGAGTGTGTAATGAAGGAAGGGCGAGGTAGAATAACTTATTGATAGAGCTCGGGTGCATGGGGGAATTGGGTACAAACCTGGTTTGTGTCTCGGAGAGGCTGCAGGATCCAAGTAAGGGCAGTAGAACATCCGGTTGCAATTCTTTTTAACCATGTCGTAACTCAGTCGATTAAGGTAGCGTCTGGGATCTTCTAGGACGTAGGTTCAAACCCTCGTCACGGCCCTTGTGGATTTGTGCGTAATTTGATTCTCCAAATTACGGCTTATCGGCTCCAAAACAACGCTCATGAGTTCGATTCCGCTATTATGAAAACTGCAGGGGGGTATGGGCAAAATATGACCCATCGCCGTTTTCAGTAATTGGCATATTTTCGGTATAAAAAATCATAATTTGAAAATGAAAATAGGTGCAGAGTTAGAATTCGACTCACAAAACACGCTCAGGAGTCAAGTTTCCAACATTTCAGATATTTTGTAAATTACAGGGAGTTTGGACAAAATATGGGAGTCAGTAATTTCTTTCCTATCAGACCTGAATGTTTGGACCAATACAGTTTTGACAGCAGAGATGGGGATACCTAGATCTAATTCAACTTCATCTTTGTTGCACGTTAATTTAACTGCAATGTCTGTCTCATTATGATGGGTTGTATTTATGTGTGATGGTATCCATACAAAGGAGATTCGAGACCCTTTGCTCTGTCCAGCGGGGAAGATTATGAAGTCTACGGGACCCCTACCCATGTTTCAGTTACTATTAGACTACCAGCTACCATAAGAGTTAAGACAATTTCAATGAGGATCAATTACTGTGATGGACAGATACTATGAGGTACAGCTACTGTGATGGACAGATACTATGAGGTTCAGCTACTGTGATGGATAGATACAACGAATGTCCGCTACAGTGTTCGAAAAATACTATGAGGGTTAGCTACTGTGATGGACAGCTGCTATGACGGTGAGGTGCGGTGATGGTCGGATACTATGAGGGGTCAGCTACTGTGATGGGCCAATGGCATCTATTTATCAAGGCCTTAAAATAACTTATATGGCTTTCTATATCATTTTGATTGATCTGTATCACTTGCATATCCATTTATAATACTTACATAGCTGTCTATATCACTTCCATAGCTGTTTATAATGCTTTCGAAGCGACATGAACTGCTGCCCAAATCATCTGTATTGATATGTCTGTTAATGTCTTTCATGTCTCTATGTCTATCCTAAAATATTTGTCAACTTTCTTTAACTATCTGCATCGTTTTGTGAGCCATCTGTCTTGTTTATAGTACTATATGTATAACATTACCGGTTATTCATTTGGTGTCTATAATCATCATACTCACAACTATACTCATCTATGTCGCAGCCAGGAAAACCCTGTATAGATGCCATGTCCATCTTTGCCATGCCATCTTTGATGGCAAAGATGCCATCTTTGATGGCAAAGATGCCATCTTTGCTCTCTTTACCTGAATATTTTGAACACCTCTTGCTCTACTTGACAAATATATCACTGGTAAACCATCTTTATCGTTGTTCTAATCATCTGTATCGCAGATCTAGCAATCTATATCACAATTCTAACCATCTTTATCGCAACTCTAACCATCTAAATTGGATATTTAACCACCGGTATAGCTCTAATCTTTTCTATAGCCTCTGAAACCATTTAAATCCCTAATCTATTAATTTGTGTAAACATCTCATGCACTGCCCTAATTATTTGTATATTTGTCGTAGCTCTACAGAAGGTAGATTGGGTTCTTTGTCCTGAAATTTAACTTTCAGCTTTGTTGTTCATTATATCTGTACTTAGTTATCTCTACCTTTGCCACGAATATGATTACCGTTGTACTGGTGTACAGTACGGTTACTTCGAGCTTCAGTACTGTTGACTCTGACAACAGTACCGCTGCCTAGAGTACTGTTCCGTTCCTTTGGATATCGTTACTGTTGGTATTAACGTTGGAATTGTTGATATGGTTACTTGTACAACTGCTATGGATATCGTTATTGCTGTCTTGGATATCTGTATAAGTGCCATGGACATTTATACCGTTGCCATGAACATCGGCCAAGAACATTTGCACTGTCAATCATAACATATGTACCGATCCTCTGGGTGATATCTTGAACAATTGCACGGCTGGCCTGGGCCTTTGCACTAGTGTGCTAGATCTATAGCATGACCCTGGAACACGTGAAAGCATGTTTAAACAGGGTTTTAAGATGGTTTGAGATACTACAATTCTTATATTTGTGAATGATTACCAATTATGTGTTAATGCCACTGTCAACATGCTCTTACCTAGCTTCTCATTGTTAGTGATTCTCAACACGAAACTTTTTCGATATTTTCTAGGTTCCTTTATCTATCAATTATCAATGCCCCAGGGAATCAAACCCAGGACTTATTATGTAATTATATAATTATAATCTTTGACCCGTAAGTCTCTGTATAACCTGTGATTTACTAAAGATTATCTTCATCATTTAATCCCTTGTTTGAAGACTGTCCAGGCACGTTAACTTGGATTACACCTTTTATAGTGTAAAGTTGACCAGACTACACACTATAAAGTGAAGGGACGACGAGGTTTCCCTCGTACCTTTATAGTGTAATCACTAGTACCATTTGTATATGGTGGTAATTCAGTCTGTCAATCTTGTTTATCTTAAATATCTGCAAATTGCGATTGCATATTTCAGAAAAAGATGCTGAAGAATCTGAAAAAAAAACTTTAACTCATATATTGATGTAGAATTAGCAGAGATTAAATCACATCAATAATAGTCGGTTAAATCAATCAATGATGCTTCTGTCCTTTCCCTTCACTATTCATTTCCATTGCATCCCCTCAAGTTTAATCAGGCAAATTCAAGGCTGAGTAGTGGCGGGCCTGGGATTAGCGGCACAAGATCCCAGGAGGCCCCCTTCCCTCCCCGTGTTCCTCTCCCAATCTGCCTTGATTCTCACCAATACCTGCTGATTGGAGACAAGTCCAGCCTCTAGGTCTCATCAGAACAGGATGGTCAGTCATTCTTGCTACGGTTGCGTAAATAAACCCAGTTGATATGAAAAAATTGTGTAGAAAAGTCAGTTATGATATAACTTGATTTTTGTTCTCACGAAACACGTATCTAAACTTAAAAATCTAAGATATTAATAATAACGCTGTCAATCTACTTAAGTCATTTGGCCTATTCTTGTAAAATAGTGACCAAACCCCCCCCCCCCCCAGTGAAAGCTGCCTACACGGTAAGAGGGACCTATTCACGATCATTCAAGTAACCGTATGTTTCGAGGAGAATAGACCCATCCTACAATACAAGGGGTCACTATCCATCTCCCTATCCATAACTAGCACTACGAAGACGTGACTAGAGATCCCTAACCCCAAACTTCGAAGGAACTCGTCTATGCACTACAACCGCCTCCACCCCCTCGCAATATAAGAAACGACTTTCCTCAAACAGACCAAAGAATCTCGCAACCATGTCGCGAAAGATAGCAACGATAGCAACTCCTCGCTAGATGTTGCAGCACCCTCTTGCAACTACGATAAGAGCATCTAACTTAAGACGATAGCACACTAGGATGACCGAGGCCTCAGGTATACACCAAAAGGTTAAAATTTGCAAGAAAATGTTTCGATAATTGGCTATATTTTGCAATCAATAACAATTTTACTATGACATGTTATTTTTTATTTCCAATAATTTCTTTATTTTCCTCATGTAATGTAAGGATTACAGATTACCCAGATACTACTGGGGGATGAAGTTGTTTATGTTTATACTGCAGTATTATGAGTCATATATATATATATATATATATATATATATATATATATATATATATATATATATATATATATATATATATATATATATATATATATATATGTCGTACCTAATAGCCAGAACGCACTTCTCAGCCTACTATTCAAGGCCCGATTTGCCTAATAAGCCAAGTTTTCATGAATTAATGTTTTTTCGTCTACCTAACCTACCTAACCTAACCTAACCTAGCTTTTTTGGGCTACCTAACCTAACCTTACCTATAAAGATAGGTTAGGTTAGGTTAGGTAGGGTTGGTTAGGTTCGGTCATATATCTACGTTAATTTTAACTCCAATAAAAAAAAATTGACCTCATACATAGAGAAAAGGGTTGCTTTATCATTTCATAAGAAAAAAATTATAGTAAATATATTAATTCAGGAAAACTTGGCTTATTAGGCAAATCGGGCCTTGAATAGTAGGCTGAGAAGTGAGTTCTGGCTACTAGGTACGACATATATATATATATATATATATATATATATATATATATATATATATATATATATATATATATATATATATGTGGGTGTGTACTCACTTCATTGTACTTGCGGGGTTGAGCTCTGGCTCTTGGTGTGCGTGTGCGCGCATGTGAATGTGTGTGTGTGTGTGGTCTTTGTTATTTATCATATAAAAATACCATCTTTCACTCGTAAATACGAATCAATTACATTACAGTTAACACAATTATACCAACAGCCAAATATAACAGATAACCAATAAAAAAAAACTGTCCCCACTTACTGACCTCAAAGGAAAAAAGTGAATAACACGCTTAAATACAATAACACTCAGAAAACTTAATACATCGTGTCACAATCAATTTCAGGTCCTGCTGCTGAAACATGGAATTAAACTAGGGGTCACGGGGTTATTACTTAATTAAGAGCAGAGTTCGGATTCCTGTAATACGTTCTCTGGCAAGGGGGTTTTGGGGGAAGGGAGACTCACTGGAATGAAGACACATTGTTAGTGTTCAGAGCAGCGAACTGGCCCCAGAGGGCGGAGGTAATTAAGGTGTTTTGGACATATGCGAACATTCCCCCCCTTTCCTTGTCATGTGTGTGTGTGTGACTTTTCCTGCCTGGATAGAGTGTAGACTCTTCAGTACACGTACTGAAGAGTCTACGTACTTGTACGTATAGTACACGTACGTGTTCAGTACACAGAACACTTGCCTTCGTTGGCACGTGTTCGCACTTATTCGTATCCTACATTGGCAGGTGTTCGTACTTGTACGTATCCTTCATTGGCAGGTGTTCGTACTTGTTCGTATCCTTCATTTGACAGGTGTTCGTACTTGTTCGTATCCTTTATTTGACACGTGTTCGTACTTTCTTGTATGTACCCGTCTTTGCTCGTTTCAGTTTCTCTACACGTCTTGTACCTGGTAAGAGCCCTTATTTACACGTGTCATTGGGTCTTGTTTACCCTCACTGCACGTGCCATTCCTTGCCCTTGTCATTCTCTGCACGTGCCATTTCTTGCCCTTGTCATTCTCTGCACGTGCCATTTCTTGCCCTTGTCATTCTCTGCACGTGCCATTCCTTGCCCTTGTCATTCTCTGCACGTGCCATTCCTTGCCCTTGTCATTCTCTGCACGTGCCATTCCTTGCCCTTGTCTGATAATACCAATGACAAAACGTCCTTATCATCATACTAAACAATAACCAAATATTCTCATCATCACACTAACCAATTCAACGATCATCAAGTCACATACTAATCTGCCAAAAAAATTCTGCCTATTCGCTGAATAGGCAGAAAAAGGTCATGAATTTATACGAATGCGTAAGGCATTGAAATAATATTTTTCTGAGCTGTGTAACTTGACATCATCTGCCTCCAGTTTGGTAAATATATTCCTGAGCCACATATTATACGCAGATTTAATGTTGAATTACGCATGCTCGCTCCTCAGAAGTCAATGCGTATTTGCGTAGTATTTGCGTATTTGCAAATAAAAAATGCGTATTTGCGTATTTTCGTATTTGCGTAGTTACCTTTGGTTTATTGCTATTTCGTTCTGGTCCTCAAGAGCCACTGTTCAATGGAGCATGTCAATCGTGCCTCAGCCATTAGTACATGTGCATCGTGCCTTAGCCATTGGTACATTTCTTCATGCCTAAACCAGTGGTAGATTTACTTTACATCTAAGCCAGTGGTAGATGTACCTCATATCTAAGCCAGTGGTAGATGTACCTCATATCTAAGCCAGTGGTAGATGTACCTCATATCTAAGCCAGTGGTAGATGTACCTCATATCTAAGCCAGTGGTAGATGTACCTCATATCTAAGCCAGTGGTAGATGTACCTCATATCTAAGCCAGTGGTAGATGTACCTCATATCTAAGCCAGTGGTAGATGTACCTCATATATAAGCCAGTGGTACAAATGCCTCATGTCAACAATGTAAGTACACATTAACTAACTTAATTAAATACTTGATGAATGATCATTTAAAAACGTTTGAAGACTACAATTTGACGCAATAAACGGAATGTTTCCCCCATAATGATATGGTGAATATATTCGACCTTCTGGAGCTTCAGCACTTTAGTAAACTGTTAAATGTATGTTGTTTTGTTAAATGTATTTTGTTTTGTTAAATGTATTTTGTTTTGTTAAATGTATTTTGTTTTGTTAAATGTATTTTGTTTTGTTAAATGTATTTTGTTTTGTTAAATGTATTTTGTTTTGTTAAATGTATTTTGTTTTGTTAAATATATGTTTTGTTCGTTTGCTGGTGTTAAGCTACTTTTGAAATGTCATTATAATTATTATTATCATTTATCATTTAGTTTTTAAATGCATTGTTATAATTTTAGAACTAGATTATTATTATATATAACTAGATTATTTTTTTACTGAATTACTTATACTATTATTATTATTATTATTATTAGAAGTAGTAGTAGTAGTATAACTTTAATAGTATTATTTTTATAATTTTATTAATATTTAAAAAAACTAATTTTACTTATATAAAATAGATCTGTATTAATTATTATTTCCAATTATTATTATTATCTCCAATTATTTATTATTTCTGTAAATATTATCACATATATAATTCGTCCTGGTCATATAATATTATTATTATTTATGAAAAAAATTATTTATTTATTCTTCTTACTGACAGAGAAAATACATATATATATATATATATATATATATATATATATATATATATATATATATATATATATATATATATATTCCAACTATTTATATTATCAATATATATATTTATATATTTTGTCCAACCAAACCACATCTTGAGGCCAAAAATTCTTCGCTCCCCCCCCCCATCAACCACAACTTGGGAAACACATGAGAGCTCCGACACTGGCTATTGGGCAAGGAAATGGAGTGGATCAGTAGACAGTGTAGGACCAGGGAATTGGGGTTTGATGCGCCACCAGGGAACACTTCAACTAGTTTACGCTCCTTTGCTACCTGATCCTCTGTTTCGTCTCCGCCCCATTCCCCCCTTTCTCCCCCTTCTCTCTGTCCACAATATTCCATGCCACAGCGGAGATTATATATTGTCATGTGCGAGGTTTTCCTCCAAGACCACTATTGAATATATATATATATATATATATATATATATATATATATGTCGTACCTAGTAGCCAGAACGCATTTCTCAGCCTACTATGCAAGGCCCGATTTGCCTAATAAGCCAAGTTTTCCTGAATTAATATATTTTCTCTAATTTTTTTTCTTATGAAATGATAAATTACCTATTTCATTATGTATGTGGTTAATTTTTTTTTATTGGAGTTTAAATTAACGTAGATATATGACCGAACCTAACCAACCCTACCTAACCTAACCTAACCTATCTTTATAGGTTAGGTTAGATTAGGTAACCAAAAAAGTTAGGTTAGGTTAGGTAGGTTAGGTAGTCGAAAAACAACTAATGCATGAAAACGTGGCTTATTAGGTAAATCGGGCCTTGCATAGTAGGCTGAGAAGTGCGTTCTGGCTACTAGGTACGACATATATATATATATATATATATATATATATATATATATATATATATATATATATATATATATATATATATATATATATATATATATATATATATATAGCGAACCACGGATATTAGATTTGTCAAACACAGTTTTGCCTTTTGTATCCCTATGTTGCGAAGCCAATATTGATCTATGAGTCTAAATAACCGATAGATCGATGCAAGTAATTTACGTCCCTTCATAAAAATAGACATCATATTTCTGGCCCTCCACAATACCAGTGTTCTGCTCGAATATAATGATTTCTTAAATATCCAAGACCGCGGCTCAGAAAGCTCATCTTGGCATTCTTTATGGACGTTGGCAAATTGTCATATCCCACTCAAAGGGTAATTTATCCGTGTTAGTTGTGTACGTAAGAAAAAAATATGCCTCTAAATCTCCTTTTCTGTATACCGTAGACAATCATTATATTCTAGTAATTCAAAAAAAAATTGCAATGAAAAGTTGTTATTATTTTGTTCTGCCATCTAGAACATTGTGCACGTAATGGGCAGCAGTACCATGCAACATTTGCAACTTGAGACCAAATTCCTCTCTAGTTCCTTCTCTGTGTTTATGCTGCGTTTCTCATGGGTGGCAGACAAGACCATGTTGTTGTTGTACCTGGAGGCGCCCTCAATGACACTGACTTCACATTTGTCTGAATTCGTGCTTGGTTATCCTCGCCCTAATGCCAATTTGCTTGAAGTAACTGGCGGGGAGGAATCCTGAGTGGTGGTGGTGGAGGGGAAGGAGGCAAGGCTGCCTATTTCTCCAATATAACATTTGCGAAATGCAACTAATTCCCTCCCTAAAGTTGAAAGGTTGCAACGAGGCTCTTTCTGCAGTGTTGGGGATTATTTGGGTAGTTGAACACACACACACACAAACACACACACACACACACACACACACACACACACACACACACACACACACACACACACACACACACACACACACACACACTCAGACAAACAAAACATGCAATATTCTTTAAACGTTCACAGGTCTATTCAGAGTTGTTCATCAAGTTATCACTAATAACAGTATAAGATCGCATACATATAGTAATTACCATAGTAACGAAGATCACTAGTCATTAACCCATAATGTGGAAAGACTATGGAAAAAAATATATGGCATTGTCAATGTTTATTCGGGATTTAAATTGCTTGTATTATGATAATTTTATTTTAATTTTCGCGTGATCCGCATATAAGCTTAGACAACATGGTAAGAAAAAGGACAACAGAGTCGAGCCAAAATGCTATTAATATATCAGTCGTAATGCCCTCATTTTAATGTTACCAGCCCCGACACGCCGATGTTTGGCACGAACCCAACGGCAATTACTATGAAAAATTGAGAGAGGTTAGCCCCAAGCGTGTGGTCTTCAACCTTAGACAGGCAGACATCCTAATTTTTAGATGTAGACGGTACGTACTGATTTAATTTTTAACTCCAATTTATAAAAAGAAAAACCATGAAATTTTATCATATATTTGGCATTTGTAAATTAGTTGAAATATAAAGAAAAACCATGAAATTTTATCATATATTTGGCATTTGTAAATTAGTTGAAATATAAAGAAAAACCATGAAATTTTATCATATATTTGGCATTTGTAAATTAGTTGAAATATAAAGAAAAACCATGAAATTTTATCATATATTTGGCATTTGTAAATTAGTTGAAATATAAAGAAAAACCATGAAATTTTATCATATATTTGGCATTTGAAAATTAGTTGAAATTGCCTTCTCATATGCCTCTTAATTTGTATTTCATTATTCTGATTTAATTCCTTAGTTAAAGATGTTAAATATTAATTCATTTGCTAATGCTTTTGTTGCAGTAACGAGGAATGTTGATTTGCAATGTGCCAGAGTCTGTTAGTGGTCCACAGAATTCCACTCACTCCAATAATTGGGGAATTTTTTTTAAAAGCGACTCGTTTTATGCAAATATTTTGGATTTACATATACATGCTAATGCCTTTCAAAGAAGATTATGGATTCAATCCTAAGCTTAGTTTTGAGAGACATAAACGTTATTAAAATTTCCATGCAATGCTTTCAGAAAAAATGTAATCGGGGAAATTAATACACATACCGAACGTTGGGCTTATAAATGTGGGGGTTTCTGTGTTATATATTCATTGGATATGATTCTCCCCGAAATATTTAGATTCAGTTATTTTTTTCATGAATGTTCAGCATCACTGATCTGTTCTCGCAGCAGCAGCATAGAGCAGTTATTTTGATGGATGTACAGCATTACTTCCCTGATGTAGCAACAGCAGCATTGAGCAGTTATTTTGATGAATGTACATCATCACTGACCATTTCTGGCAGCAGCAGCAGCATAGAGTAGTTATTTTGATGAATGTACAGCATTACTTCCCTGATGTAGCAACAGCAGCATTGAGCAGTTATTTTGATGGATGTACAGCATCACTGACCATTTCTGGCAGCAGCAGCAGCAGCATAGAGCAGTTATTTTGATGAATGTACAGCATTACTTCCCTGATGTAGCAACAGCAGCTTTGAGCAGTTATTTTGATGAATGTACAGCATCACTTCCCTGTTCTGGTAACAGCAGTATAGAGCAGTTATTTTGATGGAGGTTCAGCATTCCTGACCTCATGCAGCAACAGAGCGCAGTTATAATAATGACCGCTCACCATCACTGACCCCGAGCTGGTCAAAGCTTGGGGCTTACCAATAAAAAAGAATTACAAAACTACGACAACAAGCATTGCCGAAAACTGTTTCCATCAGTGGAGACAGCGAGAGAAGAGCTATTACAGAATTCCAATTTCCAGCAGACGTCAATAGCAGGCAGTTGTCTCTCGCAGGGGGATAACTTATACTTTGGACTCCCATTCGCGAACGAGAAAACTTAGCTGGAGAGAAGAGGTAGAGCACTATCATTCCCCTCCTATAGTGCCATACGTCGTCTCGTTAAGGGAAGGTTGGTAGTTGGATGGTTATTGGCACTGTTCTGTTCTGTTCTGTTTCACTATATTTCCATCCCTCACTCTCACTCTTCCTTCATTCCTTCCTCGCTATCCTTCTCGTTGCTCCTGCATTTTCCCAAAATCATCACTTATCACTATTCTCCTTCCTCACCATTCACCTACCATCTTCCATTACCTTGGTGTGTGCTTCCATCTCTCCAGTATGCTATTCTGAAGGAATAGCGTCTTCTCCTTCTTTTCTTGAAGATATAGAGGCTCTTGTTGCTGCTTTCCTCTATAAACAACATTGCAGAGAGTTATTAATTTGTATCATACTTTGAAAGATGAGCGAGTTAATCTCTTTGTTTTCTGACGGTTAATGAAACCGGATTCCCTCGAGGCCATTTGGTCACATTGACAGATTCATCCCTCATTCCTTTGCTTAGAAGCTGTGCTTCTTTAGATCTTTGAACCACTAGAGACGGGTGTCACTTTAAGTGTTTTACTGGGTGTAAGAAATTTACACTAACAGCTTACAGAGCGAAGGTACGTACCTGCAAGACTATGTTATTTTGCTGTTAGAACATGTGATTTTCAGTAGTTATGATCTATCTGGTACGATCTTTCGCTTTGTAAGGCTTGCCAGGAGCAATGGGAAGTATATATTACTTTGAGTGTCTGTTATCTGTTGTGAACAAACAGAGGCACCCATGCTTCAATGACCTGACTTTTGCCGTTTTTTCTGTTGGCAGCAAATGCCTCTTTGTCTGTTTCACCAATGTGTAACTCTGCACTTAACTTACTTTAGTAATAGTAACGAGCTACCTCTATATATAGTTTGAACTAAGTGGTATGAGAACCACTTAGTTCTGTGAAAGTGTAACGGGCATTACAGTATTAACACTATTAATGGTTCTGTAATGACCATAATTACCGCCTCAACTGGACCTCATCTCGCTGTAATCTAGTCACCTAATTATGCCTCCTTGCTGGTGGGGCTAGGAGGGGGAGGAGCTGTGTCTGATTCTCTCTCTCTCTCTCTCTCTCTCTCTCTCTCTCTCTCTCTCTCTCTCTCTCTCTCTCTCTCTCTCTCTCTCTCTCTCTCTCTCTCTCTCTCTCTCTCTCTTTCTCTCTCTCTCTCTCTCTCTCTCTCTCTCTCTCTCTCTCTCTCTCTCTCTCTCTCTCTCTCTCTCTCTCTCTCTCTCTCTCTCTCACACACACACACAGCTATAACCGCATCTTAGCCACTGCCTCTCCCCCAGAAATACCCCTTTCCTCCAAGAATGCCCCCTCTCCCTCATCAATACCTCTTTCCCAAGCAGTGCCCTCTTCACCAGCAAAACCAAACACCAGTTGTAGATTGATCACCACCACTCAACATCACTAGTTGCAGATTGATCACCACCACTCAACATCACTAGTTGCAGATTGATCACCACCAATCAACCTGGTCACCAGTTCTAGTTCGGTGACCATCAGGGAGCTCACTCTAATCCTCCAGTTGCTCAAGTTTCCACATGCCCTGCCTTCTGCTCAAGGTCCACATTCACCATAATTAAATCCCAGTCCAGAATAATAATTAATCGTAATTACTGCTTTCTCTTGGGGCTTGAGCGCCTGATGTTGGGGCTTGCCCGAGCACACTGCAGCCTCTCACTGCTTGCCCGAGGCATTGTCAGAGCACTTAGCAGCCTTTCATTGAACAAATGAAAGTGTAGTGTAGTGTAATGTAGTGTAGTGTCTTGAGGTTATCTTGAGATGATTTCGGGGCTTTTTAGTGTCCCCGCGGCCCGGTCCTCGACCAGGCCTCCACCCCCAGGAAGCAGCCCGTGACAGCTGACTAACTCCTGAGTACCTATTTACTGCTAGGTAACAGGGGCATTCAGGGTGAAAGAAACTTTGCCCATTTGTTTCTGCCTCGTGCGGGAATCGAACCCGAGCCACAGAATTACGAGTCCTGCGCGCTATCCACCAGGCTTTCGTGGCCCCTAGTGTAGCGTGTAATGTAGTGTAGTGTAGTGTAGTGTAGTTTAGTGTAGTGCAGCCTTTCATTGCTTGCCCAAAGCATTGTCAGAGCCCTTACCAGCCTCTAACTGCTTGCCCAAGTCATTGTCAGAACACTTAGCACCCTATCACTGCTTGCTCGAGGCAATGTCTTAGAATACAGCTGTATCTCATGGCTTGGCAGCGGCTTCATCCTCAATTTGTTCACCATCATCACATGATGCGATGTAAACACCCTCACATGACAGGTCTGTCATCACATGATGACTATTATCTCCCTCGTGTACCACACCACAAGACAGACAAACAATCACAGAACTCTCTCCATTATATATATTCCTGCATTACGAAATTAAGCCATAAAAGCCCTCCACTAACCAATCGAAGCTTCCTTCCTCTTGAAAATAGTTGTGACATCTGGACACTTGCTTTCAAAACATTGCTGATCAGATGGACTGTGATGACTACATTAGATATCGATCTGGACAGTCTAGACTACCTGTCTAGACTGTCCAGATCGGCAGCTACAAAGCCTGGACAGAGACAGGTGATCAGAGACAGGGAAACGGAGTTGTGTTGGGTTGTTCTTGAAAGCCTATCAAAAGTATCCTATTTTAATCACAAAATACTGCTAAGTGTATAACTGTTTCTATGTATAATTTATACAAGTTCGCCAAGCGGATAGAAAACAGTAAATCTCTTGATAACAACGACGTTGTTCGCTAAAAAGCCAACGACCAATCAGCTCGATAATTAGGGAGAGTCTGCTCTGATTGACAGGGGCAAGGTTGGCTAGCGACGAGAATGATTTCCTCTGAGTGACGGGAGACACGAGCAGGGAATGAGATCAGGCATGAGAGGGAAGGTTTTTGTGGTGCTGGAACCCGGTCCATTATCACGTGTCAGCGCCAGGCTCACCCAGCACCACCACACACCTCCAAACTCACGCAGCTTACTTCTTAAGCTTTTTCTATTGAATCTTTCAAGCATGAGCCCAGGGTACATAATATTCAAGAACGTCAATTCAACGCTTAATTAGTGTTGAGTCAACGATGAATTTACGTTTATTAAAGTCGAAACTTTACGAAACTGTTGAATATCTTGTCTCTTGGGTGAGTTTTAGTACGACCTTAAGTAGTGATGGGTAAGGGTGTAAGCTTGAGTAATGGTGTACATGGGTAGTAATGGGTAGCAGTGATAAGTATTGGTGTTCAGCAGTGATGGGTAACTCGCGAACTGTAAGGGAGGAAGGATAGGAAATTAGCCATTCGTGAACCTGTTAGTGAATGTTGTTGGAAACTTTGCATTTCGTGAAGCTGTACACTTGAGGTGTCAGAAACCTTGTATGGTGATTGCTGTATGATACTGCTGTTCATTTGTAGCTTTGGAAAACTTATGATTCGTGATACTAAATCCATTCGTGCTGCTGTTCAAAAGCCCTTGATTCTTGAAGCTCCACAGTGTACACATACGGTGGAGGAAAGCTTAATATTCGTAAAAGTCAACTTTGAAGGCAGGAGTGAACTGCAAAATCGACTCTGAGCGTCGCTCGACGCCCATAAGATATGAAGTGGACGCAGGAAGATAAACTTATCTGCTTCTTAAGAAAGATTAGATTTTTTTTTGGGCTGTTGCTGACGCCTTTCCCCTCGAAGTATTGGTAACTTCAGTGGGGTAGGAAAGAAGTAGGAGAGGGAGAGACTTAACTTTTCGCTTCATATTACGATCAAAGTTTGTGGCAGTTCTGCTTAAGGCTTCGCTCCCACTGAGGAAGTTACTAGCACCATGAAAAACATCAATTTATATTTCTTAAAAAAAGACGTTAACTTAAGAAAAACTTAAAGGAAATGTTTAAATGTTTGTAAAAAAAACATTTTAACAGAAAAAAAAATCATGGACGAGTTTCTTAGCGGCTTCGAAAAACGCTATTTTAACGCACACCATTTTTGATCTTTGAAAAGTATTAAAATATTATTGTTTGTCCTTGGTCGTCAAAGTTTTGCCAACGAAATAAATAGGCAAACAAAAACATATCCTGAAGCTCCGAGCAAATGGGTACAAATCTGGCTACATAGAAATGACTTGAAAATTATTCTCACAAGGAGAGAAATTGCGGGCAGAAAACGCCTAGCCAGGACTGTAGCTTGGATATGAGGACAGGATATGAGCTGGAATATGAGGGCAGGATAACAGCTGGGATATGAGGAAGATTTTTTGAGATTCACCACATTTCTTTTTTTTTAACATTTGGAGAGACGATTCCCAACCACTTGGACCTCCAGGGATCGAGCTTAGTCATCCAAGGGGAAAGGGAATTATCAGGAGAAAGCACGAAGCCATTACGAGTTGATTGATTTGAAGGAAATGATGAAAATGGAGAAGTGCAAAGCGGAAGCAGGGAAAGGAGGTAACTAGAAAGAGAGGGGGGGGGCGAAGAGAAAAAGAAAGTAAGGGACAAATGGAGGAAGAAAGAGAAAGAGAAAGAGAAAGAGAGAGAGAGAGAGAGAGAGACAGAGACAGAGACAGAAACAGAGAGAGAGAGAGAGAGAGACAGACAGAGACAGAGAGAGAGAGAGAGAAAGAGAGACAGAGTTGAAGGGATATAAAGAGGGACGCTAGAAAGGCGATAGAAAGAGAGAGTGGACATGAGGGAGAAAGGAAGGTGGAGGGGAGGGTTGGAAAGGGAAGAACGGAGGTAGACAAAAAAAAAAAAAAACAGTTTTAATACAAAAGAGAAACTTACTACGAGGAAAAAGGCGGTTTTCGCGAAGTAAAGATCGTTACTACGGCCGTAAGAGTAGCCAGCGCCGCCTGGTGGTGGAGGTTTAATCTCAAGAAAGGATATGAATTAAAAAAAGAACAAAAAAGGAAAGTCATTATGAAGAGAGATGGTGAAGGTACAAGAAAAGCCTTGTGGAGGGAAGGAGAATGGTGGGATGGTGATTACGAGCGACAAATGGTTGTGTGAACCCTTATTCGAGCTGCGACGTGCCATTAAAAACCCTTTTAGGGCACAGGGTAATTCTTTTAGCCTTTTTTTATACATATTTTTGAGAGTGCGGGTGACCACTTAACTCAACACTCGGATAGTTCTGTAAAGCAGCTATCTCGCTTCCTGCAGAGTCGGAGCTCGATCCCCGATAGTCCGAGTGGTAGAGCACCGTTCGCCGCCCTCATATCCCTTATATTTCAATATCCCATCCAAGTGCTCTCTAGTCGGGTTAGCTTTGCGCTTTCTCCTATTACTTTCCACAAGAGAGCAAAAGTGAATCAGATGAAGCACTGACGGGACTGTATGCACAGCAACACGCCTAAATAAATGTTAAAATCAGTTTGCATGATATCGAAATGGAAAATATTTTTACAGCTACGACCCACAAGGCATTACCTGCAGCTGGCTATAATATTATTTACCTTTAGGAACTGGGAATTAACAGTGAGTGAAGTTCAGTGTCCTGAACGGAATTCAATTAGGTCACTCACAGAGAGCACTCTGAGGGAGTTTCTCTGAGAGGATATTGGTCTCTGTTACCCTGCGTGACACAGAGGCTTTGTCCATCCTTGCCGGAGAGGCGAGTCAGCAGAAGAACTGGCCCAACTGGTGGAGCCTTCGGTTTCAGTAGAGTGACGGTCTCTCCTGCTTGCAGAGTCGGAGTTCAATTCTCGATGGTCCAAGTGTTAGGTAGAGTTCTTTTATTTCGGTGTCTGGTGCTATAGCTCCTTGTCCTCATATTCCAGCTGCTTGTCCTCATATCCCAGCTCTTTGTCCTCATATTCTCTCTCTCTCTCTCTCTCTCTCTCTCTCTCTCTCTCTCTCTCTCTCTCTCTCTCTCTCTCTCTCTCTCTCTCTCTCTCTCTCTCTCTCTCTCTCTCTCTCTCTCTGTCTGTCTGTCTATCTGTCTCTCTCTGACCCTGCAGCTGGGTGCCCCCTGGCACTGTTTCTCTTTCTCTCTGTCTTGCCTCTTCTCCTTATCTGTATCTGGGCCAAAGACGGGCAATTTTACCCCCTACCCCTTGCCTCTTCCTCTATATAATACACGAATGATATCAATATCAACTAAACCTCCCGATAACAGACATAGGTTACTAGCTAGAGGCAAAGCAATATAATCGCGATAAAAGATTGTATTGAATCATAAAATAGGAACACTGCGGTCTATTCCTTTGCCTGAAGCCATCTCTTAATATATCGTTCTGTAAATGACGAATCTCTTGTCCGGTAATAAAGTGTTTAACTAGCAATGATGATCTCATTCAGTGATCGGGGTCCAGACACGTTAAGGTTTCTCAAAGTCGTTCGTCTATTGAGTCGTCCCAACAAGCGCCCATTCGTGCGACTAATTAACTATTCAATTAAATTGCATCTTCTTGAAGTCCACCGTAGAGTTAAGGGGTTCTCGAGGGGAGATTCAACCAAACTATCAATTAATTAATATAATTCAACTCGTGTGCGTCATCAATAACTGCCTTTCAACTTGTGTATAACATCAATAACTTGATGCTTCCCGAAGTGCGTGAGTATGTGTTAAAAAAGAGAAAAAAAGTTTGTTAAGAAGCGACAGAATTGTCTTTAACTGCTTACCTGATAAGCTCTGTAAACAAAATAATTCTGTGTATTACATTTCAGGCCGATGGAAGGCTAGCCTGCAAGCTCCTAATTCTTGAGGCTACTCGCCTCATTAGCATAATTAGCAAACCTTTCTTCAAGCGATTACAGCCCTGCACTCGCGTAATGCCTAGCCCTTTCTTGCTCGGAGACATGTAGAGGAGAAAGTGGCTTTAAAAACTGCTAAAGAAAACTTGTAAATGTTGAGAGACCATGGCATGACGCCTTTTATATATATATATATATATATATATATATATATATATATATATATATATATATATATATATATATATATATATATATATATATAACTGAAAACTCACACCCCAGAAGTGACTCGAACCCATACTCCCAGAAGCAACGCATCTGGTATGTACAAGACGCCTTAATCCACTTGACCATCACGACCGGACATAATGAGGTGATAGCCGAGGCTATTTGAACCACCCCACCGCCGGCACTCGGATAGTTATCTTGGGCATAGCATTTTACCAAATCACCTCATTCTTTGGGGCAACACGTGAGGAACACAAATGCGAACAAGCCTGAATGGTCCCCAGGACATATGCAACTGAAAACTCACACCCCAGAAGTGACTCGAACCCATACTCCCAGAAGCAACGCATCTGGTATGTACAAGACGCCTTAATCCACTTGACCATCACGACCGGACATAATGAGGTGATAGCCGAGGCTATTTGAACCACCCCACCGCCGGCACTCGGATAGTTATCTTGGGCATAGCATTTTACCAAATCACCTCATTCTTTGGGGCAACACGTGAGGAACACAAATGCGAACAAGCCTGAATGGTCCCCAGGACATATGCAACTGAAAACTCACACCCCAGAAGTGACTCGAACCCATACTCCCAGAAGCAACGCATCTGGTATGTACAAGACGCCTTAATCCACTTGACCATCACGACCGGACATAATGAGGTGATAGCCGAGGCTATTTGAACCACCCCACCGCCGGCACTCGGATAGTTATCTTGGGCATAGCATTTTACCAAATCACCTCATTCTTTGGGGCAACACGTGAGGAACACAAATGCGAACAAGCCTGAATGGTCCCCAGGACATATGCAACTGAAAACTCACACCCCAGAAGTGACTCGAACCCATACTCCCAGAAGCAACGCATCTGGTATGTACAAGACGCCTTAATCCACTTGACCATCACGACCGGACATAATGAGGTGATAGCCGAGGCTATTTGAACCACCCCACCGCCGGCACTCGGATAGTTATCTTGGGCATAGCATTTTACCAAATCACCTCATTCTTTGGGGCAACACGTGAGGAACACAAATGCGAACAAGCCTGAATGGTCCCCAGGACATATGCAACTGAAAACTCACACCCCAGAAGTGACTCGAACCCATACTCCCAGAAGCAACGCATCTGGTATGTACAAGACGCCTTAATCCACTTGACCATCACGACCGGACATAATGAGGTGATAGCCGAGGCTATTTGAACCACCCCACCGCCGGCACTCGGATAGTTATCTTGGGCATAGCATTTTACCAAATCACCTCATTCTTTGGGGCAACACGTGAGGAACACAAATGCGAACAAGCCTGAATGGTCCCCAGGACATATGCAACTGAAAACTCACACCCCAGAAGTGACTCGAACCCATACTCCCAGAAGCAACGCATCTGGTATGTACAAGACGCCTTAATCCACTTGACCATCACGACCGGACATAATGAGGTGATAGCCGAGGCTATTTGAACCACCCCACCGCCGGCACTCGGATAGTTATCTTGGGCATAGCATTTTACCAAATCACCTCATTCTTTGGGGCAACACGTGAGGAACACAAATGCGAACAAGCCTGAATGGTCCCCAGGACATATGCAACTGAAAACTCACACCCCAGAAGTGACTCGAACCCATACTCCCAGAAGCAACGCATCTGGTATGTACAAGACGCCTTAATCCACTTGACCATCACGACCGGACATAATGAGGTGATAGCCGAGGCTATTTGAACCACCCCACCGCCGGCACTCGGATAGTTATCTTGGGCATAGCATTTTACCAAATCACCTCATTCTTTGGGGCAACACGTGAGGAACACAAATGCGAACAAGCCTGAATGGTCCCCAGGACATATGCAACTGAAAACTCACACCCCAGAAGTGACTCGAACCCATACTCCCAGAAGCAACGCATCTGGTATGTACAAGACGCCTTAATCCACTTGACCATCACGACCGGACATAATGAGGTGATAGCCGAGGCTATTTGAACCACCCCACCGCCGGCACTCGGATAGTTATCTTGGGCATAGCATTTTACCAAATCACCTCATTCTTTGGGGCAACACGTGAGGAACACAAATGCGAACAAGCCTGAATGGTCCCCAGGACATATGCAACTGAAAACTCACACCCCAGAAGTGACTCGAACCCATACTCCCAGAAGCAACGCATCTGGTATGTACAAGACGCCTTAATCCACTTGACCATCACGACCGGACATAATGAGGTGATAGCCGAGGCTATTTGAACCACCCCACCGCCGGCACTCGGATAGTTATCTTGGGCATAGCATTTTACCAAATCACCTCATTCTTTGGGGCAACACGTGAGGAACACAAATGCGAACAAGCCTGAATGGTCCCCAGGACATATGCAACTGAAAACTCACACCCCAGAAGTGACTCGAACCCATACTCCCAGAAGCAACGCATCTGGTATGTACAAGACGCCTTAATCCACTTGACCATCACGACCGGACATAATGAGGTGATAGCCGAGGCTATTTGAACCACCCCACCGCCGGCACTCGGATAGTTATCTTGGGCATAGCATTTTACCAAATCACCTCATTCTTTGGGGCAACACGTGAGGAACACAAATGCGAACAAGCCTGAATGGTCCCCAGGACATATGCAACTGAAAACTCACTATCCGAGTGCCGGCGGTGGGGTGGTTCAAATAGCCTCGGCTATCACCTCATTATGTCCGGTCGTGATGGTCAAGTGGATTAAGGCGTCTTGTACATACCAGATGCGTTGCTTCTGGGAGTATGGGTTCGAGTCACTTCTGGGGTGTGAGTTTTCAGTTGCATATGTCCTGGGGACCATTCAGGCTTGTTCGCATTTGTGTTCCTCACGTGTTGCCCCAAAGAATGAGGTGATTTGGTAAAATGCTATGCCCAAGATAACTATCCGAGTGCCGGCGGTGGGGTGGTTCAAATAGCCTCGGCTATCACCTCATTATGTCCGGTCGTGATGGTCAAGTGGATTAAGGCGTCTTGTACATACCAGATGCGTTGCTTCTGGGAGTATGGGTTCGAGTCACTTCTGGGGTGTGAGTTTTCAGTTGCATATGTCCTGGGGACCATTCAGGCTTGTTCGCATTTGTGTTCCTCACGTGTTGCCCCAAAGAATGAGGTGATTTGGTAAAATGCTATGCCCAAGATAACTATCCGAGTGCCGGCGGTGGGGTGGTTCAAATAGCCTCGGCTATCACCTCATTATGTCCGGTCGTGATGGTCAAGTGGATTAAGGCGTCTTGTACATACCAGATGCGTTGCTTCTGGGAGTATGGGTTCGAGTCACTTCTGGGGTGTGAGTTTTCAGTTGCATATGTCCTGGGGACCATTCAGGCTTGTTCGCATTTGTGTTCCTCACGTGTTGCCCCAAAGAATGAGGTGATTTGGTAAAATGCTATGCCCAAGATAACTATCCGAGTGCCGGCGGTGGGGTGGTTCAAATAGCCTCGGCTATCACCTCATTATGTCCGGTCGTGATGGTCAAGTGGATTAAGGCGTCTTGTACATACCAGATGCGTTGCTTCTGGGAGTATGGGTTCGAGTCACTTCTGGGGTGTGAGTTTTCAGTTGCATATGTCCTGGGGACCATTCAGGCTTGTTCGCATTTGTGTTCCTCACGTGTTGCCCCAAAGAATGAGGTGATTTGGTAAAATGCTATGCCCAAGATAACTATCCGAGTGCCGGCGGTGGGGTGGTTCAAATAGCCTCGGCTATCACCTCATTATGTCCGGTCGTGATGGTCAAGTGGATTAAGGCGTCTTGTACATACCAGATGCGTTGCTTCTGGGAGTATGGGTTCGAGTCACTTCTGGGGTGTGAGTTTTCAGTTGCATATGTCCTGGGGACCATTCAGGCTTGTTCGCATTTGTGTTCCTCACGTGTTGCCCCAAAGAATGAGGTGATTTGGTAAAATGCTATGCCCAAGATAACTATCCGAGTGCCGGCGGTGGGGTGGTTCAAATAGCCTCGGCTATCACCTCATTATGTCCGGTCGTGATGGTCAAGTGGATTAAGGCGTCTTGTACATACCAGATGCGTTGCTTCTGGGAGTATGGGTTCGAGTCACTTCTGGGGTGTGAGTTTTCAGTTGCATATGTCCTGGGGACCATTCAGGCTTGTTCGCATTTGTGTTCCTCACGTGTTGCCCCAAAGAATGAGGTGATTTGGTAAAATGCTATGCCCAAGATAACTATCCGAGTGCCGGCGGTGGGGTGGTTCAAATAGCCTCGGCTATCACCTCATTATGTCCGGTCGTGATGGTCAAGTGGATTAAGGCGTCTTGTACATACCAGATGCGTTGCTTCTGGGAGTATGGGTTCGAGTCACTTCTGGGGTGTGAGTTTTCAGTTGCATATGTCCTGGGGACCATTCAGGCTTGTTCGCATTTGTGTTCCTCACGTGTTGCCCCAAAGAATGAGGTGATTTGGTAAAATGCTATGCCCAAGATAACTATCCGAGTGCCGGCGGTGGGGTGGTTCAAATAGCCTCGGCTATCACCTCATTATGTCCGGTCGTGATGGTCAAGTGGATTAAGGCGTCTTGTACATACCAGATGCGTTGCTTCTGGGAGTATGGGTTCGAGTCACTTCTGGGGTGTGAGTTTTCAGTTGCATATGTCCTGGGGACCATTCAGGCTTGTTCGCATTTGTGTTCCTCACGTGTTGCCCCAAAGAATGAGGTGATTTGGTAAAATGCTATGCCCAAGATAACTATCCGAGTGCCGGCGGTGGGGTGGTTCAAATAGCCTCGGCTATCACCTCATTATGTCCGGTCGTGATGGTCAAGTGGATTAAGGCGTCTTGTACATACCAGATGCGTTGCTTCTGGGAGTATGGGTTCGAGTCACTTCTGGGGTGTGAGTTTTCAGTTGCATATGTCCTGGGGACCATTCAGGCTTGTTCGCATATATATATATATATATATATATAAAACGATCAATGGTGCGGTAGTCAAGGTTTTGTGGACGTTTGAGGGGTGGTGGTGATCCGGGACGTCGTAGGTTCGAATCCTGGTCGGGTCATTTTGAGTTCTTAGTGGTGTCATTCATTCCTGACACGTCCTGTCAAAATGTAAGCGATCTGATATCATTTCAACCACCAATCATATGAAGACCCTGGCACAAAGTTGTTGGTTCCAGCTTAATTATGACAAGGATATGCGTGGGGGATTATCTTTCTCTTCATCTGAATTCGCCCTAATGGCAGGGTGATTTAAACGTGTTAAAACTGTGTGTGGACCTTGCGTCAATCCCTTCCACACAACCCTGGTCGTGACGACCAGGTCGAGTGTGGTCTGAACGACCAGGTCGAGTGTGGTATCTTAACGACCAGGTCAAATGTGGCGTTTGATCAGTTCAAGTAGGGTCTGGACGAATTGGTTGTGTGTATGTTGTGGTCTAGAAAAGGTGTGACCTTATCTACTCTCTGGCATAGAGCCTCTGATATGTGGTGCTCTTTTAAGGCCTGATTTCATTCACCTGCTAGCTTAGAGCATAATGTGTGCTCTACAAAGGTTGCTATTTTTTGCATCAAAGGATGCAGAGAGAGAGAGAGAGAGAGAGAGAGAGAGAGAGAGAGAGAGAGAGAGAGAGAGAGACAGAGAGAGAGAGAGAGAGAGAGAGAGAGAGAGAGAGAGAGAGAGAGAGAGAGAGAGAGAGAGAGAGAGAGAGAGAGACAGAGAGAGAGAGAGAGAGAGACAGAGAGAGAGAGAGAGAGAGAGAGAGAGAGAGAGAGACAGAGAGAGAGAGACAGAGAGAGAGAGAGAGAGAGAGAGAGAGAGAGAGAGAGAGAGAGAGAGAGAGAGAGAGAGAGAGAGAGAGAGAGAGACAGAGAGAGAGAGACAGAGAGAGAGAGAGAGAGAGAGAGAGAGAGAGAGAGAGAGAGACAGAGAGAGAGAGAGAGAGAGAGAGAGAGAGACAGAGAGAGAGAGAGAGAGAGACAGAGAGAGAGAGACAGAGAGAGAGAGAGAGAGAGAGAGACAGAGAGAGAGAGAGAGAGAGAGAGAGAGAGAGAGAGACAGAGAGAGAGAGAGAGAGAGAGAGAGAGAGAGAGAGAGAGAGAGAGAGAGAGAGAGAGAGAGAGAGAGAGAGAGAGAGCATCCCATCACAAGGGGGGTGAGAGAACCACCTCATTTTCTGGGGATTTGAGGTTAATACCCCGAGGTTTTGTCTTGTCGCGAGTTCTAATTTGTAAATTAACTCTCATCCCTTTCCGCTCGAGAGATTATATTTTATGACAAATTTTGGTGTTGTTGGGATCAGACCCTTTTCTTCCCCAGAGCACGTTGTATGAGGGGGCTGCAAGCCATCAATCGTTGAGATCAGGCTCTTAATAGAGCACCGCATATCAGAGGCTCTAAGCCAGAAGACAGGTGAGGTCACAGAGCCCCATACACCCATACATATAACCAATTCGTCCAGAATCCCACTTGACTTGATCAAAACCCCACTTGATCTGGTCGTTAAGACCACACACTCGACCCGGTTGTCAAGACCACGGTGGTGTGACAGATGTTGGTCCTCACGCCTTTAAACACCTGTAAATGAGCAATATTAGAACGTATTAATATGAAGAGAGTGCTAACCCACATGCATAATTTTGTCATTATATATTTAGACATAAGATAATAATATTTGTAACTAAAATATTAAAAAGAAGAATAGCAATACATAGTTTAACAATCACAAGATGTTCCAGATGAGTACAATTCCTGGACATTGAAGTTCCAGTACAGTAGAGCTCCAGTACAGTAGAGTTCTAGTACAAATGAGCTCCAGTACAGTAGAGTTCTAGTACAAATGAGCTCCAGTACAATAGAGTTCTAGTACAAATGAGCTCCAGTACAAATGAGCTCCAGTACAGTAGAGTTCTAGTACAAATGAGCTCCAGTACAGTAGAGTTCTAGTACAAATGAGCTCCAGTACAGTAGAGTTCTAGTACAAATTAGCTCCAGTACAATAGAGTTCTAGTACAAATGAGCTCCAGTACAGTAGAGTTCTAGTACAAATTAGCTCCAGTGCAATAGAGTTCTAGTACAAATGAGCTCCAGTACAGTAGAGTTCTAGTACAAATGAGCTCCAGTACAGTAGAGTTCTAGTACAAATTAGCTCCAGTACAATAGAGTTCTAGTACAAATGAGCTCCAGTACAATAGAGTTCTAGTACAAATGAGCTCCAGTACAGTAGAGTTTTAGTACAAATGAGCTCCAGTACAGTAGAGTTCTAGTACAAATGAGCTCCAGTACAGTAGAGTTTTAGTACAAATGAGCTCCAGTACAGTAGAGTTTTAGTACAAATGAGCTCCAGTACAGTAGAGTTTTAGTACAAATGAGCTCCAGTACAGTAGAGTTTTAGTACAAATGAGCTCTAGTACAGTAGAGTTTTAGTACAAATGAGCTCCAGTACAGTAGAGTTTTAGTACAAATGAGCTCCAGTACAGTAGAGTTCTAGTACAAATTAGCTCCAGTACAATAGAGTTTTAGTACAAATGAGCTCCAGTACAGTAGAGTTTTAGTACAAATGAGCTCCAGTACAGTAGAGTTCTAGTACAAATTAGCTCCAGTACAATAGAGTTTTAGTACAAATGAGCTCCAGTACAGTAGAGTTTTAGTACAAATGAGCTCCAGTACAGTAAAAATAAATCCGGGACTTCAAGACACCGTTGAAGCAGAAACTCATTAGGAAAAAGCGAAATATATACTTTGACGAAGTTCCTTGTCAACCTTGTCGAGTCGTGTGTGAAGGGTCTTCACAGGTCATCTGTTCAAGTAGTTAAAGACATAGGCAGGAAAGGTCATGGAAGGGAATTATCAGGGGAAAGCGCCAAGCCATTACGAATGCATAGCACTTGGAAAGGGGGTCAGGATAAGGATTCGGGATAAAACGGGGGGGGGGGAGGAATTGTGCCCAACTCCTTGTGGACGGTCTGGGATTGAACGTAGACCTGCATGGAGCTAGGCCGTTGCTCTATCATCCAGAGATCACGGAGTGTTTGACACACATAGAAGAGAGCACAAACGAGCCCATGATCCTGGAGTGAATGATACACACAAAGGCAGCCTCGACTCAGACTTGAAACATTCTTGTGGCACTAACACTCATATACTTCTCTCTTATCTTAAGCGACATTCTTATTTTAGAAGTCTCTAATGCTGTCTCCTCCTCCTGCTCCTCCTCTTCTGAAGGGGCTCTACTCTCCTTCCCTTAGATAAGTCCTCGCGTCCAATGCCTCCAGCGCCAAGGGCGACCACTTGGCTCTTCCCTTTGATGTTTACAACCCAGACCTCGAAATTGCTGTTCCAACAGCCTGGTTGATCAGTCCGGCAACCAGGAGTCCTGGTCGACGACCGGGCCGCGGGGACGCTAAGCCCCGGAAGCACCTCAAGGTAACCTCAAGGTAAGGTTGCTGTTCTCCTTTGCCTCCAACTCATAATTCCTCTGATGCATTATGCTCTAATACTGTCAATGAACTCCATTGTCTTTCTTTTGCTCACGGAAATTAGCTCTGGGTAAAACGTAGTGACTGACGGACCGGGAGCTGGTCGGCCGAGCGGACAGCACACTAGACTTGTGATCCTGTGGTCCTGGGTTCGATCCCAGGCGCCGGCGAGAAACAATAAGCAGAGTTTCTTTCACCCTATGTCCCTGTTACCTAGCAGTAAAATAGGTACCTGGGTGTTAGTCAGCTGTCACGGGCTGCTTCCTGGGGGTGATGGCGAGGACACTAAAAGCCCCCGAAATCATCTCAAGATAACGGATGCTCAAAGGCTGTTTAGGTTTAATTGCACTTTCGACTTTATTAAGTGGAAAGTAAAAGCCTTCACACAGACTGTGTAATCTACTCTTCTTTGCCGTTCTGCCAGGATCATATGGGTTAGCCTCAATGTCAAGCAAGTGTGTGATGTATTCACACACAATGAAACCACATTACCGTGGTATTTCTATGAGAGAGTCTTTGGAGCACGACGATGGGATCGATCCTGCTTCCTGTTCCAAAGATTTCGTAATGTAAGGCATGTAATATGATGCATATAATACAGAATATGAGACAGAACAAGAGATAAGATATGAGAACAGACTTTTCAAGAGTATAGGTTGTTGAACCTCTCAAGTATCAGAATCTTTATTCTTATTTTCAGGACACTAGAGCACCATCAGAGCACTAGGTCACTAGAGCACCAGGATACCAGAGCATCAGGGCAGTAGAGCACTAGGGCAGTAGAGCACCCTCAGAGCACTAGGTCACTAGAGCACCAGGATACCAGAGCATCAGGGCAGTAGAGCACTAGGGCAGTAGAGCACCCTCAGAGCACTAGGGCACTAGAGCACCAGGATACCAGAGCATCAGGGCAGTAGAGCTCCATCAGAGCACTAGAGCACCTTCAGAGCATCGGGACACTAATAGCATCACGGCACTTCGATCACCTTCAAGAATAAGCTCCGAGAACTCAATTATCCCAGAATCATCAGTCTTTTTAATGGAAGAGTTGATAGGTGGGATCCCAGAGGAAGGTAGGTGGTAGAGGGCAGCCCAGGAGGAGGAGGTAGGAGGAAGGCAGCCTACCAGTTAGGTGGGAGTAGAGAAAGTAATCATTCATCAGGTCTCTTTAATCCATTCTAAGAACCCCTCATTCAATCTTAACCATCTTGTCAATTCCTTTTTCTATTCTCGCCCTAATTACCGAGAAAGTCCTGGAAGAATTGCTTCCAGAATTTACAATTTTCTTTGCTCAGTGGTGGATTCCATGGAAGAAAATTGCTAATCCCGGAAGCTATACTTGTAAGAGAGAGAAAAAAATGAATTCTTAATATACAGAATCACGACTTCGCTACCTGGTCGACACTCTCCATATCTCACCAAACATGCCCGGATAGCGACGACATCTCTACCGAGAGTATGAGAGTTCCACGCAACGCCTTTTTCCAATGCTTGATTGGCTCTTTTTCCCTTTATTCCTACATTGTTTCCCTATTCCTTTCCCTATGTTTGATCACCCCTCACATTCCTTCGACCCTTCACCTCACCTCTCACAACATCACTTCTTCTACATGTGTATTTAACCTAAAATGGCGCCTTATGTGTTCATTCTTTTCCTGAAGATGTTCCAGAGTGCAACGAAACGTTGTAAAAAATAAATAATTACTTGTTTATTTACAATGAATTTTGGTAACATATATAAATATATATATATATATATATATATATATATATATATATATATATATATATATATATATATATATATATATATATATATATATATATATATATATATATATATATGTCGTACCTAGTAGCCAGAACTCACTTCTCAGCCTACTATGCAAGGCCCGATTTGCCTAATAAGCCAAGTTTTCCTGAATTAATAATTCCAGAGAGAGACCACATGTTCCTTCCAGAGAGACCACATGTTCCTTCCAGAGATACCACATGTTCCTTCCAGAGATACCACATGTTCGTTCCAGAGAGACCACATGTTCGTTCCAGAGAGACCACATGTTCGTTCCAGAGAGACCACATGTTTGTTCCAGAGAGACCACATGTTCGTTCCAGAGAGACCACACGTTCGTTCCAGCGAGAGACCACATGTTTGTTCCAGAGGCAGACTTACTTCCTCTCCGCCACAGGCAGCTAATCTGGCGAGGTTTCTTTGTGTCGTTCCTTTGATCTCAAGGAGTAAAGGAACTTCAGAGGCGGTGATGTTTTTGTTCCTGTGCCGCTGGCCTTACACCTGAGTCTTACTGCCCGCCAGCAGCTCTAACTTGTCTGCGGTTTTATATATATATTTATATTTTATATATATATATATTTTATATATATATATATATATATATATATCGTATATATATATATATATATATATATATATATATATATATATATATATATATATATATATATATATATATATATACACGAAGAAGCTATATATACGACTCGACTACTACTGTTCCAACAAGTACAGAGCTGGGACCCCATCACCAAGTACAGAGCTCGGACCCCAAATTATTCAATGTCTTCTTCTGATGTCGCATCAGCAACCCGTTGAATAAATTCGGCCGGTGAAGGTCTTTTCTTGGTGGTTTCTTGAATATCCAACTAACAATTACGCTATTTCTTTATTAAAGCTTAGGGTAAGACGACGTGTGCTCTCTGGACTCAAAACGTTTAATTTGCTGAACAGTTTTTTTCCTTGGGATAAGTTAGTTTATCACTGCAAGATGCGGGGAGCATAGTCTTGTATTGGTGCCTAGTTGTGGTGCTCCCTGGGTCACGCTGGCAACGCACACACACACACACACACACACACACACACACACACACACACACACACACACAACCAGAAACAACCATCCCCTCCAACAAAGCCCTTCCTAATCCTGTCAACTGCCAGTCTCTTCCTCCACAACATCTCTCTCTCTCTCTCTCTCTCTCTCTCTCTCTCTCTCTCTCTCTCTCTCTCTCTCTCTCTCTCTCTCTCTCTCTCTCTCTCTCTCTCTCTCTCTCTTTCTCTCTCTCTCTAAAGGCTAATACCTACAACGATCCACCAGAGAAAACTCACATGTAAACATCCTCCCCTCCCCCACAAACCCCACCTTCCTCTCATCTCCTTGCTCTTCCCATCATATTCAGTTCCCCCATCTCTCCAAATTCCTTCTATTCTCCCTTCCTCACCATTCGTTCCCTTCTCACCCGACCTTCTAGTTCCTTTTTTTCCTCTCACTCCATATCCCTCCACCTATTCCCGCCTCTCATTCTCTCCTCTTCCCCTATTCTCCTATCCTATACGATAGGATAGGAGAATAAGCTATCCTATACCAGTCTGTTCACCAGAAGCTATCCTATACCAGTCTGATCCCAAAACTCATATGTTTCATATACCAGACGGTCTCTATAACAAAACCAGCATTTTCCCAAGTTTTAATGCCTCTGGATAATTGGGCCGCTATCCACAAGCAGGTGTTTATATAGTGATTGACTTTAATATATCCCACATATCCTAGTCTAAGAGTAACATTAGTTCGAAACAATTAATGTTTTAAACGTTAAATCAATGTTGAATCAATTTTATAAACATTGTTTTATCGTTGAATCTGTGTTATTGACGTTGCTTTATCGTTGAATCAGTGTTATTAACGTTGCTTTATCGTTGAATCAGTGTTATTAACGTTGCTTTATCGTTGAATCTGTGTTATTAACATTCCTTTATCGTTGAATCAATGTTATTCTTGGATATTGGGCTACGGGCAATAGTACCAAGGAGAAGAGACAGGTCTATTGTACTGTCGACTACGACAGTACATTAGTCCTGTACGAGTACTGTCGGCCGACAGTAGTGAGACCAGATCGCTGATGATATTTGCTATTCCCTATAGATATGACGTGAACAAAGCCTGCCAATGCTGCTGCAATATCCTGATGTAAAGTTCGCAGTGGGAAGAAAAGTTTCAAGCCTTTGCTGAACGGATTTGATTGTGTTTTGTGCAAACTCAAGACATAAAAATGGGTCGAGACCTACGTAGGCATTGGGGACCAAAAGTTCTCCATGGAGGAGGAGGAGGAATAGCATTAATCTAAACCCGAAGTTTTGCTGCATGTTTAAGACACCGCAGTGTCTTAAGGATTATGGGCCACCCACTCACGTGAAACATTTTGCGGTGAAACGAAAGTGTAAAGTTCTTATTTATGGTTATTTGTGAGGAAAATGCACTAAAACAGTATGAATATATATGTTGACCAATCCACACACTAGGAAATGAAGGGACGACGACGTTTCGGTCCGTCCTGGACCATTCTCAACTCGATTGTCCTGAGAATGGTTCACAATCGACTTGAAAATGGTCCTGGACGGACCAAAACGTCGTCGTCCCTTTAACTTCTAGTGTGTGGTCTGGTCAACATACTTCAGCCACGTTATTGTGACTTATCGCCTGCATATGAATATATATAGCACTTGGAAGAGAGAGGATCACAAGACGCTCTAATTGGGAAGGTGGGATGGAGAGGTAGGGAATGATGGAATGGCGCCCGACCACTTGGATGGTCGGGGATTGAGTGCCGACCTGCTGGAAGGAAGACTGGTGAAGTGCCGAATTGTTCAGTATGTTTTTAATTATCTCAGCATTACGTTGACATTCATAGCGTTTTACTGATAGATCCGTGGATCAGGAAATTGGTGACTGCTCAACCCGTTCTCGCACTTTCGTATAGTCAATATTGACTTATTAAATACGTGCATATGTGACATACTAAACATACTAGTTTACCTTGAAAAGCTTCATAGAAAACACCGACCTTACCTAACCTTCTTAGTATGTTAAGATAAGCATCTTATTGCTTCGTAATTACAATTATTACTTAACCTATTATAGGTATAGGTTAAGTAATAATTGTAATTATGAAGCAATAAGATGCTTATCCTACCATACTAAGAAGGTTAGATAAGGTCGGTGTTTTCTATGAAGCTTTTCAAGGTAAACTAGTATGTTTAGTATGTCACATATACACGTATTTAATAAGTCAATATTGACTGTACGAAAGTGCGAGAACGGGTTGGACTGCTGCTATCTGAATGTGCGATAATGTTTTGGAACGGAGAAGAGTTTGACGGTTGTTGGAGGAGGTGATGGTATATTTGATGATGGGGTGGACGATTGTCGTGGGAAAGGTGATGGAATATTGGTGAGTGGATGAATCAATACCTCAAGGATGACAGAATAGTTTAATGTGGGTTAGATCAATGTTTTAATGTCGTAGATCAAATGTTTTTTGTGTTGGTAGATGACCGTAGAATAGATGATGAAATATTTGATGTTGGGATGATTTTATGAAGCGTAAGGGAATGTTTATTACGCTGGGGTGGGGAAAAGGGGAATGACAGCAAGCAGGTAACGATGTAGCAATGATTGAAGGAGTGCAGAGCTGGGAGTGGAACATAATTGTCTTGGATAGTGAGGGGTAGTGTGTGTGTGTGTGTGTGTGTGTGTGTGTGTGTGTGTGTGTGTGTGTGTGTGTGTGTGTGTGTGTGTGTGCTCACCTAATTGTGCTTGCGAGGGTTGAGCTTTGGCTCTTTGGTCCCGCCTCTCAACTGTCAATGAACTGGTGTACAGATTCCTGAGCCTACTGGGCTCCATCATATCTACATTTGAAACTGTGTATGGAGTCAGCCTCCACCACATCACCACATGTGTGTGTGTGTGTGTGTGTGTGTGTGTGTGTGTGTGTGTGTGTGTGTGTGTGTGTGTGCGTGTGTGTGTGTGTGTGTGTGTGTGTGTGTGCCTATATCTACGAGCGGGTGCTTGCTTGATTGTTAACGAGGCACCACCACGCACGTCAAAGGTTCTCAATAGCTCAGAGGTGAGATTAAGGAAGTGAGTGACAGGGTTATCACCAATCAAGGGAAGTCTCACTGTTATGAAGGATGCTGTATACAAAGAGAAGCAACAATGTATCATCAGTAATCACCCGAGACTCAGGGAATATGAAGGATTAGAGTGCAATACCGTATATATATATATATATATATATATATATATATATATATATATATATATATATATATATATATATATATATATATATATATATATATAAGCTCTTGGATCGCACTCCCGGCACTCTACTACTCAAGTACTTATCTCTATCTAGCTTTTCTTATCTTTATCATATTTTGTCTTTATTTATCATATCTTATCTTTTTTTTATCATATTTTATCTATATGTACCTTATCTTTATTTATCATATATATATTCCTTCTTAGGCATATTATGTAAAACAAATTTGTTTTTAATTTACATTGATTAATTATATACATCTCATACATTTTCAATATACATTAGGTTGCGAAGCAACAGAGATTAAAAAAAATATTATAAAATAGTTCCTACAAATTCCACCAGTTCTAATAAATTATTCAACAGGAATACACATCACTGCACTGAACTGGACTGCTCATACAGCTTCACTATGTGAAGCTGTATGGTTTCTTCACTGATCTTAGAAACCTCGGTGAAGACAACTATATGTCGCGTGATCAACATTTATATGAGACTCCTTATTTGAGTTGCAAGGCAGGTAGATTTTTTTTTTATGATTTCTTCAGTTTATTTCCCACTGGAGGCTGCTTCGTGACATCTCTTAAGCTGTTCATTGTCGGAAAATCCATTTCATTACATATCAGTGTTGGCATCAGGGGCTCCTTCACCCTAATTGTTCCAACGTTTGGTGGTTATCAGGAGAATGCACTAACCCTTAACGACTGTATAGCACTTGGAACAGATGAGGTTAAGGATTTCCCGCCAAACACACAACAAAACTACGACGTTGGTACAACGTTCGAACAAGTTTTAACACCACCTAAGCAGTTATAACAACCAATATAGTAAGTTGTAACAATGTTCTGATATGTCATAAACACGTTAAGCCAAGATGTAACAACTTTATTACAAGTTGTAACAATGTTCTAATACGCCATAAACACGTTAAGTCAAGATGTAACAAGTTTATTACAAGTTGTAACAAGCGGAAAATAGAGACAGTTTCGGTTTGTGTTTCCAGGGTTAGAATTGGACAGAGGAAAGGAATAGTGTCCAACCATTTGGACTGTGGTATGTTCCAAATGAGAAGCAGCAACGCTAAGACTAAGAATCTCTCCTTTACTCTGTACGTAAATGCCTGTAATAAGTGACTTCATAAAAAAATTCAAATACTGTACCTCTTCAGCAACCACCGTAATTTGAAACCCTCTGTATGTTGCATTAATAAATTATTATTATTGTTATTGAGCAAACTCATAGGAAACGTGATAAGGATTCGAACCTATGATTCTTCCCAGGCACACGCTCTTGACAACCACGCCACAACATGGTCAAAAGGATTGCAACTTGGGGTACTACTGCACCCACTAGGATCCCGAGGCTTCTACTAAAGCCTATTCAGAGTTTCACTCAATTCCCCTATGCACTCTGGCTCTGTTATCCTGGAATGTTCTACCTCTGACGCTCCTCTTTCAGTACACATAGAGGGTTATATCTTGAGGTTATCTTGAGATAATTTCGGGGCTTTAGTGTCTCCGCGGCCCGGTCCTCGACCAGGCCTCCACCCCCAGGGTAATCACACTATCGTCATGCATCAGTGAGCAGATCCAAAGGAGCCGTGGTGAAGGTTCGAACCTATTTGCTGTCTAGAGCATTTAGATTACGAGTTATCTGAAGCATGTGCCGGGGAACACCCACTGCATAGGTTCGAATCGTCACCACGGCTCCTACCCAGTCACGTTAATGTGATTACTCTCTGTGTAATAATAATATTATTATCAAAGAGTTTGAATATTTTATTCTAGTTTGAAATAAAATTTGAAACCCCTCAGCTAAGTAGTGATGACATATAAACAATTATTATAAAAAAAAAACGGTTAATGCTTTAGAAATATATATATTAATCCGCAGTCGAACCAAAACCAATATTTAAAGTCCGCAAATATCACTCACATTGATGAAGTAATCAAATTTTATTACACCCGAAATGTGGATAAAATAAACCCAGAAATTAAATCCTTAAAAAATGGGTTTCTCATTCGCAATTTACATATATCCATAACAAAATTCATCCCGTGAATATTTTACTTCAAGCAATTAATTGTTGCATGTCATTCTCACATTATCGTTGTCATCAGGGATATATATATATATATATATATATATATATATATATATATATATATATATATATATATATATATATATATATATATATATGAACATATGTTATTGAGAGAGAGAGAGAGAGAGAGAGAGAGAGAGAGAGAGAGAGAGAGAGAGAGAGAGAGAGAGAGAGAGAGAGAGAGAGAGAGAGAGAGAGACACACACACACACACACGAATACTTTTTTTGTATTTGTTTATTTGTCATTGTTTCCAGTCATCAGAGATGTGTTTCCGGGAGCTTTTCACTCAACACTGCCTCTAATGGATCACTTGTCACCGATACGAGCAACGTGGGGACGTTTCTAAGACATTCAGAATAACGAGTCGTTTCTGAGGAGCCCAAAACTAAATCAACAGGAATCCTTTAGATGTTCTGAACAGAGTTGCAAAGGTCGCAACACTCGACATTTATTACACGAATGATGGTGAATGTATTAAATCCCGAAAAATCAGCCAGTGCGGCACAATGCCACCATCTCACCAGTTCCACACCAGCGATTGCAAGCTGGCAGGAGTATTTGTCAGAAGATTCAATCTCTTGATTGCTGATATAAGTCTCGTGATGCCATTATTGAAGATATGCACCAAAGTCAACACAGCAATTTGTTCATAGACCTCCAAAGGAGAGAGCTTACAAACACACACATTTACATTCGAGAGTCTAGAACAAGCCATAGAAACGATATCACTCAGTCCTAATATCCTAGCTCCTGGTCTTGTCCCTTATCCTGATCCCTTCTGAGGGCTAATATAGTCGTAAGGACTTAGCGCTTTCTCCTCATAGCCCCCTTGTCATCATGTCCCTTCCAACTTGGACCGATCGGTACAGGGGGGGGGGGGGCTCGCTTTTTGCAGATCCACGTTCGAGCACCTATGGTACAAGGGATTGGGCATCGTTCCAGCCTACTATCACATCCCAGATCTTTAGTCTAACATCGTTTCCAAGTGGTGTATATTCGTAGTGGCTTAGTACATTCTCCCCATCACTTTACATTATTTTATGACATTTCCAAGTGATATGTCGTCGCACTTGCTTAGCGCTTTCTCCTTATAGTCACTTTGCTTCCTCGGGGGGTCTCTGGGGTGCTGAAGCACACTATGTAAAAATACATTTATTGAGGGAGGATGAAACACCGTTTTCGTGGGGGATAAAACACCGTTTTTGGGGGATAAAACACCGTTTTTGTGGGGGATAAAACACCGTTATTGAGGGGGGATAAAACACCGTTTTTGTTGGGGATAAAACACCGTTTTTGTGGGGGATAAAACACCGTTTTCGTGGGGGATAAAACACCGTTTTCGTGGGGGATAAAACACCGTTTTATGGGGGATAAAACACCATTTTTACGGGGGATAAAACACCGTTTTTGTGGGGATTAAATACCGTTATTGAGGGAGATAAAACACCGTTTTTGAAGGGGGAGGATAAAACACCGTTTTCGTGGGGGATAAAACACCGATATTAAGGGGGGATAAAACACCGTTATTGAGGGGGATAAAACACCGTTATTAAGGGGATAAAACACCGTTATTAAGGGGAAGATAAAACACCGTTATTGAGGGGGATAAAACACCGTTATTGAGGGAGGATAAAACACCGTTATTAAGGGGAAGATAAAACACCGTTATTGAGGGGAAGATAAAACACCGTTATTAAGGGGGATAAAACACCGTTATTGAGGGGGATAAAACACCGTTATTGAGGGGGATAAAACACCGTTATTGAGGGGGGGATAAAACATCGTTATTGAGGGGGGATAAAACACCAAAGTGCCACTTTTGTTCTCCGAAGACTCTCCCTTACAAAGGTACTAATTAAAATTCTTCGAAATTCACGGCATCTTTTAATATTAGATGCCCTTGAAATAGCGCCTTTTCAGGGAGGTTATTTGTGGAACATATGCACCACATCCAAACTTTTTCTGACCTTTCAAACTTATAAAATATTGAATTATAACTAATTATACTCAATTTAGAAAGAGAAAACAAAATTGGTAACTATATTGATAAAATAAAATGTCTGTGATAGGCGGCCTAATGCTTCTTGGGGGGCCCAACATTACCAAATTTTGCAGGGTGACTGTTGGCTGTTCTGGGATAGTCATAGGGTGAGAGGGAGGTTGACCCCCATCTTCCCCTCACTCTGTAAATCACCTTCCAGCCTCATGAAGATGGTTACTGAGATGAAGACAGTATGTGTAATGAAGATGTGCCATTAATAATATGAATACAAATTTAACTTGGCAATGATCAGTTGCAATCTGATATATATTAAACAAATCCGGTAAATTGTAGTATATATATATATATATATATATATATATATATATATATATATATATATATATATATATATATATATATATATATATATATATATATATATATATGTCGTACCTAATAGCCAGAACGCACTTCTCGGCCTACTATCCAAGGCCCGATTTGCCTAATAAGCCAAGTTTTCCTGAATTAATATATTTTCTCTAACTTTTTTCTTATGAAATGATAAAGCTACCCATTACATTACGAATGAGGTAAAAAAAAATTATTGGAGTTAAAATTAACGTAGATATATGACCGAACCTAACCAACCCTACCTAACCTAACCTAACCTATCTTTATAGGTTATGTTAGGTTAGGTAGCCGAAAATGTTAGGTTAGGTTAGGTTAGGTAGGTTAGGTAGACGAAAAACAATTAATTCATGAAAACTTGGCTTATTAGGCAAATCGGGCCTTGCATACTAGGCATAGAAGTGAGTTCTGGCTACTAGGTACGACATATATATATATATATATATATATATATATATATATATATATATATATATATATATATATATATATATATATATATATATATATATATATATATATATATATATATATATATGACTGAAAACTCACACCCCAGAAGTGACTCGAACCCATACTCCCAGGAGCAACGCAACTGGTAACTACAGGGCGCCTTAATCCGCTTGACCATCAAGCGAGCGAATTGCCGGCGGGGAAGTGGTTCAAATAGCTTCGGCTATCACTTCCTTTTGTCCGGCCGTGATGGTCAAGCGGATTAAGGCGCCCTGTAGTTACCAGTTGCGTTGCTCCTGGGAGTATGGGTTCGAGTCACTTCTGGGGTGTGAGTTTTCAGTCGCATATAGTCCTGGGGACCATTCAGGCTTGTTCGCATATATATATATATATATATATATATATATATATATATATATATATATATATATATATATATATATATATATATATATATATATATATATTGGTATCAGTCTTTCTTGTAAACATATGTTGTTAAATATGACCGAAAAGGTAAGATTAATAATTTTAACACGAATTTTCTCAATATTTCTTATGTTTTTCTTCACTGTCGGTGGTAAAGGAAATATCAATTCTCCAAAATTCATTTTTATTTATAGTTTGACGCCTGGACGCGTTTCATAATGGCTTATTACATTTTCAAAGACTTAACTTACACACAAATTCATCGAACTTATACTCATTTAGGGTGAGGTGATATGGTACAAAGATTTGGGTGAGGTGAACAAACTTATGACAAGCACAAGACAGAACACGAAACAATTGGGTATAACTTGGATATGAGAACATAAGAATGGAAGTAACTGCAGAAGGCCTATTGGCCCATACTTCCTCTTGCTGCTTCCATATTGGTTCGGGGTCTTGAAGTGGGGAGAATATAGTTGTGCATTAATTGGCTGTTGATTGTTGGTGTTGTCGTCTTGATGTGTAGTGCCTCGCTGATGTCGAGCCGCCTGCTATCGCTGCACCTATCGATGATTTCTGTGTTGTTTGTTAAGATTTCTCTGGTTATGAGAAGAGATTATATGTTCCTTGATGGAGCCCTGTTATTTATGCATTGTTAATCGCCTGGAAAGAGACGTTGTTGTCTTGGTAAAGTGACATCTTGCCTCATATAGGCTTGCGTTCGAACCCCGATGGTCGAAGCGGTTAGGCACAATTCCTTCGCCCCTCGTCCCATCCTAGATCCTTGTCCTCAAATCCCTTCCAAGTATTATATAGCTGCAACGGCATAGCAGCTCTTTCTCCTGGTACAAATAGTATATAAATACTATTTATAAGTATAAATACTATATTTATACAAGTATAAAGTAGACCTTTACGAGAACTGTGTAAAAGTACCTCTGTTTATGGTCCCTGGTTGCTATCTATTAGATTCTTCAGGGAAGAAGAGTGACTTTATATTCTTAAATGATCCATTCTTATGATTGAAACAATTTTTCTAAGAAACTGCGTCAATAATATGAATGTGTCAGATCACAAACTTCTTGGAAAAGGTAGCGATTATTTTTGCCTCTCAGTTATATTCCGTAAAAATGAAGGAATTATTTGCTGTAATTTGAATGCCAAATTCATAAATCCAGGAATTTGAACTAAAGTTTCTACCACAGAAACTCGTAATGGAATTATGATCAAAATACAACATCGAGAAATTGAGAAGCATTGATTGCAGAAAATGTATTGAAAATAAAATATTACATTAATAGAACTATGAAATATATATATTCCTTCCAGCACATTTTACAGTGGAAATCCTCGATAAAAATACTAAATTTTTCGTAATTAAAAATAAACTATGTTTCGCCGGAAAAAGAAAAGTTAATCCGAATCGAATCATATCTGTGTTCAACAGATCAATCACTTCTAAACACAAGAGACTGTTATTGTTAGCAGTTTAGCGATATACTGTATGCAGTGAAGTCATATACTGTGAGCAGTTTAGCGATATACTGTCAACAGTGTAGTGATATACTGAGTGTAGCAGACTCAGGGTTGAAGAGAGTCTGACGATAACCAGCTGAGGAGACAAAACAAAGGACTGAGGCGTTGTGTGGCCTTTCACCTGAATGAAGCCTTTGCAGGACCTTTTAAGGCACCTTTTAAGGCGTGTTACCGTCAGGTCGATCTCGAAGCGTTCGCATTGACTTCGAGCGAGGCGAAGGTTCGTGGATACACGCTTACGCGTGTGTATTCACCTAGTTGTATTCACCTAGTTGTGCTTGCGAGGGTTGAGCTCTGCTCTTTCGGCCCGCCTCTCAACTGTCAATCACGCTTGTCAATCAATCAGCGTGTGTGTGTGCACGCTTTTACGTGTGTGCGTGTGTGTGAATCTATCCAAGGATAAGCCGGGCCAAACGAAAGGACTCTTACGATATCCAATATTCTCTATTCCTTCTCCCCCATCCCCCTTAACTTTTACATTCCCCAGCCTTTTCTCCAACTCCCAATACTATCCTCTCTTAACAGTTAACACACTAACTCACCCTTCACCCCCCCAACCCTCAACCCCCCACCCCCCACCACCTCCCCCCATCTGCACACTTCCTCTCCTAAACACTTACCTGCCACCATTGAACAAGTGGTAAATTTCCGACCCCCCATTCCTGGAACTCCCTTGTAAAAAAAAGTTTCCATAAATGGCTGAAAGTTGGGTGTCTCCTCCCGGTTGGTTCCTTAAGTGCTGGCTCTCGTTTCTCATTCAAATTGCTGAGGGCGAGATGTCTGAGTTCAGATTTTTTTTGGCTGTTATTTTATTTTTATTTTTTAATACTCTCTTGTGAACGCCTCTTGTAGTAAATTGTGACGATACAAACAACTATGTTATATATATATATATATATATATATATATATATATATATATATATATATATATATATATATATATATATATATATATTTATATATATTATGTGTGTGTGTGTGTAAATCACGAAAGTTAACACGTGATGAAAAAATGTGACAGTGACAGACCACGAAGGAAGAATTGAAACAGGAATTTAAGGAAATTCCTGTTTCAATTCTTCCTCTGTGGTCTGACACTGTCACATATATATATATATATATATATATATATATATATATATATATATATATATATATATATATATATATATATATATATATATATATATATATAAATATATATATATATATTATTAAATATGACCGAAAAAGTAAGATTAATAATTCTAACACGAATTTTCTCAATGTTTCATATATTTTTCTTCACTGTTGATGGTAACTGAAGATCAATTCTCCAAAATTAATTTTTATTTCTAGTCTGACGCGACACTTAAGCGCGTTTCGTAAAACTTATTACATTTTCAAAGACTTTAGTTTACACAGACACAACTATAACTGAACAGAGCTTAAACATCTTCGATTTTATACCTGCATATGGGTGAGGTGATATGTTACAACAGTTTTGGATGAGGTGAAAAAGAAAGTGTTTGGATGAGGTGAAAAAGAAAAACTTGTGTTGAAAGCTTGTTCTCACCTCATCCAAAACTGTTGTAACATATCACCTCACCCAAATGCAGGTATAAAATCGAAGATGTTTAAGCTCTGTTCAGTTATAGTTGTGTCTGTGTAAACTAAAGTCTTTGAAAATGTAATAAATTTTACGAAACGCGCTCAAGTGTCGCGTCAGACTAGAAATAAAAAGGAATTTTGGAGAATTGATTTTTCAGTTACCATCAACAGTGAAGAAAAATATATGAAACATTGAGAAAATTCGTGTTAGAATTATTAATCTTACTTTTTCGGTCATATTTAATAATATATATATATATATATATTTATATATATATATATATATATATATATATATATATATATATATATATATATATATATATATATATATATATGCATACACTTATTAACCAATGGGAACCTTTTTCTTTTTTATGGACATCTGTAAAACAAAGGCCATTGAATAAACCAAGAAGAAGCAAAGTTCACCGTGTGTCATAGAAAGTGAACCGGGTCTTTGTCATAAAAGTGAAAATGAAATTTAGAAAAAAAACTAGAGTGCCTATAAAACTTTAAGGGATTTGGAATTGAATGAGAGGGGAGGCAGAGAGAGAGAGAGAGAGAGAGAGAGAGAGAGAGAGAGAGAGAGAGAGAGAGAGAGAGAGAGAGAGAGAGAGAGAGAGAGAGAGAGAGAGATGCCTCTAGTGAAAAAGAATGAAAATAAATGCGTAAGACCTGTGTTTTTTTTCGCATAGGAACGTGGCTTTCAATAACGGGCTACGACTGAAAATATATATATATCTTATCTTTAACAATATTAATCACCTTAGAAAATTATTGTATCTTTTATATATACAAGTATCTTTTAGATATACAAGTATATCTAAAAGATACTTGTTTAAGCCCATCTTGGTACAGTGACTTTAGACAGCCGCCCTCAATTGCACCTATTGCAAAGTGTGCATGCATTGATGATCCTTGTGAGCTATTTAAATATACAAGAACAAAATTGTGTTGCAGTGTCTCCTAAAAGAAGAATATCCTTCAATTTGTTTTTGTTTTTCCGGTGAATATAAAACATTTGACATATGACTGGATATGAAATTGTAACTCCTCCTCTGTGGAGGAACGAGAAATTTCTCACAAAACCAGCTTAAGCTTGCGTGCACGTGAAAATAATGTGAATGTAAATGAGAAATGGAAGAGGCTCGGAGTGAGAAATAGTTGGCGTCACCGAAAGAGACAAAAAAAAAAGGTAACAAAGTAAAAAATAATAGTGAGAGAGATATTTGGGTGTGGCTCAGGCCGAAGACAGATGAAAGGTGCTAGAAATATCTGGGGAAGGGGAAGGAGAAGAAAAATGTAGAGAGGGGAGAGGTGAATTGAAGCGTTCTGAGGTAGGTGAGGGAAGATGTGCCCTCTATGCTCTCTCTCTCTCTCTCTCTCTCTCTCTCTCTCTCTCTCTCTCTCTCTCTCTCTCTCTCTCTCTCTCTCTCTCTCTCTCTCTCTCTCTCTCTCTCTCAGGTGAATACAGGAGATATATATTTTATATTAATTATCATGTGATAATTCTAACTCACACACACACACACACACACACACACACACACACACACACACACATACCATGAGCCTTGATAGAGGACGAGCGTCAAGGCTTCCCTACCTACCCCTGGTCATCTCCCAAAGCTGGATTAAACGCGGAGAATATATGCAGACGATGTGTCACAATAACGAGGCTGAAGAAAAGATGACCAAACCACATCAGAAAGAAAATGGATGACAAAAGGCTGACCTCATCTCGTACTTCTCATTTCATCATGTTTCACTCATCAGAAGATGGAGAAGCGACGACCTTTCGGTCCGTCCTGGACCATTATCAAGTCCAGGACGGACCAAAAGTCCATTATCAAGACCATTATCAAGTCGCAAAGAATATAGATTACTCTCTTCCGATTGTCCTCAGTAACCATCATTATTAACCAATGGGAACCCCTTTTCTTTTTTAGGGACATCTGTAAAACAAAGGCCATTGAAAAAACATCGTCTTCTAGTCTCGTCTCTCTAACGTAACAAAACTGGAAGACAAGAAACAAGTGCAGGGAACAGATAGAAGGAGCTTGGAAATCGTAAAGAATACGAACATATAGATATTAATGAGAATAAAAAAAGATACAGAAGGCCTATTGGTCCAAACGAAACTTATTTATTATCACCTACAAATGTATTTTTAAAATATATAAAGTATGTTTATCTGTTCAAGACTGGAGATTAGATGCTTACAGTTAACCTCATGCAGCTTTCGATGGTGATTTGTGATTGTGTGGTGATTGTGACAGGTGGGTCAAGGTCGAGCCCATGTCTCCTTATTAGGTAGGATTGGCTCCTGTTTTGACAACCAAATACTCCAATGTGTAAAACGGGATCTTGGTTTTCCATAAAATTATTTTACCAATTGTTCAGCTGTTCATCACACACATACAAATGGAACCGAAACGTTGTACCAAAGAAAATCATAGTAAAATGGGCATATATATTACTTTTTGAGATAGAAGGAGAGGAGAGGAAAGGAGAGAGAACGCGAGAGAGAGGGAGAGAGAGAGAGAGAGAGAGAGAGAGAGAGAGAGAGAGAGAGAGAGAGAGAGAGAGAGAGAGAGAGAGAGAGAGAGAGAGAGAGAGAGAGAGAGAGAGAGAGAGAACAGGAGGGAAATAGTTTGAAACAGTTCATCGCTCCCACGTCCGGTGTGTTTCCCAGTACTTTAATCCATAATTCATCTACCTTGTCTCCAAACTCAGGTGAAGATCATTGATGAAGAGGATGAATATAGAGTCGCCGGAGTGCAGGAGGATCTGATGACCTGTCACAACTTGACACGGTGAGAAGACAGACATAGACAGAGTCAGAAGCTAAGAAATCGAAGAGATAGCCAAAGAGTTCAGCATTCAATTCCTTCTAGAGCCAAAGAGATTGAAATAGACTGCATACAGACATGCATAAACACATGAGATCTTAAATGATTGCTTTCGTAGAAGGCCTCTTTGCAAAGCCAGCCGCGCCTGTTTGTATTTAATTTTTTTGTGGAGTATTAATAAATTTCACCACTTGAACTGATCGGTACATCGACGGCCTGGCTTATTACAGGTCGGTGTTCAATCCTCGATAGTCCAAGTGGTTCTTTGAGAGAACCAAGTGGTTTTTTTTCAAGTGGTTTCCAAGTGAAAGAACAGTTCTTTCCCATTGTCCTATCCCAGATCCTTCTCGTCGTATTGCTTCCATGTGCTATATAGTCGTTTGGCATTAACTCTGAAATTTCCTGTCTTAACTCATTTTAATACGTTTCGTCTGAAATAATTATCGCATGTATGATCATTATAAAGTTCAATGGTCAATGTATCGTATACGTAATTATGTATTGTGATGAATGTATATCAATAGGTTCACGGCGCCGTGTATTTCATGACACTGAACAACCGTGATTTTACCAAAAAATCTTCGAGTTTAGAAAGCCGTGTAATAATACGTCCTATAAGGATTACTAAGAGTTCCAATCCCTGACCGAGAGACCATGAGTTAAGTCCCCCTCTTCACTGAGGGCAACACACCCTACAAAGATATTGGTATTTGGAAATTCATCTTATTTTACACTGTTTCCAAGTGTTTTCGGCAGTGGAGCAGAACGCTGGAAAAAGAGACCTTTTTCCAAATTGAGCCCCAAGGCAAGGAGATGGATGGGGAAGAGGTTATATATATATATATATATATATATATATATATATATATATATATATATATATATATATATATATGTCGTACCTAGTAGCCAGAACGCACTTCTCAGCCTACTATGCAAGGCACGATTTGCCTAATAAGCCAAGTTTTCATGAATTAATTGTTTTTCGACTATCTAACCTACCTAACCTAACCTAACCTAACGTTTTCGGCTACCTAACCTAACCTAACCTATAAAGATAGGTTGGGTTAGGTTAGGTAGGGTTGGTTAGGTTCGATCATATATCTACGTTAATTTTAACTACAATAAAAACAAATTGACCTCATTCATAATGAAATGGGTAGCTTTATCATTTCATAAGAAAAAAAAATTAAAAAATATATTAATTCAGGAAAACTTGGCTTATTAGGCAAATTAGGCCTTGCATAGTAGGCTGAGAAGTGCGTTCTGGCTACTAGGTACGACATATATATATATATATATATATATATAATCAGTCCAACTTTCAATTTCCTTTTTCATTTTCAATTCTACATGAGGATCAAAGGGCTCTCTGGTCGCCCTGGAGGTCCTTCCCCAGCTCAATAACCCTCAGACTAACTCAAGCAAGAATGACGAATTTTTGGAGTTTACCTATAATATTTATACAAGCTATAACTTCAGGTCTATTGCGTATCCTATGATCTTAAATATACGTTAAATAATAAAGATATATTCCTTTGTTGGTCAATAAGGAATTGTGTGGTCTTAATAGCCCTCCAGAGGTTGATAGACATTAAGTCCAACGCCACCATCAAGCTAGGTCGATTAAAAGGCTTTTGCCCCCAAAACAAAATAAAAAACTTTGTATCCTGGGTGCCATTAATGTTGAGTGAGATACTACGCTTTGTCAATGTTTCGTAGTGTTAGAAGACTGTGGTAGCTTTATCTCACGGTAGCTTTATCTCACGGTAGCTTTATCTCACGGTAGCTTTATCTCACGGTAGCTTTATCTCACGGTAACTTTATCTCACGGTAGCTATATCTGACGGTAACTTTATCTCACGGTAGCTTTATCTCCAGGCAGCTTTATCTCACGGTAACTTTATCTCACGGTAACTTTATCTCACGGTAGCTTTATCTTCAGGCTGCTTTATCTCCAGGCAGCTTTATCTCACAGTAGCTTTATCTCACGGTAACTTTATCTCACGGTAGCTTTATCTCACCGTAACTTTATCTCACGGCAGCTTTATCTCACCATAACTTTATCTTACGGCAGCTTCCTTTATGTTAGTAGGAGAGTGCCGGCTCCCAGTAATCAACGAAAAGAATGTGAAAGAAAATGAGATTAAAAATGGGAGGAGATTGCTAAAAAGAAGAAACGATAAGAAGAGAATAGAAAGGAGAAACACAAGGAAGGATGAGTAAGATAATTGATAAAAATGGACGAAAGCGAGGATGAAAAAGATGTGATAAATGAAAGAGGGTTTAGGAAAATAAATAAAGGTGTCTGTGAAAGGTTCAAACAACCATACAGACATTCTTTTTTTTCCCCTACCAAACTACCCACCTATTACAAACTGCCAAATTGGGCCATCCGTCAAAATCCACCAAACTGCTTCCCTACGACAAACACACCAAACTGTTAACCCACACCTGATACAGAGTAATGACAAAGTAGTTATCTTTACAACAATAACATCTATCCAGAATCGGACGAAATGTACCTAACCTCTTTAACAGACCGACATTCACCCGTCATATACCACATCCAGGAGTCAATATTCTCGAGAATGCTATACGAATAGGGTGGATGGAATTGAGGGGTGGGTGGAGGGTGGAAGGGTTGATTACAAGGATGTCTTTGATGTCTTGATGTCTTTTACAAGGAGGCTTACAGCATCTAAGACAAAGTCCTGTAATTTGCTTCAGTTGCGTTAAGGGAGATTGGGAGTGATATTAACAGTAGCGAGGGACGTCCCGTCCTGAGAAGACGAAGGCAGAACCATACCAGTTCGACTCTCCTTACTCCTCACCCCCTCTCACCCCTTCTTCCCCTCTCCCTTGTCATCCAACTCCTCCCTACTCCAGGAACTTGGTTGATCCTCCTGGCGCTGGGTCTTATCTAAGATATTAATCCCCAAGTTATATATATTTTTTTCCTTTTTTTGTTAAGAGGAATGGTTGGCGATACAGCTTGATTAAATTTGGAAAGAAGAGGATATGATCTTACGCTACTCGCTCTGCTGCACGTAACTTGCGAAAAGAATCGCTTGAGAGATGAACTTCGTCCACTGTCTATCTTCTTGGACTGGTTGGTATACAGCCATGATATTGGTTCTTGCAGTGTCGGCGTTCGATCCCAGATGGTTCGAGTGGTTTAGGACCGTCCTGTTCTCATATTCCAAATCATTGTCGATGGATTGCTTCCCGGTGTTGTGTCCTGCTATAGACGGACTCCTCACAATTACCTGTCCTCATAAACGCAGGACAGTGTTCAGATGAGCCACATCATCTACCCACCATCACAGACTCCATATCATCTTCTTATCATTCCTGCTGCCTGTGGCATGACAATTACTTGGGAAGCATCTTTGTTAATATGTCAAAATACGTTCCTCTATACAATTTAAAACCATTTGACGCTAACGAAGCTGATCTAATTAATCATCTACTAGATTTCACATTACCTTCCATCCCTAGAATAAAATCTTCAAGGTTTCTAAAATAACTCACAGAGAATGTTTTACAATAACGTGGCTGAAACAACTAACCTAACTCATACCTTCCTCCTGGAATCTTATCAAGGGCCCTTCTGGGCCTGTACCCGGGCCCTTTCTGGGCCTGTACCCGGGCCCTTTCTGGGCCTGTACCCGGGCCCTTTCTGGGCCTGTACCCGGGCCCTTTCTGGGCCTGTACCCGGGCCCCTTCTGGGCCTGTACCCGGGCCCTTTCTGGGCCTGTACCCGGGCCCTTTCTGGGCCTGTACCCGGGCCCTTTCTGGGCCTGTACCCGGGCCCTTTCTGGACCTGTACCCGGGCCCCTTCTGGGCCTGTACCCGGGCCCCTTCTGGACCTGTACCCGGGCCCTTTCTGGGCCTGTACCCGGGCCCCTTCTGGGCCTGTACCCGGGCCCTTTCTGGGCCTGTACCCGGGCCCCTTCTGGGCCTGTACCCGGGCCCCTTCTGGGCCTGTACCCGGGCCCTTTCTGGGCCTGTACCCGGGCCCCTTCTCGGGCCCGGGTACATTCATTCAGCTTTTGCCCCATCATCAAATCTCAACATTATCAGGCAAAGTTTCAGAGATTTTGATACAAACGAATAGAAAAAAACAAAAAGAAAAAGTTGTGTTCTTTCTAAACCAATCCTTAACTTCAGATGTTATGAAATGATAATGGTATAATTTTGATATAATTTGATATAATGGTATAATTTTTCTTGGAAAGTCAGCTGAGTTATTCTGGTGCTGGAGCGATAGCTCACACTCATAGACTGAGAGACAAACTCACAGACTGAGGATGACCAGACCACACACTAGAAGGTGAAGGGACGACGACGTTTCGGTCCGTCCTGGACCATTCTCAAGTCGATTGTGATGAGGAAGTAAAGACAGGCAATAAATAGGCACGAGAGATGAGGAGCAAAGTAAGGTGTAGTACACAGACTAAGACTCAATGAGTGTTTTACAGACATACAGGCTCTCACAATCAAAGATAGAGATATTTACAGACTCAACCTTACAGACTCACAACGTGTCAGTCTCCCAACCTCACAGACCCACAACCCTCACAGACTCACAACCCTCACAGGAGCACAGACGGAATTACAAAAAAAAGCATTTGACTCGAGTTTCGCGAATCTTGTGCTTTTTATCAATATCATAAACTCTTTTTTACATTTCTTTTGCATTTATCTGACTGTATTTACAGTCAGACTTTGGCGCAAGAGTTCAACCCATTGCCAATATTTTCCCTCGAATGCGCAAATTTCAGAAAAAAAGAGCAGCAGGACCTTTCAACCAATGGCATTCATTCTTGCCGATCTTCTTGAAAAAAATAATAGGGACTGAAGTAAGGAAATATTTTGGGTAATCTGATCTAGCAGACTATAAGCTGCTAAGTAAGTTTGCGAGACGGAACGATAAGTGCTTAAAGTTGGTCGATGTTTCTAATATTAATCGACGACGTTGGTGTAGCGAAGGGTTTGCTTCTTGCAGGATTGGTGTTCGATCCCCCAATGACCCCAGTGGTTGCTTGGTACTGTTTCTACATCCTTTTCCGCAAGTCCCAGCTTCTGATCCTCATATTCCTTCCATGTGCTATGTGCAGGGAGCCGGTCGGCCGAGCGGACAGCACGCTGGACTTCTGATCCTGTGGTCCCGGGGTCGATCCCGGGCGCCGGCGAGAAACAATGGGCAGAGTTTCTTTCACCCTATGTCCCTGTTACCTAGCAGTAAAATAGGTACCTGGGTGTTAGTCAGCTGTCACGGGCTGCTTCCTGGGGGTGGAGGCCTGGTCGAGGACTGGGCCGCGGGGACACTAAAGCCCCGAAATCATCTCAAGATAGGAGAATAAATTAGCGGACCAGCCAGAGGCATGGGGCTCGCGCAGGAATATACCTGGAAGAAAGTAGAAAACAATATCAGCTTAAAGAAATAACTTTTGTCTGTCAGCTCATTATTATTATTTAAAAGATGTCATATAAAGAATTACTGGACGTGAATATGAATTATATTTGTTGAGTATATTTGGGGGTTATACTCTCTGTTGTTGTTGTTGTTGCTATACTGTTGGTCGATAGTATGTTGCCGATTGGATGACTGTACACACCGGGTGATTAACTGGATGATTGCAGAACGGATGATTACAGATTGGAAAACTATTGACTGGATGACTGAAGGCTACAAGAAAAACTTTAACTCTACAATATAACTTTCTTCCAGATAACTATCTACATGATAACTATCTACATGATAACTACATGATAACTACATGATAACTATCTACATGATAACTACATGATAACTACATGATAACTACATGATAACTATCTACATGATAACTATCTACATGATAACTACATGATAACTATCTACATGATAACTACATGATAACTACATGATAACTATCTACATGATAACTACATGATAACTATCTACATGATAACCTCATGATAACTATCTACATGATAACTACAAGATAACAGCATGATAACTACCTACACGACAACTGTTTACAATACAACTATCAACAAGCCAACTATCAACACGATAACTATCTACAAGATAACTATCTACAAGACAACTGTCACCAAGATAACTATCTAAAAGATTACTATCAGCAAGATACCTATCTACAATATGTCTACAAAATAACTTTCTACAAGACAACTATCTACATAATAACTATCTACAAGATAACTATCTACAGGGTTGTGAGTGCCTCTTTAGCATTGGATGAACAATAGTCTCAAGAACATGTCCAACTGTTGAACAAATCCACAAGGGCCGTGACGAGGGTTCGAATCTACGTCCGAGAGGTTCCCAGACGCGATCCATCATGTCATGCACCCCAGAGCTCGGGTGAATGGGGGGAGTTGTGTAAAATCCTGGTTTGTGTCTCGGAGAGGCTGCAGGATCCGTGGTAGGTCAAAGTTGATTTCCCGGTTAAAATTCTTTTTACCATGTCGTAGCTCAGTCGATTAAGGCAGCGTCTGGGATCCTCTCGGACGCTGGTTCGAACCCTCGTCACGGCCCTTGTGGATTTGTTCATTTGATGCGATTTGATGTGATTTCTGTGTGTAATGTCCAACTGTTGATTGATAGTTAAGAGGCGGGACCCAAGAGTCAAAACTCAACCCCAACAAGCACCAATGGGTTACCAAGCTGCACCTGAAGCTCAGATTTGTCACGTGAATCACGTGCTGCTTAAGCTTCTAAGATCAACTTAGATGTCAAGGTTTCATTGATCAACTGATTATTTTATTTTCTTGAACTTACTTTTTGGAGGCTGCATCTTCTCCTCCCATCACATACGTCACATTTTTTTTACGGATTGGACCAATCCGTCGAAAATGCGAAGTATTTGTAAAATTGACTGGATCGGCCTCAAAAGATTAGGTAGTTTGCTTGGGCTCGCACATAACTGGATAGGGAAAACAGTTGAATTTTTACGGAGTAGCAAATCGAGAGAATAAGCTGCACCATCAGTTACGTAATATTCGCTAAATATATGCAAATAAATGATTGACAACTGTTTGTTCTCGAATCGTCATTTAGTAGATTTATCGCTGGGATTAAACAAAAAAGTTTTCTTGACTAAGACAAGCGGGAACGTTAAGCTTAATCCGCTTAATCATGAAAAGTTTCTTGGGAGCAACAATGTTTCATAAGTAGACCATGAAAGGAGAAGCCAAATGTTTCTTACCCCAACCGAATTAAAACTTTTCTCACTACTACACACCACCATTTTCTAGACGACGTAAGGTGTGGTAATTATAGGGAGAAAGGACTAAGCCAGAACGATTGTATAGCACTTGGGAGGGATACAAGCGTAAGGTTCTGGAATAGTACTTACGGAATGGTGCCCAATTACTTGTGGACGGTCGGGGGATTGAGCGCCGACCTGCATGAAGCGAGACCGTCACTTTATCGTCTGTATACGGAGTGTCTTGTCGCATCTGTGATTCTTAAATTTTTTGTCAGAAAAAGTTGGATAACATACTAAATAACCTGAATATTTTTAACATGTCCAACCACTTAGGCTGGACGGTAGAGCGACGGCCTCGCCTCATGCAGGTCGGCGTTCAATCCCTGACCGTCCACAAGTGATTGGGCACCATTCCTTCCCCCCCCCCGTCCCATCCCAAATCCTTATCCTGACCCCCTCCAAGTGCTATATAGTCGTAATGGCTTGGCGCTTTCCCCTGATAACTCCCGCCCTCCCTTTTAACATTAACGCGCAAAAAGAGAACACACACCCGCTAACGTCGTAATCTAACACCAAATAAATAAATAAACAAAGACATTGATCATTTATAATGAGAAAATTTTGGAGTAATGCAGTAGGATCGAACTATAACCTCTCTGACTTTCCTAGACCAGAGGAAAACACAGATAAGTAAGTTCAATCCCATCATAATGCTCCAAAGATTTTTTTTCAATGATATTTCGAGTTACATCATTTAGAATATTTATTCTAGCCGTAGATACCCATATATAGCACATTTTTTTTAACCCAGTATTTTATTTTATCATGTTTTTGGTAAATACAAAAAATTGCCAATTACAATCATCTCCAATAATCCCGAGTCATCAGAGGCATATGAAGTTAATTTCACTTGCAAATCCAAATAATTACAAATCGTTTTCAAATTCCTTGCGGGTGATTGGACCATAATGATGGGAAGTTATGCCGTAATAATATCAGTTAACATTTTTAATTAAGTGATGAAAGCCGTGAAATTAATAGATTCTCAGTAAATGTGCACTAAAGGCAAAAGCAATATACGAAATTTAAATATGACTGTCACAAGAAATTTTCGTAGGGATTCTCGTGTGTTTAAATTATTACACAAACTTACACGCTTATTACTGTGTCTTTATGAACTAGAATGTTTTTCTTTAATGTAAATGAACATTAAAAATTTGAAAGAATATGATTTTGTGCATGTAAATACATGTAAATACAAGTGATGTTGAAGTGGTTTTGTAGGGGAAAACATGTTTTTATTTTTCATTTTAATACAATATATATTCGATTAGTGGTCCAAAAATGGTCTTGCTTTTTTCATATTTCATATTTGTTCATAATTTTCATATTTCATTTTTTCATATTTCATATTTGCCTGCTGGTAAATATGAAATGCTCTGTCTGCAGCATAAACGAAAACAGGATTAAATCCATTGAGCAACTCAATAATTTCTACTTATTTTATATCATATAGTGTAATGAAGAGACCATGAAATTATGTCATGAAGTTACTCAAATTTACAAAGCCTCTGTATTTTGAATTAATAAATTGAGGGGAGTAACCTGTGTCAAAATTTGTCTAAAGCACAGTTTAAGTAACATGGATCTAATTTAAAAATGATTTAGAATATTGCCAACACGCCATCTCTCTTTGTGACAGAAATAGACCTATATGTACTATGATGAATATCACTCTAGTCTAAGATACATAAGTACTGTACAAGTTAGCTTGAAAGTAAGTTAGATGTTTTAAGTAACATGGACGTTATTGTAGTTTAAATACTCCTTTGCATTCTCGACTCATCCTGTTTATGGGAGTATTTTCTCTCTATTTTAGTGTGATTTCTTCGCTTGAACCATATAGATAAAACATTGAGTTATACAATGGGATTGAACCCACCTTCGAGGCCTTCCCAGGCACACACACACACACACACACACACACACACACACACACACACACACACACACACACACACACACACACACACACACACACACACACACACTGAGAATATACTCAGGAATCTGTACACCTGTTGATTGACGGTTGAGAGGCTGGACCAAAGAGCCAGAGCTCAACCCCCGCAAACACAACTAGGTTAGTACAACTAGGTGAGTACACACACACAACAGACTGAACCATGTGATTTCATTGAGTCTTGTACACATACAACGTTAATATGTTACTTGCCCGAAACGCATTGCGTAATAGTGGCTTTAGGCATTGTATGTACTAGCTCTATCTATATATCAATCCATTAATGTAACATCACTTGTATGTATGTACCTTACCTGAATAAACATCTGAATCTGAATCTTTTGTTGATTTAAGCAATATCTCAGTCGTAAAGCAGAGAGAAAGACCGAGAATATTCTGATATTGGCAACAAACCTCCTCTAGTGGAGTGTGTGCTGAATCACAGAGGAGAGAATCTCACTTACCTCCTCTCGTTACGTTAGCGGGAGTCAGTGTTCAGCAGACACTCGTCCGTGTCTGCCTTGGGAATCACTTCCTTAACCTTTCGTCTCCTGCTTCAGGGGCACTCAGCATTTGTGTATACCAGTCGACCCCACTCTTTCAACTGTGACTGAATGACATACGTCGTCCAGACGGGATAGCTCACGTCCTGATCCCGTACTTGTGAAGGATGTCCCTCTTGTTCATTGAGGTGTGCAGCTATGGTTAAGAAGGCTGAAGCACAAATAGTAAATTCATACACACACACATACACACACACATATATCGTACACATGCACATATGTCGTAGCTCAGTCGATTAAGGCAGTGTCTGGGATGCTCCCGGACGCTGGTTCGTATCCTCGTCACGGCCCTTGTGGATTTGTTCATTTGTACACACACATATACTTTCGTATGGAATATATTAGACATCTTTAGCATAAGCTAATTTCCTGGTATCAACGGGCATAAGCTGTCATCCATGGAAACTTGTTTCTATTAATTGATTCACGCTTTTCAGAGCTTACTAAGCCATCATGGTCTAGAGTCGTCATAGCCAATTAACTCATTATAGGCTATAGACTATTTTCTCTAGAGCCACTATAGCGCCGCAATGTCAACAAAAAAAAGCAGAGCCTTTTTTCCTGAAAATTTAGATTTATCTATAAGCCATTCTACGCTTTTTTTTTCGCTTCACTCTCGTACATGTAACAGACTCTCGTATGCAATGCTGCCACAATATTGTGTTGTTCCATGACTCGACCCGTCACATGTGTCTTTCACCACGCCCTCACTGGCGCCCACACGTCCGGAGTGAAGTCCAGTTCCTCCCACACGTCCGGGGTGAAGTCTAGTTCCTCCCACACGTCCGGGGTGAAGTCTAGTTCCTCCCACACGTCCGGAGTGAGGTCCAGTTCCTCCCACACGTCCGGAGTGAGGTCCAGTTCCTCTCACACGTCCGGAGTGAGGTCCAGTTCCTCTCACACGTCCGGAGTGAGGTCCAGTTCCTCCCACACGTTCGGAGTGAGGTCCAGTTCCTCCCACACGTCCGGAGTGAGGTCCAGTTCCTCCCACACGTCCGGAGTGAATCTCAAGTTCACGCACAGGCCAGAACAAGTTCCAGTTCCTCCAGTACAAAAGACACAAATGAACTTTCGTCCTACAAGGCCTGTGAGATTAATAGCCTCTCTCCTCACTCCCAGGGTAAGTCTCTCTCTCTCTCTCTCTCTCTCTCTCTCTCTCTCTCTCTCTCTCTCTCTCTCTCTCTCTCTCTCTCTCTCTCTCTCACACAGAAAGTGCCAGCTTCCCTTTTGTCCCTCAGTTAGAACCTACATTCCACAGTATGTGCCAGGTTCTCCTTCTCTCCCACAGTGAGTGCCAGCGTCCCCCACAGTGAGTGCCAGCGTCCCCCACAGTGAGTGCCAGCGTCCTCCACAGTGAGTGCCAGCGTCCCCCACAGGTTAGTTTACCGTGGTTGTTTTGGCCCCGTCCGGTAAACTCAATTTCCGGAGTATTTACACAACAATAATAGACTTAGAACACAAATGGAAATTCAATTTATGAGATTTCCATACCAGATGGACGAATAATATTTCCGAACATATTTTGAGGACCTTTCTTGTGGTTATGAACGAGAGGCAATGCCAAGCCTGATTTATATATATATATATATATATATATATATATATATATATATATATATATATATATATATATATATATATACATATATATATATATATATATATATATATATATATATATATATATATATATATATATATATATATATCATGTGTGTGTGTGTGTGTGCCGAAAAAGCTGTACACTGCTGAAAAATAGGGGGGACTGGTAGAATGAATGTCACCCTGTAGGCCATAAATATTGGGTCAACCAGATGAACCTTTACGACCATCCATGGCCACCTCAATATCCTTCACTCTCTACCTGTCACCTCCCCACTCCCCACCACTCGTTTGCACTTTCATGCACTCACCTCACTCTCTCTCCCCCTCACTCACTTCCTCACTCATTTTCTTGGTTCGTCTATCACTCTCTCTGACTTACTCTCCCCATATCACGCTGTCATTCACTTTCTACTTCACTCAGTCGTTCCCTCTCAGTTTCACTCCATCACTCCCTCTCTCTCGCACCCTCTCCCAGTGACTCCTTCCCTCCCCTGCTCTCTCCATCCCTTCTCCCTCCCAACCCCCTGCTCCCCACTTCGGTGCTTCCTGCTGATATCTTTCTGGCCGAAATTGGTTGGACAGACCGGGTGCAGCTTTTTCCAGGTCCCTCTATGACAAGTAAAATATTTTTTTTAATTCACAGCCACACGACTGTGTGCACGACATCCTCAGCTTCACTGACATGTATACATCGTCCAGCCATCATTCACATCGTGTGTACATCATTCTTAGCCACATTGTCGTGTGCATGTCCTCCACACTGTTATGTAAACGTCATCCACACTGCCCTGGACACGGCATTTACAGCTACACATACAGATACACGTCATTTACAACTACACCGCCAATCACACGTTGTACACACCTCCGTGTACACATCATTTACATTGCACTATACACGTCATTTTACCAATGAATGCTAATATTTTAAGCAAAATTTGCCAGCTGCAAATATGGACGAACGGAAAAAAATGGTATCAACACCCTTAGATACATGAACATATATGCAGCTTCTGTAGACTATATGAAAGGTTACATGGTTTGTGCCATGAACTAGGTATAGGTGATAAAAAAATATAATCTCATAGTTTGGCTAGTCATTCACGAGCCTGTGTAGATATCCTCAAGAACACGTGAGTGAGAGAAGTCAAAATTATACTATGAAAACAATCCCCCATCTCGTAGGATGGATAATCGTATTTGAGCATTTATAAAAAAAATATTTGAGTACATGTGCATTTATGTAACTTACCTTAGACTATATGAAATGTTACATCACTTTGTGATGCAAAAATTCTCCATCTCGAAAGATGGTTAGGTATGCAGGGCCATGTGATCGGCAGTTTGTACTGGTATACTTAGGATTCATAAAGACAATATCATCAAAACCACGAGAGTGAATAAGGAGTCGAGGATATCTTGGCAGCTGCTGATGAAAGTCTACGGTTCTGAGTATCCACATTTGACTATGCAGTTTCAAACATCTCTGTATCCTTTTGGATTTCATTTTCTTCTTTGGAACACTGTTCTTTATATCTAATTACAACATTAAGAACATTATTAGGTTGAACACTATTCAAGATTCCCTCAGAACAACTGGGTATATTGTTCTCGGGTGCAGACCTGAACACCCCGCGATGAGTTAATTGAATCTAGAGTTTGCAAATGCAGCTCACCTACCTTGTGCCTTGTTGATACGTTGTGGAGTTTCCGAGGATCAACGTTCAGCGGCCCGGTCTCCAACCAGGCCTCCCGGAAATGGTCGCCTGGTGAATTAGGCTGTTGGAAGCGGCTGCTCACAGCTTGACGTAAAAGTCACAGCCTGGTAGATCAGGTATCCTTTGTAGGTGTTTGTCGAGTTCTCTCTTGAACACCATGAGAGGTTGGCCAGTTATGCCCTTATGTGTAGCGGTAGAGTGTGTAGAGTTTTGGGTCTTTGATGTTGATAGAGTTCTCTCTCGGCGTACATATCGTACCTCTGCATTTCAATGAGCTATTTTGCACACCCTGCCTAGGCTACCTAATCGTTACGTAGAGGCTGTTCCAAGGATCAGTATCCCTGCGGCGCGATCCCTAACTAGGCCTCTTGGTGTCCGATCTGATGAACCAGCCTATTATACGCCGGTGTTCGCAGTCTGACGTAGGAATTACAAACTGGCAAGGAAAGGCGAGAAGAAACAGAACTCGATCACTTAGTCCATCGTGGATCGAACTCTCGATCCTGTAAGAAGCGAGAATGGGATATGAGGATGTGTTGGACTTAAGGCCAGCCACCTTTTGGAGGGTTATTAAGGTCACCACAATAGCCCTTATGTGTGGGCTATTGCTGGTTGGGCAATAGCCCTGCCCAACCAGCAAATATAATTTTGTTCTGAACATGTTCAAGGACTAAAGTAAATTCTCGGTGTATTCACCTAGAACGAGACAAATTTTTCACTTGGCTATTATGGAACTATTGTTTCGAAATTGTTGTTCAAGCATTGCATGAAATTAATACTTGAAAGGATTATATAATGCCAAAATCTTCTACTAACGGAGTTATTTTCTTATTTGAAAGATGATACTAAAAATAACAAAATTAGTTGATGAGTTGAAATATAAAGTAAAGATAGAATTCTACAAGCACTCAATAATGTATTGAATTATACTCAATAATTTAATACACATTAGTTCTACCTCAGAAGGAAAGTTTATGGTGGAAAGGCAATATACGTATTCTAGTGATAATTCTCTTTAACGATGATAGCAAATCATGTCTGGAAAAGTAAGTGAAGATAAATGCAGTAATATTAATCCTGGATCCAAGAGACATTTATACAAAAAACTGAGGGAACTCTGCAAGATTAAAATTCTAACCTCAGCATAAAACTTTATGAAGGAAAGAACCTCATTAAAGCCACTGATTTTCAAGACGGAGTTTAGTAAAAAAAATGGTTGATGAAAAGAAGTTTAATGGAAATTTGACGAAAATTGGTTGAAATGTTTAGAACTATGGACTAGCTTAAGATGAGTCTTTATCAAGACATGTTGGATGAGTTTTCGTCATGTCACACTCATCATTATTGATGAGTTTTTATTATGTCACACTCGGCATGTCATATGAGTCTATTTCAAGTGACACTCAACATGGTGAAGGAGATTTTATCGAGTCACTTACCACTGTAAAGGAGGCTTCATCACGTCATGATCAAGATGGTTGAGATGTCTTTACCAAGTCGCACTCAACATGGTGACTGAGTCTATTATCAAGTCTCTCTCAGCACGATGTATATATGTGTTTATCAAATCACACTCAACGTTGTGAATGGGGTTTTAGCTTGGAGGTTTGTCCTAATACTAACCTCACCCTCCAGCCCTGAGTGTGTGGGCGTCTCTAGTTCACGCCTCGCTCACCCTCTTGCTCACAAGATTTCAAAATTAGCCTTTATAATGCCATGTTTATTTGCTGGTGGAGGCTTTAGTTTACCCTTAAGGTGCTGGGATGTAAACTATCGGTGGTACGAAAAACGTAATTTGGGTTTGAGTGTGCAAGTAGCTATTTGGTGCTCACACATTTGTGCCTGGTGGTTCTAGCTCTAGGGACCCGCCTTACTAACCCTTGGGGGTTTAATGTACTGACTCCTGTCCCGGTTTCTTAACTATATTAGCTATATTTTTGTTCTCTCTCTCGCCCACACGCAGCCCCCCTATGAAGCAGCCCACAGCAAGTGTCTAGCAATAGGTTTCGTGGTTTTCTCTTAGGTGAACAGAGGCATCAGGTCAAAGAAATAGTACCCATTTGTTTTTTGATCGGCCGGGAGTCGAAACCTAGGCCCTTTGGACTATGACCCAGGAGAGCTATGTACTCACTTAATTGTGCTTGCGGGGGTTGAGCTTTGGCTCTTTGGTCCCGCCTCTCGACTGTCAATCAACTGGTATATGCGTGTGTGTGTCCATGTTTGTGTATGTGTGTTTGTTTTAAACTCAACATCATGTAGATTTCACAAATGAAACGAAAGAAACAGTGACATACAAGCCAAACCAAATATTATATACCAAAAATATGGGAAAATTCATCTCCCTTGAATTTTCTACACTTAAGCCATTTTAGCCCTCAGGACATCTCCCCCTCCCTCCCCAGTAATGCATAAAAGCAAGGGAAAAATAAATTTTTCTGGTCCATGGTCCATATTGCAAAGAAATTCTCAAGATATTCTCGGCGTGTACATAATGCGTTGCATCAAGTAAGATCCTCCCTATGCTGAACCAAGGTTTCAACAATGATGTTATTTTTAAATAAACAAATATACTGAGAGATGAATCATGTATTTACGTTTATGAAAAGGGAAATGAATAAAAGTCAAGTTTTTAACTCAATTGATCCGCAAAGTAGCATGTTACAAAGCGTTCATTAATTGTTTTTCAAGATGTATACGAATGACTTTTGCGAATATTAATGCAATAATTTTTTCCACAGCAGATCTTGAGGTTATCTTGAGGTTATTTTGAGATGATTTCGGGGCATTTTAGTGTCCCCGCGGCCCGGTCCTCGACCAGGCTTCCACCCCCAGGAAGCAGCCCGTGACAGCTGACTAACACCCAGGTACCTATTTTACTGCTAGGTAACAGGGGCATAGGGTGAAAGAAACTCTGCCCATTGTTTCTCGCCGGCGCCTGGGATCGAACCCAGGACCACAGGATCACAAGTCCAGCGTGCTGTCCCCTCGACCGACCGGCTCCCTTCAATGTTAAGATGTTAAGCTAATTCGCTGATAATTCCTGTTTTTTTCAATTGCCATGACATTTGAAACCACGATTTTCGTAATTTGCTCGACTCTGATAATTTAATTAATATGCAAGAGCTCACTAAACTCATCTTTACTTGCTTAAAAGACACTGGCAAATACTGATGCTGGAGACCTGTTGAGCTTAAACTTTAATATTTATTTAATAACTTCATTACTAATATTAATCAAACTATTTAATTAATCCTCTTCTCGAAAAACATAAATTTATTGAACATCCTGCAGTTCCCTAATTAGCAAAGTCAAAGGATATATTCTGAATACCACCAATTTCTTTCTCATCATCAGTTACTTGACCAACCTCATTTCTGAATCGAGTTCGAAGATGTAAAGAGCCCGAATAGAGAGCCTATGGCAGCAGGGAGCCAGAGAAGAGTGCCACAGGCGGAAATAAGAACATAGTGGTTATCTTGAGGTTATCTTGAGATGATTTCGGGGCTTTTTAGTGTCCCCGCGGCCCGGTCCTCGACCAGGCCTCCACCCCCAGGAAGCAGCCCGTGACAGCTGACTAACTCCCAGGTACCTATTTACTGCTAGGTAACAGGGGCATTCAGGGTGAAAGAAACTTTGCCCATTTGCTTCTGCCTCGTGCGGGAATCGAACCCGCGCCACAAAATTACGAATCCTGCGCACTATCCACCAGGCTACGAGGCCCCTGTGCCAGTGCCAGTGTCAGACAGTCGTGCCAAACTACGACTAATGGTGACGACAAATAAATAGCTGCGAGTAATCACTGCCGTCAAAGGAGAGTAAGACGGGACCAGGAATTGTTGATAACGGAAGCTAAAAACGACAGATAAAAACGCCAGTGCCGGTAATTATAGACAAATAAACCTTTGATGTGAAAATAAAAAGATGTTTTGTGATGAATGTTTGCTGGATAATTACTATAATGTATACACCTTGTAGAGTTTACTGTGGTCTTGAAAACTCGGTTTAGGAGCAAAGTATGCTTGTTGGTTCAGGTGTAATTAATAGTTTAGTCATGATAACCGTCGTGAATGCTCAATGCATCATCTACGCAAGTGAGAGAGAGATGATAGATTAGTAGATATGATAGGTGTAGCTGGCGGGCGGTCTAAAAACATTATTTCCTGGGATCAAAATGTGAATCTGGCCTCCTGTTCTCTTTTTCAATACTGATGACCCCAACTAGGATATGTATGTCCCATATCCCATATCACTTTCACTACAAATTTTTGTAAGGCTAGCCCTATATGTCTGGCCTCCAACTTTGTAAAGACAGACAGACAGACAGACAGACAGGTAGACAGACAGTCTCTCTAATAGTATACAAATTATTTCTCACCCAATCTGGTAGCTATTATCTTTATGAAATAATAGAATTTTGATTTATCAAAGTAGATTCTATTATTTTTAAGACACAATTTTGATGATAAATTATTCTAACATATTCCCAAATAATTTGGTGATCAGTCTCACTTGCATGGTTCTATAACGCTGAAGTTTATTGGCCATATCCGAGAGGCCTCTCATGTTCAATAATTTGGGGTTATAAGTAGTGTATGATGAAAAATAAATTAGATTTTCTTCACATTTTTCTTTACAATATCAAACATCCATTAACCTCCTTGAATATTTTAAAGCAGCGCGAGACATAAAGTAAACAACAGGATAATCTTCGGCCAGCACACATGATGTAACCACAACGTTTTGTAAATATTGTTTTTACATAGTAAGAACGTCAAAATAATGTTGGAACAACATTGTACCAACGTCAAAATAATGTTGGAACAACATTGTACCAACGTCAAAATAATGTTGGAACAACATTGTACCAACGTCAAAATAATGTTGGAACAACATTGTACCAACGTCAAAATAATGTTGGAACAACATTGTACCAACGTCAAAATAATGTTGGAACAACATTGTACCAACGTCAAAATAATGTTGTATAACATTGTAACAATGTCCAAATAACGTTGTTATGACAATGTACTAACTTCAAATTAACGTTGGGACAACATTTGTAACAACATAACATTGTGGCTGCCAAGTGCATTGGCTTTGGTAGCTCAGTCGGTTAAGGTAGCGTCTGGGATGCTCTCGGACGCAGGTTCGAATCCTCGTCACGGCCCTTGTGGATTTGCTCATTTTATGCATCACTCAATTGTGATTTCCGTGTGTAATAGTGTAGTGGCTTCAATGACGTTACAGGTAACACACACAGAGATCACACTAACGTGATGGATCAAATGAACAAATCCACAAGGGCCGTGACGAGGATTCGAACCTGCATCCGGGAGCATCCCAGACACTGCCTTAATCGACTGAGCTACGACAGGGTTAAAAGGGTTGAAACCGAAGAAAGTACGGGATCCAGTAAGTTCAGTAGAACTTCGGTTTCAACCCTTTTAACCCTGTCGTAGCTCAGTCGATTAAGGCAGTGTCTGGGATGCTCCCGGACGCAGGTTCGAATCCTCGTCACGGCCCTTGTGGATTTGTTCACGCTACAGGTAAGTTTAGGGGTGAGGTTATGTAGTGGTGTGATGTGACTAGGAGGGAGTTAGGTGTGCCTGCTACATCCGCCAAACACACACCGAAACTACGACGTTGGTACAACGTTCGAACAAGTTTTAACACTTCCTAACCAGTTACAACACCAATGTAGCAAGTTGTAACAACGTTCTAATACGTCATAAACACGTTAAGGCAAGATGTAACAACTTTATTACAAGTTGTAACAAGCGGAAAATAGAGACAGTTTCGGTTTGTGTTTCCAGGGCAGGAGCTTAACCTGAAGAAGTATTCCTCTGTGACCTGCAAGATTACCCCCGGCCTCTGTCTCATTTGTTCTTAACTACATATATATTTTCCCTATACTTTATAATTGGCGTTTGTAATATTTGATTTGTTGCCGCCGAAGGCGGCTAGTTTATTGTGCACCCCATACTCATCCTGTGAGCGGTAGCGCAAAAGCATTACAGAGGGCACAAAAGGTCTTTATCAGACCTCATCTTAGATTATTACATAAAGAATTTCTTCAATCCTTCATAGGACACTGTTGTCCTATTACAATATTGCTGTGGGATTATTATTGCTGTGGGATTATTATTGCTGTGGGATTATTATTGCTGTGGGATTATTATTGCTGTGGGATTATTATTGCTGTGGGATTATTATTGCTGTGGGATTGAGATTTAGCTTCTAAATATTGATGTATTTTGTTTTCTTTGTGTGTGTTCATGCATACGTGTGTGTGTGTGTGTGTGTGTGTGTGTGTGTGTGTGTGTGTGTGTGTGTGTGTGTGTGTTTACTAGTTGTGTTTTTACAGGGGTTGAGCTTTGCTCTTTCGGCCCGCCTCTCAACTGTCAATCAACTGTTTACTAACTACTTTTTTTTCCCACACCACACACACACACACACACACCCCAGGAAGCAGCCCGTGACAGCTGACTAACTCCCAGGTACCTATTTACTGCTAGGTAACAGGGGCATTCAGGGTGAAAGAAACTTTGCCCATTTGTTTCTGCCTCGTGCGGGAATCGAACCCGCGCCACAGAATTACGAATCCTGCGCGCTATCCACCTGGCTACGAGGCCCCCCTTGTGTGTGTGTGTATGTGTGTGTGTTCGTGAATGTACTCATTTATTTGTGCTTGCAGGATAGAGCATTAGCTCTTGAACCTGGGGTCCAAGAGCTTGTTCTCTATCCTGTCTATCCTCTACCCTAAAGTGGCTCACTTCAAGACCCCGAACCAACACAGAGACAGTATCAGCAAGAACTTAAGCTGCTTATGTTCATGCATGTAATAGTCTATTAATATTTATTAGGTTTCATTCACTTGATCATCTCAACAACGTTCTGAACCACCTCACCCCCAAGAAAATAAAAACCTTTGCAAAAGTATAATAAATTTGTCTTTGAAAATGTAAGGAGTGCCTTGCGAAACGCATCCCTAGGCGACAGACCATAAATATAGTATGCAAATGAACTTTGGAGAGTTAATATTTCATCTTCCCTCGACACTAAAGTTGTCAGTTCTTACGGAAATCTTTAAAATCGAAATGGAAATCTACTGAAAAGAAAGCCGGAATTTGAATATTGACTACAACTTGTTAAATTATTATTTCCTGTGTATGATACATGATTCATCAATATTTTTAGTATATCATGGGTATCTTATCTCATTTTAAAATCATTTATTTTGGTTTCAGGTTGAGCAGATTTGAGAGCCATCAACCACAAGAGAGTTAATTACTAGGACCACCACGAGTCTAACTGACCAATCAGCAAGTATGGTGAACGATTGATTGATAAAGATTAAGCCTCCTAAAAGGTGGCACGGGCATGAATAGCCCGTAAGTGGCGGCCCTTTTGAGCCATTACCAGTATCAAGAGCTGAAACTGGAGATCTATGGAGGTGCGACTGCACCCTGCGTGACGGGAGATGTCTCCCGTCAAGTATGGTGAACGTGTTATAGAAGGTTATGAGAGGGATGGTGAACTGGTTGTGAGAGAGAGAGAGATGAGGAGGGAAGGGGGAGTTATGGGGAAATATGAGGACTGGAGTAGGCATCGTAACCCCCCCCCCCAAATAAAAAGGCTCGCTTGGGAGTTGTAGAGAACCAACATAGGCTCCAGGATCCTGAGCTGATCCACACAGTAAATCACCTCAACACCAGACCCACTGCCCAGGCCCTGAATTGCTGTGAGGTGCTGCCCTGCTGAGAGTTTTTAGTCTACTGTAAGTTGCTATCCCGTTGCTATAGACTTTGATGGTTGTGTGGCAATCAAAAATGCCCATAACCTTGCATGGGTTGACCATTACGAATTAGAGAGACACAAGAGCTTGCAACACAGCCGTTTGATACCCAGAGACTCATGAACCTAAGTTAGTCACATAAACTGGTTGGTGAAGGAAGGTTGAGGAGACCAGGAAAACATCATGAAAAGCCTCAAGTATCCTCCAACATCTTTGGTTACTGGTCACTCCTCGTAGCTGTGATCAGGACCTGTTACACTTCACTTATCCTAACCAGCCAAACACACGACGAAACACTTAACAAGTTATAGCAACCAATATAGCAAGTTGTACCAACGTTCTAATTCGTCACAAGAACGTTATAACAAAATGTAACAACTTTATTACATGTTATAACAAGCGGAAAATAGGGACAGTTACGTTGTGTGTGGCAGGGAATGACCAGAGCAACATGGAGATCAATATATAGCGAGTCACATACACAGTAATTTTCGAGTAATTAAACCCTCACTTATTGATATGGATCTGCTGGTGATAAGTGCTTCATTTTGTGCCAAATATAAGATGTAATGCAGTGAAAAAAGTTAATCAAATACAAATCAAGTCAAAGGTTTTAGATATGTCTATATATGGGTTGTCTAGAAATGTTTAAATATTTCGAGACTTCATAGTTTTGTATCACCTGAATGACTAATGGATAGTTATGGCCCTTATGAAATTTGTGTGCATTTCAATGTTCTGTACGTGGCTGATATCATCACTACATACAACAATATGCTGCATGTCATGTTTTGATCAATTGCTTTGTAGTAAATATTGGACATCAATGGAAGAACAATGTGCCGCGTGTTATGTGGTGATGAATAGGGGTGCAGGATAGGCTGACGTGTAGCGTATTGCATTCTCCTCTTTGACTGTTGCGCTGAAATAAATTATCATGCTTGCAATGCATTTTTTAGTGTGTTTATTTGCAAAGATATGAACGGAAACCCAAATATTCAGAAAATGGCAGACCATCTTCCTAAAATGATAGTACGTAGGAGCAACAGTTTCGTCAAACATTCGAATGTGCGCGTTGGACCTCCAAAAAAAATCACGTTTTCTATAACTTAATTAATCCCCCACATGGCATTCTTTTCAATCTGAAATGTAACAAAAGACTCAACCCGGACATGACCAAGAAATCCTAGGCCGAATGGACGCTTTCCTGGGCCTAGCTGAAATAGGTGAGTACAAATAGGTGAGTTCACACACACACACACACACACACACACACACACACACACACACACACACACACACACACAAAACGTCGATTTTTTGACCGGCTATTTTTCAGTAGGGCGGCTTATTTTATACATTGGGGGGAGATCTGAGCGTATAAAATGAGGCGTTGAGAGGAAGGATTCCTTTTTGTCCATTTTAAAGGCTTTTCAAAATCACCATGCAACGATTGTAAGACTTTATTTCCCATCGTATTATAATAGGATCTACAAATCTACCAATGTTGTTGTTCAGTCTTGTAACTAAATCACTTATATACGGTATAATCAGATTTCCTAGTTAGACAACAGATGTTCAGCAGAGGTCGAAGGAACACAACACACGCGGCAGATAATTAACGGAAGTCCTAGATAAACAACAGAGGTCCTAGATAAGACGCAGAGATTCTTGACAAACATCAGAGGTCCTAGGTGAACTAAGCAGGGGTCCCAGGTAATCCACAGAGAGCCAGATTAACAACAATGAAGAATGAATGTATTCAATGAGCCACAGAAAATGAATAATATGCAAAAGTGATGTCATGTCAAATAATTAAATTCTCTCGACTGCAATATTTACTGAATTGGTAGTTGGGTCTTTATTATAAGTTTACTATTTGTTTTGCATACATTACAGGCTAGTTAGACAAGGGCTCTGCCCTTCCCAAGGGCTCTGCCCTTCCCAAGGGCTCTGCCCTTCATGCTATGCCCTACAGGTTGGGAAGGGAGGGGTTCAATCCTTCATCCTGCTATGCTACTATGCATCCCTTCCTATCCCTTCCTATGCAGGCTGGGTAGGCCGGAGCTCTGCCCCACATCGCACGCTGCGCCACAGACTTGCGTGGCCAAAGAATGAACTAATAAGGGCGATTTTGCTGGGATTCCTGCCGCCTCTTTTTCATTGAAGTTTAGATCCTCTCCTAATATCTTAAACCACGGAAAATTCCGGCAATTTGGGAACTTTTCTGAGTGATGGCTACAGAGTCTGCCTGATTGAATAACTAACATATTTTCATGAATATTTAGAAGTAGCCTCATAGAATGAAACGAAACGAAAATATTCGGAGCGCTTTCATGATTTAACACATTTTCAAGGAGTTATAATTGTCGCTCTCTCTCTCTCTCTCTCTCTCTCTCTCTCTCTCTCTCTCTCTCTCTCTCTCTCTCTCTCTCTCTCTCTCTCTCTCTCTCTCTCTCTCTCTCTCTTTATATATGGTAAGATTATTGATCTAACCCTTTTTTGTGTACAAGAGAGAGACACTATACTTCATATGCTTGTAGTCTATTATGCAGTAGACCCTACTGCACAGTAGGGTGTGTGTATGAGACAATAAAGAGAGCGCCTCTTGGCACCATCGTTGTAAGAGTCCCGCTGAAGGCTAGTCTTGCAGTCTTGTAGTCTTGTAGTTTTGAAGTCTTGCAGAAGGTGCCTCACAACTGATACATCTTTCTCTCTCCCTCTCTCTCTCTCTCTCACTCTCTCTCTCTCTCTCTCTCTCTCTCTCTCTCTCTCTCTCTCTCTCTCTCTCTCCCTCTCTCTCTCTCCCTCTCTCTCTCTCCCCTCCCTCCCTCTCTCTCTCTCTCTCTCTCTCTCTCTCTCTCTCTCTCTCTCTCTCTCTCTCTCTCTCTCTCTCTCTCTCTCTCTCTCTCTCTCTCCCTCTCTCTCTCTCCCTCTCTCTCTCTCCCCTCCCCCTCTCTCTCTCTCTCTCTCTCTCTCTCTCTCTCTCTCTCTCTCTCTCTCTCTCCTTCTTTGATTCTAAATTTCATACCCTGAAAAAACAGCATTATCAGCGTTGAAGTACTGCAAGCGCAAATTCAATACATCGAACTTGAAGTATATTGACAATGCCCTTGACCGTTGTTATTTGAATGTACCTTTATTCAATATAACCAATTATAAAAAGCTGTTATTACTCATCACAATTTTTTAACTGTTTTTTGTATTATTGGTCTGAAATGTGGGTAAAATAACAATTAGTGTTTACGCTTCCAAATTGAATTACAGATGAGAGCAATATTGCTGACAGTGGTGCTGTGTATTTTATGAGCAAGATTACGAAAACAATAACAATTATTTGTAGCTTCATGCATAGTCATAGGTAGGTCGGGACTCTTCACGGGAATTGCAGTCCCTTCTTGCCCGGATAATCTGCATTAGATTCACAGAAGAGCTACACAACATATTGTGTAAATATTATTGTATATGCATATATATATATATATATATATATATATATATATATATATATATATATATATATATATATATATATATATATATATATATATATATATATATAGCATATATATATATATATATATATATATATATTTATATATATAGCATATATATATATATATATATATATATATATATATATATATATATATATATATATATATATATTTATATATATAGCATATATATATATATATATATATATATATATATATATATATATATATATATATATATATATATATATATATATATATATATAATAGCTTAATCATTTTAAAACTCATTATCAATAAATAATTATTAAATTATTTTAATAATTATTTAATTATTTTATCATTATTAAAAACTAGCTGTTCCCGGCCACGCGTTGCTGTGGCTCAGCAACCTTCCCTTGTCCCTCACTCCTCCCCACCATTCTATCCTCACCCGTCTCCTCGGCCCTCCCAACTATTCCCCACTCCCCCGTCCCCCCTCGTCCTTCCCCACCATTACCCCTTCCCTTGTCCCCTCATCCTCCCCACCATCTCTCACTTCCGTCCCCTCCTCATCCCCACCATTCCCCACTCCCTCGTCTGATGCCTTCCCAAATGGTCTGATGTTCCCATCAGGAAATTGGGAACATCAAGTGATCTGATGTTCCCATCACTGAAGTATAAGAAAAACAATTAAAAATGAAATGAAAATATGAAAAAATAAAAAATAAACTATACTCACGAAATGAACGGTATGGTTATCTTGAGGTTATCTTGAGATGATTTCGGGGCTTTTTTTAGTGTTCCCGCGGCCCGGTCCTCGACCAGGCCTCCACCCCCAGGAAGCAGCCCGTGACAACTGACTAACACCCAGGTACCTATTTTACTGCTAGGTAACAGGGGCATAGGGTGAAAGAAACTCTGCCCATTGTTTCTCGCCGGCGCCTGGGATCGAACCCAGGACCACAGGATCACAAGTCCCGCGTGCTGTCCGCTCGGCCGACCGGCTCCCAACAATGGTAAACAACACAGATGAATTCCAACGCAATTCACACAAAATAATTAAATCAAATTGAAAATAATTCAAAATCTAAGAAAATTCAATTTATCAATGCAATCAGAAACAATGAAATATAATTGTAACATATTTAGTATAGCACGTATGTTGCTCTTACATGCAACAGATGGCGCTGTTTGTCAAGAAAAGCATAGTTTTACCTGTCACAGGTGTGGCATCTATACTTATACTTACGAAATGAACGGTATGGTAAACAACACAGCTCAATTCCAACACAATGTCACACAAAATAGTTCAATAAAAAATAAAATAAATCGAAATCTATGAACAAAAAATTATCAATGCAATCGGAAACATTGACATCAAATTCGTGACATATTTAGCATAGCGTGAATGTTGCTTGTATATGCAACAGATGGCGCTGTTTTTCAAAAAACGCATGTTTTTTACCAGTCACAGAGGTGGCATCGATATAGTAGGTATATAAAAAGATGCGCCTATTTGAATGCAACGTTGTGTCAAAATTTCAAAGCAATTGGTGAAGAACTTTTGGAGATTATAGCGAGTGTTGCTCTTACTTTCAACAGATGGCGCTGTTTTTCAAAAAAAACATGTTTTTTTCCTGTCACAGGTGAGGCATGTATATGGTAGATATATAAAACGACGCGCCTATTTGAATGCAACGTTATGTCAAAATTTCAACGCAATCGGTAAAGAGGTTTTGAAGATTTCCCTCACTTGAAAAACACAGCTTTTCACAAAAAGCACGTTTTTTTTAATTGTCACAGACGTGTCATCTATATAGTATGTATATAAAACCCTGGCCGAAAGCGAATGGAACATTGTGTGAAAAATTCAAAGCAATTGGTGAAGAACTTTCGGAGATTAGCGATTTTGAACAAACGAACATTTCCATTTTTATTTATATACATTAATGAAAACACCCAAATATCTCATTTCAATTGACTAAATGGTTTACCCATTCTTCATCCACACACGTCCAAGCTGCGGGCGACCGCAAAGACGTATTCGTTAACCAGACCACACACTAGAAGGTGAAGGGACGACGACGTTTCGTCGTACTCTCCCCAGAGTACGTACGTACCTCCCCAGAGAGAGCACAATCGACTTGAAAATGGTCCAGGACGGACCGAAACGTCGTCGTCCCTTCACCTTCTAGTGTGTAGTCTAGTCAACATACGTCAGCCACGTTAGTGTGACTCCTCGCCTGCAGGTATTCGTTAATTTTAATGTAAATCGGATTTTTCGCGGAGATTAACCTTATGAGATATGTAGAACTGTCTGAATAGTAAGCTTTGGACAGGTGTTAAAATTTATGTTGGCCATTTTCAGGGGACGTAAACCATTAACGAAATATAATCGATAAACAGTTGTGCTCACCAAGGCAGTGTAACCTCGGCTCTTATATCAACTGTGCATCGTAACATAATTTAGTATAGCGTGTCCTCATAAACAAAGTACAAATGCTCTTATAAAGGAAAAATGCTCGACACACGACTGGCAACAGATGGCGTCCTCTGGTCGACTCAAACCTCTGAAGCCCTTCCCACTCTCTTGCTACAGATACAAAACCTACCCAACCTACCTTAATTTAGACATAACTAAATGTTAATGTATGCTAATGTTAATTTACATATATAAGAAAATGCTGCTTTTGAATGAGCATTAAAGTTAACATTTATAAATGTGTCCTTGGAGTCGTTCATGAATGGATTAACGAGCATTTGGTCAATGTTTTCATAATGGGCTATCATTGCTGCCACCTGTCCTCAGGCCGGGTTCGTTAGACCGGCAGTCATCCCCAAAGACGCATTCAGCAATTTGAGTGAATTGTTCATTAAAAATACATTTGTTCTCATATAAATTAATATTATTATATATTAAAGATCTGTGTAGAGTTGGGCGGAGTTTAGGTCATATGTTTAGTTTTTCTTGGCGATTATTTGTATTTGTAGCACGTAGTGGGTGAAGCGTTTACAAAGTTGCAATTTGAACAGACGTTGTCAGCGAAGCACTGTTCGAGAAATGTTCGAACGTCATCAGTTGTGAGTCGCGTGTAAACTGTTTTTCTTTTATAAACACAGCCCTCTCTTCCTAAATAGAGACGAAATGCTCGGTAATCTAGCTTCCAAACACCCATTTTTATAAAGGAAAAGTGGTTGACACACGACTCAACACTAACCACGTTCGAACATTTCTCGAACACTGCATCGCTGACGATCTCTGTTCGAATCGCAACTCTGTAAATGCTTCACCCGCGTATCCAAATATAAATAATCCCCAAGAAAAACTAAACACTTTACCTAAGTTATACCTAACTATACACAGAACTTTAACATATAATAATATTAATTTATATTAGATAACAATCCCATTTTGAATACATAATACGCTAAAATTTATACAAACGCGTTGGGTACGATCCACAGCTTTTAAGGAGCCTGGCCTGAGGACAGATTGTTTAGCAATTTGAATCAATTGAAAGATGTTAAGGTCTAGTCAGAGAGAACTGGGGCCAGATTCACGAAAGAACTTACGCAAACACTTACGAACGTGTACATCTTTCCTCAATCTTTGACGGCTTTGGTTACATTTATTAAACAGTTTACAAGCATGAAAACTTCCCATTCAACCGTTGTTATTGTTCTAAATAGCCTTCTGGTGCTTCGGAGCTCATTAACTGTTTAATAATTGTAAACAAAGCCGCCAAAGACTGAGAAAAGGTGTACAGGTTCGTAAGTGTTTGCGTAAGTGTTTTCGTGAATCTGGCCCCTGTAAGTTAGTGTGGCGGAATCATTGTAAGTGAAAAGGTGATTCGCGGCTTCATAGTGAGAATCTTATTACCGAAGATGGAACTTTGTCTTAAGGGCAAAACCTATAAGGTAAGGGATACCCATATGTTTACAAATACGTTGTTTAGGATCTCCTGAGGTATTTCCCACTGATCGAACATTACATCTCTGAACACCTGAAAAGATAGAGTTAATTATCAGTGTTTTAGATAATTTGCCAGCGGCGTGATTATCGATAGACACAATTTAGAAGTTTGTGGGAATCTCTTTGTTTTCTGTCGGGATTCAAGTCTATCATCCACAGAAAGGTTATTGCAACCACCACAGTAACTTCCTAATGGGTATAATAGCCAAGAATAAACGTTGATTCAGCTATTAATAAACGTTGATTCAGTGTTGTATAAACAATGATTCAGCAATTAATAAACGTTGATTCAGCGATTAATAAACAATGATTCAGCAATTAATATACGTTGATTCAGCGATTAATAAACGTTGATTCAGCTATTAATAAACGTTGATTCAGTGTTGTATAAACAATGATTCAGCAATTAATAAACGTTGATTCAGCGATTAATAAACAATGATTCAGCAATTAATATACGTTGATTCAGCGATTAATAAACGTTGATTCAGCTATTAATAAACGTTGATTCAGTGTTGTATAAACAATGATTCAGCAATTAATAAACGTTGATTCAGCGATTAATAAACAATGATTCAGCAATTAATATACGTTGATTCAGCGATTAATAAACGTTGATTCAGCTATTAATAAACGTTGATTCAGTGTTGTATAAACAATGATTCAGCAATTAATAAACGTTGATTCAGCGATTAATAAACAATGATTCAGCAATTAATATACGTTGATTCAGCGATTAATAAACGTTGATTCAGCTATTAATAAACGTTGATTCAGTGTTGTATAAACAATGATTCAGCAATTAATAAACGTTGATTCAGCGATTAATAAACAATGATTCAGCAATTAATATACGTTGATTCAGCGATTAATAAACGTTGATTCAGCTATTAATAAACGTTGATTCAGTGTTGTATAAACAATGATTCAGCAATTAATAAACGTTGATTCAGCGATTAATAAACAATGATTCAGCAATTAATATACGTTGATTCAGCGATTAATAAACGTTGATTCAGCGATTAATAAACGTTGATTCAGCGATTAATAAACGTTGATTCAGTGTTGTATAATCGGTGATTAATCGTTAATTCTACGATATTGTACCCACTGGAACACTAAACATCACGTGACATGTCTTCAGAACATAGTTCAGGGTTGAGATTCATGCAGCACGTGATTGTTCACGTGCGAAACCTGTAGATCTTTCCTCATTCGTGGCGGCTTAGTTTGAATTGATTAAAGCAGACTAAGCTGCCCTGCTCGAGGAAAGATTTACAGGTTTCGTAATTGGATGCGTAAATATTTACTGAATTGAAATGCTTACCGAATTGCCCGAGAAACTATGAAAACTTTACTCTGTAAATAACATGAGAAAATGTTATTTACGTTAATGTTATAATAAATAACATTGTATGAATGTTATTTATTTAAAATGTTAAAAATGTTATTTTGAGCAGGATGGGGACTTGAACTAGAGTTTGGGTTACCCCAAGGTACTATCAGGGGGAAAACGCCAAGCCATCACGACTATATAGCACTGGGGAAAGGGGTCAGGTTAAGGATTTGGGATGGGACGTGGAAGGGGGAAGGAATGGTGCTCAACCACTTGTGTGGACGGTCGGGAATTGAACGCCGACCTGCCTGTAGCGCGACCGTCGTTCTACCGTCCAGCCCAAGTGGTTGGCCTGGACTTGGGTTACCCCAGACGCGCCCCTTAACCGCTGTACCACGACGTGCTAAACGATTATACAACCTGGGATCCGCTAGAATCCACTAGAGGCATCGAGATTCTCCCGCTATATAATTTTGACTGCAGTTTTTCGTTATCTTTGGCGGAGCAATAAATAGATTCTTGCTGGTATTGCGTTTAATTTTTATTCGTTTGATTATCGTTATATAATCCAATCATTATATTGCTCGTTATAATTGTTATATCATTATATTGTTCCTCTCTTGTTCAGAAATTCTCTGAGTAGAATCCTCAACCACTTGGGCTGGACGGTAGAGCGACGGTCTCACTTAATGCATGTTAGGTCGGCGTTCAATCCTCGACCGTCCATAAGTGGGCACCATTCCTTTCCCCCCGTTCCATCCTAAATCCTTATCATGATCACTTCCAAGTACTATATAGTCGTAATGACTTTGTGCTTTCCACCTGATAATTTCCTCGCTCCGTATTATCTTATCCGAAACTTAACGTAAATATTTCGTGCTGGTACGTTATAAACTTTAAACATTAACATTTCCCTTATATATTTGTAAAGAATTGTCTGATGGTTTTGTCAGGGCTGGAGAAGAGTTCCATCAAACTTTTTTGTCAGACATTACAAAATTTTCTCCATGGAAGCTCTAATCAAATTCTTTCCTACTGTTGTGGGTGAGACTCCAAGATTGATGAATCTGTGGATGAGGCTCATACAACGATGAGTCACTCCTGTTGTCGGTGAAGTTCCCAGAATGATGAGTTGAGATGTGTGTGTGAGGCTCCCGGGACGATGAGTCTGTTCTGTTGATCCTCATACTAACAGAACGATATGAGTCTTTCGTGAACGACCAGTCCTGTTCTGTTGATCCTCATACTAACAGAACGATATGAGTCTTTCGTGAACGACCAGTCCTGTTCTGTTGATCCTCATACTAACAGAACGATATGAGTCTTTCGTGAACGACCAGTCCTATTCTGTTGATCGTCTTACGAACAGAACGATATGAGTCTTTCGTGAACGACCAGTCCTGTTCCGTTGATCCTCTTACTAACAGAACGATATGAGTCTTTCGTGAACGACCAGTCCTGTTCTGTTGATCGTCTTACTAACAGAACGATATGAGTCTTTCGTGAACGACCAGTCCTGTTCTGTTGATCGTCTTACTAACAGAACGATATGAGTCTTTCGTGAACGACCAGCCCTGTTCTGTTGATCCTCATACTAACAGAATGATATGAGTCTTTCGTGAACGACCAGACCAGTCCTGTTGATCCTCATACTAACAGAACGATATGAGTCTTTCGTGAACGACCAGTCCTGTTCTGTTGATCGTCTTACTAACAGAACGATATGAGTCTTTCGTGAACGACCAGTCCTGTTCCGTTGATCCTCTTACTAACAGAACGATATGAGTCTTTCGTGAACGACCAGTCCTGTTCTGTTGATCCTCATACTAACAGAACGATATGAGTCTTTCGTGAACGACCAGTCCTATTCTGTTGATCGTCTTACTAACAGAACGATATGAGTCTTTCGTGAACGACCAGTCCTGTTCCGTTGATCCTCATACTAACAGAATGATATGAGTCTTTCGTGAACGACCAGTCCTATTCTGTTGATCGTCTTACTAACAGAACGATATGAGTCTTTCGTGAACGACCAGTCCTATTCTGTTGATCGTCTTACTAACAGAACGATATGAGTCTTTCGTAAACGACCAGTCCTGTTCTGTTGATCGTCTTACTAACAGAACGATATGAGTCTTTCGTGAACGACCAGCCCTGTTCTGTTGATCCTCATACTAACAGAATGATATGAGTCTTTCGTGAACGACCAGACCAGTCCTGTTGATCCTCATACTAACAGAACGATATGAGTCTTTCGTGAACGACCAGTCCTATTCCGTTGATCCTCATACTAACAGAATGATATGAGTCTTTCGTGAACGACCAGTCCTGTTCCGTTGATCCTCATACTAACAGAATGATATGAGTCTTTCGTGAACGACCAGTCCTATTCTGTTGATCGTCTTACTAACAGAACGATATGAGTCTTTCGTGAACGACCAGTCCTATTCCGTTGATCCTCATACTAACAGAACGATATGAGTCTTTCGTGAACGACCAGTCCTGTTCCGTTGATCCTCATACTAACAGAATGATATGAGTCTTTCGTGAACGACCAGTCCTGTTCCGTTGATCCTCATACTAACAGAATGATATGAGTCTTTCGTGAACGACCAGTCCTGTTCCGTTGATCCTCTTACTAACAGAACGATATGAGTCTTTCGTGAACGACCAGTCCTGTTCTGTTGATCGTCGTACTAACAGAACGATATGAGTCTTTCGTGAACGACCAGTCCTGTTCTGCTGATCCTCATACTAACAGAACGATATGAGTCTTTCGTGAACGACCAGTCCTGTTCCGTTGATCCTCATACTAACAGAATGATATGAGTCTTTCGTGAACGACCAGTCCTGTTCTGTTGATCGTCGTACTAACAGAACGATATGAGTCTTTCGTGAACGACCAGTCCTGTTCCGTTGATCCTCTTACTAACAGAACGATATGAGTCTTTCGTGAAGGGCGAGTCCTGTTCCGTTGATCGTCGTACTAACAGAACGATATGAGTCTTTCGTGAACGACCAGTCCTGTTCTGCTGATCCTCATACTAACAGAACGATATGAGTCTTTCGTGAACGACCAGTCCTGTTCTGTTGATCGTCGTACTAACAGAACGATATGAGTCTTTCGTGAACGACCAGTCCTGTTCTGTTGATCGTCGTACTAACAGAACGATATGAGTCTTTCGTGAAGGGCGAGTCTCAACCTCTATGCAGATGCAAGTCTGCAAGACAAGCTTTCTCGTCTCATCTGCATGCAGTGCAAAGTGGCAGGAGGAGGATACAAGGATTTCCAAACTCTTTTTCGACTGCTCTTGTGTGGAATTCTCATTTTGGGGTTCGTATTCCTCTTCAATTATGCCCTGAAGCCGTTTATATTTATAGACAGCTAATCTCGTTCTTCCACAAACATCATTCTTTGTTGGAATATATAAATTTGGAATTTCTATATTTCTATATTCTATTTGCGCTAAAATTTCTATCATTTTTCATTGTTTGTCGATGTTGGTGCATCTCTTCTATAATATTTTTGCTGTTCCATTGTTTACTGTATAAAGATTAGATAAAGAAATAATTACGAAAACAGTGAAAGAGCCATAAATTTGATGTACGACACTAAGAGAAATACTGAAAAAGAATTGCATCTTGAGCTAGATTAAAATATTGTTAATGAATACAAATTGACAACAGATGTACAGGAGATTTACGTAGACACGTAACAGCGCCAAGGAGCAAACCTCCACCGACGGTCAACCAATCCAGCTCAACCACAGACCGCGTGGTTGACCGGGCTGGTGGATAACTAGTCGTACATACCGACAACCCGCCAAACACACACCGAAACTACGACGTTGGTACAACGTTCGAACAAGTTTTAACACCTCCTAACCAGTTATAACAACCAACATAGCAAGTTGTAACAACGTTCTAATACGTCATAAACACGTTAAGTCAAGATGTAACAACTTTATTACACGTTGTAACAAGCGGAAAATAGAGACAGTTTCGGTTTGTGTTTCCAGGGAATAGAACAATAGACAATTGAATGGTGTGGTTCGCCGCCCCGCCTCCCCCTTCCCTTTTCACCCAGCCGTAATTGGAGGTCTGGCTGTTAACCAACTAGCCGATCGTGTTCCGAGGAAAAATAATAGTGTAAGGCTTGCCATGAGCTATGGAAAGATAAAGTTCTTTACCTAAAACCAGACGTAATAATTCATCCACTGGCGTCTCCACACGAGTATAAATCTATACAGACAGACTAGGCTGACCGCTAGATATGTCACGGAAAAGCTTAAGCTTGCTAAGAGGAGTCCGAAGTCGCTTACTCCTGTACCAACAGTGTACAAAAGAATATAACATTACAAAGAGCCGGAAGAATGGACAATTCCATTCTCTGGATCATTAATACATCGATCGTTAAAAAAAGGAAACAATTCTTTCGTATATCCTGTCTCTTGCAGATATAAGAATACGTTACCTATATAGATAACACAAAAGGTTATATAGATAACACAAAAGATAATATAAATAGGGCAAAATAGCATAAGTAGCCAATCTTTTGTTCTTTCGTTAACAGCATCTAAGTATACGAACACTACCTTCCACCAACTGATGATACTGACTTAATTGCAACGATCCAACGCCTTAGTGTATACCGGTCCACCAAGCACACAAAGTAACAACAACACAAGTTTTACGTCGCATCAACGGTGCTACAGCGTTGTGGCAACGCTCCTTTCAACGTCGTGATTACGTTGCGTGTTAGAATCTGGACCTGTATACCGTTGATTGAGGGTCGAGAGGCGGGACTTAGGAGCTATGTCTCACACCCTCCCAATTACAACCAGACATGTAATAGAAACATTCTAATAAACATTAAACTGAGCCTGTCAATCCCACCGTCCAGTACAACTGATGTATCAAATATGATGCACAGTCTAGAAAGACGGGGTCCAGGAGCTAAGAGCTCGATCTTGCAGGCACAAATAGTAAACACAACACAACAAACAGCCCTTCCACAAGAAGAGTCTAGACAATAAACTCAAAATATCTTGAAATAAAAAGTGATGCTGCCGAAGGAGATTTATTTTTAAAACAGTTCTCTTTCGACTACAATACATTCTCCCAGGCGCTGGAGTAATGGCAGATCCGGTGTCTTATTCCTAGGAATCCACGAGGAAATGACGGATTATCCCGGTGGCGGAGCTTATTCCGGCATACCTGCAGAGGCTTAGGTGTGAATCTGAGTTTCTGCAATATATGAGTTTCTCGTCTTGAATTATATGCAAATATGTCTTGTATGGATATAATTCTTTATTAAAATTATAATGTGTTCTTTAGACGTAGTCCCGGGTTCGATCCCAGGCGCCGGCGAGAAACAATGGGCAGAGTTTCTTTCACCCTATGCCCCTGTTACCTAGCAGTAAATAGGTACCTGGGTGTTAGTCAGTTGTCACGGGCTGCTTCTTGGGGGTGGAGGCCTGGTCGAGGACCGGGCCGCGGGGACACTAAAGCCCCGAAATCATCTCAAGATAACCTCAAGATAGTTCCTTTACATCGCTGCTTTTTAATGAAATCCATGTTTTTTATATTTAATGAATAGGCATATGAGTTATGTCTAATAAATAAATAATAATAGCCAATTTGCATCATGTTAAAACACATTATATATGTAAAGGAAACAGGCATTGCTAAACTTTTACTCCAGCCGGGTCAATAGGACCATTCTGAAGAGATAACCGTCTTGTGAGAAGTTGTTGAAGGAGAAGGAACGTAACTTTGTTTTTATTTGTATTCTATGGCGTATGAAGACTCGCTCTGTCACTTTCACACGCAGGTTCGAACCCCGGAGGGAGCATTATCCTTTCAACATTGTAAAGGATAAAAGTCACATAGTAAACAAGGCTGTTATCCAATAGATTGTAAAGCCTTACTGACCTTATCCAACGTAATTTAACCTAATCCAGAGCAACCCAAACTAACTTAAATCTGCCAAGTTTGACTCGGCCTTAACTGAGCAAACTACCATTTCTAGACAGTATCCAGAACTGTTATGAAAAGCAAAAAGTTTGGTGACAATGAGTTACAATGTGTTTAAGGGGTTACCTTGGGGTGCTTCCGGGGCTTAGCCTCCTCGCGGCCCTGTCGTCGACCAAGCCTCCTAACTTTGGGTCATATTTTGTAGCCCTGTTGAATTTGCGTCTCTGTAACTGGTATTTTCTCTGGGTAACCTCTCTCTGAAGCGGCTGTAGCGATATTGATTCCCAGAGTGTATTTATAGAGGCTGTGTATGTGTGTCTAGAGACACTATGATGTTTAAATGTTAATCGGAATAATTTCTATAAGGATTTCATCAACTTATTTCCCCTTATCGTCCCGGTGCATCAGTCAGGATTCACTTCATCTGAGTGTGGCTCCCTTGCGGCGATCAGTGAATTTAGAGCAATTTCAAACTTCAGACCAAAAATATGCAAGACCCACACGAACTAAACTTTGGAGGTTAGCTCGGGCGAGGGACGCAAATATTAGTAGAGTGCATTTTCGAAATAGACGCACGCAATGGTTCCCCGCAATGCGCACGCAATGGTCCCCTGTAATTTTGCCTAAAACGCTATGCAATGTTAGTGGCTTTACAAGCATATCAAAATATCACTAAAATGTAATCTCATCAATCCATTGTAGGTTGTAAATAAAATATTATTATATATTAATATTCAGGCGATGAGTCACAATAACGTGGCTGAAGTATGTTGACCAGACCACACACTAGAAATTGAAGGGACGACGACGTTTCGGTCCGTCCTGGACCATTCTCAAGTCGAAACGTCGTCGTCCCTTCAATTTCTAGTGTGTGGTCTGGTCAACATATTAATATTATTATTATATGGGTTTCTATCAAATTCTATGTCCAAGGAACAATAACTTGAAGGGCGGTAACTAATTGTGAAATGAAAATAAACTTTCTGTTCAAATCACATGTGATTACTTCTGAACTTTTCTTGAACAGTGCCTCGCTGGCCTCCTGTGTTCGAATTGCATCTTTCTAAATGCTTCTCGCACGTTTGTGGTTGAAAGATTTGGAACAGCGGTTCAACCCTTGGGGAGAGCTTTGTTCAACCCTTGGGTGAACATGGTTGAACCATTTCCCTGTAATATAGAGCAGCATTCACTCCTAAATTTGAAGGCCCTTTTTATTTTTATTTATTTTTTGTTACTCTTCTAAAACTATTAAATATATTTAATATTTATTAAATATTAATATTAAAAATAATACTTATTACAAATAAGTATTAACATACAATTATAAGAGAATAACCTTTATATTATTTTAATAATAGTTAATATTAAACAAATATGTTAATATTTTACCCGTATATGTCCTCGTAGCCTGGTGGATAGCGCGCAGGACTCGTGATTCTGTGGCGCGGGTTCGATTCCCGCACGAGGCAGAAACAAATGGGCAAAGTTTCTTTCACCCTGAATGCCCCTGTTACCTAGCAGTAAATAGGTACCTGGGAGGTAGTCAGCTGTCACGGGCTGCTTCCTGGGGGTGGAGGCCTGGTCGAGGACCGGGCCGCGGGGACACTAAAGCCCCGAAATCATCTCAAGATAACCTCAAGATATGTTAATAATTATTATCCCTATGTTTCTTTATTGGCTTCTGTATCTACGGTGCTGTTTGGGTTTGATCTATGCATCAGCGGCTACGTATCATCCTCACTCTGTCTCCACGTTTTCTTCTAATACAAAGGTGCTCCATCTAGCCTTTCCATAGATCTGCCTGTACATCAATCCCTTTATCCGCCACTTTCACCTAGCCTGTATGGGTTGTGTTCTTTAAGTCTCTCTTTTAGTGTCTTAGCTTTGCTTTCTTGTACTGTTCAATTAAATCACAAACCATCTTTATTGCTGTTTCTAGTTTCTTATATATGTTTCAAACGCAACACTCCCCCAAAAAAAGCTAGTTTTCACGTAGTGTTCCACTTCGTTCATTGTTCGCAACCCTCCATCAGTGGAAGGTTGTGAACAATGTTCAGGATCAAAGCGTTCTTGGTAATTGGTTGTCAAGCACTTGTGATGCGATTAATCACCCTTCAGAGGTTGAGAGGCCTTGAGCCCATCACCAAACCTGATCATTTATCTCGGTTTCGTGAGGGTTCAGAACCGGTCTCGTTCGTTCCAGCTGCTCAAAACTAAAATTACCCAATGCTGTTAGCTTTCGATTCATTTATCTGTGAGGGATAACACTGCCATGTGGTCATCATATCGGGGCCTCCAATTGTACAATCATTGTAAATTACTGTCACAATTATACATTGTACAATCATTTTGTAAGTGTTATCTGTGTAGTTTGTGAGTAAGTTACAAGTCGGGGTTTCCATTTCCACAACTGCCATGCGCCAATCTTTACTGATCTGAATGGCCACTTTGTCTCCTGGCTGTCCTTGTTGTATGGAACCACTCTGGAAAATTGTATTTGTTAATACCGCTGATAGTTTAGTTTCTGCGAGTTTTATACCTGAAGGCACTCGGGGAGAGTGGCTTAGAGAGAGGGAACTAACTGTTCTCGCCTAGATGGGCTTGAACAGATCAGACTCCAGCTCCTGGGACACTTTTTTGTTTAACTTCCTAACCCACGGTTATAATTTATGGTACATATTGACTAATGTGTGAAGCTCTAAATTCTCCTGTTTCTTCAAACTCTTTTTTCCACTTTCTTGCTGCCCCATTTACTGAGGGAAAATCTATTTAGTTCACCTGTTTTTTAATGTTTTTTTTATTCATCTGTGTTTATTTCTTTTACAAACATAAAGAATGAAAGGAATGGTTGTTACATTATCCGTGTTTGCATTATATTCTGTAGTTAGATCTCATTTTAATCTTTTTGCTTGTGATGAGATTCAATTCTCACCACAAGTTTACCTGGACAGGACGGCGATCATTTAGACTGGACTGTCTCGCTCCCTGGCAGGTCGGCGTTCAATCCCCCAGGCCGTCCACAAAAGGTTGGGCACCAGTCCTTCTCCTTCGTCCTTTTCTAAATCCTTATCCTTGTATCCCCTCCTTCCAAGTGCTACACAGTTGTACTGGATTGGTGTTTTCTCTTGCAAATTACCATCACTTTGATTCTGGTCAGAGACGTCCGGCAAACCTCATGATTTTCAATTTCTTTGCGAGTTTTTGTTTTCTTTCTGTATTGTAGTGAAGACCTTTTGTTGGTCTTGGAGAATTTAATGAGTCTTCGTAATGCTTATTAAAGACTGCTCCTATATATTAGGAGGCTTTGAACATGATGTTGAAGCTATCTTTCTTACATGTACTTCCAGTAATTATATATAATATATACACATAATGTGTGTGTATACAGGATTATAATAAACAGATGATAATGCATGATAATAAATTATACAAATTATCGGAGGATTATAATTACCTGCCAATGCATATTCACTAATCAATTAGGTATAGTTGATTTGTGTACATATTCAGATGAGTAAGAAACTTTATTTTTTTTCAAGACTGATGACCTGTCATTGTCGTAGGCAGTAAAGGACTCGGCTGAGGGTTATTTGCGTAACTACAAATTAATGGAACTTACGCGTTATTGGACGTCTAATTAACGCGCATCGATCCGGTTGCAATTAAAATATTGAAATGTAATTACTTTGCAGAATACTGCTCGGTTGGTCTGAGTGTTTTTGTTGTTATATTCTAGTAGTTGTATTCAGCTAGTTGTGCTTGCGGGGGTTGAGCTTGAAGGAGGTTGAACTCCCCCTTCAGAGCAGGAGAGATTGCTGAAATAGAGGGAATACAGAGAACATATACGGCACGCATAGATGCAATAAAGCACCTAAATTATTGGGATCGTCTCAAAGCCCTCCAAATGTACTCACTAGAAAGAAGACGAGAGAGATATCAAATAATATACACCTGGAAGATACTGGAGGGCCAAGTACCAAATCTACACAGTAAAATAACAACGTACTGGAGTGAACGACATGGAAGAAAATGTAGAATAGAACCAATGAAGAGCAGAGGTGCCATAGGCACAATCAGAGAACACTGTATAAACATCAGAGGTCGGCGGTTGTTCAACGTCCTCCCAGAAAGCATAAGAAATATTGCCGGAACAACCGTGGACATTTTCAAGAGGAAACTAGATTTATTCCTCCAAGGAGTGCCGGACCAACCGGGCTGTGGTGGGTATGTGGGCCTGCGGGCCGCTCCAAGCAACAGCCTGGTGGACCAAACTCTCACAAGTCGAGCCTGGCCTCGGGCCGGGCTTGGGGAGTAGAAGAACTCCCAGAACCCCATCAACCAGGTATCAACCAGGTATCAACCTCAATCAACTGGTGTACAGATTCCTGAAAGAGTGAAGATTCCTGAAGAGTGATTGTAGATGAATGTTTTTGTCTAACTGTCTTGTTTTTGGTGGGGGGGATCCGGGTGCTCCCGGGTCTCCATGTTTGTCAATATCTCCTCTCTCACAATCTCGCCTCTCCCCCTTCTCTCACCTCTCTCTCTCCTTCCCCTTGCAGCCCTCTCTCCCACCTTCTTCCTTCTCTCACACTCCTTCCCTCTCTATCTCTCGGAAAAGAAGTTATATAACAAAGAAATGGAACTGGCGAATAAGTCTACGGGCAATAAAACCAATATATCAAATTTGATTTCATGAAAATCGCACTAAGGGGGGTTGGGTTAGGTGGCGTTATTTCTTAAAGTGTGGCACTTGAGTCTACCCTGACTGGCCTATGACATTCCCCTACCCAGCATGTGTCACGTGTAAGAGTTAGCTGAGGCTAGACCTTTGCATCTAGCCTCCAACCTTGGACAGACAGAAATTCTATTCTTTATATGTAGATAGAACGGGTACTCGGTTCTCTTTCCCCTTCTTTGGTCTTCCCTTATTCGTTTCCCTCTCCTTTGGGACCCCTTGGTCCCCCCCTTCCCTTCGTCCGTCCCCTCAACCTCCCCCCCCCCCACCCCTCTTCCTCTCTCCCCCCCCCTGATCCGCAGATACTCCCCTCCCCCTCTTAGAAAATTTATTATGAAGCACTGAAACAACTCTTTGGTAACAAGCAATATTTCAGACTTACCTCCATAAACATTGCCTTGGGTAGGGGGAGGGAAAGGGAACTATTAGGAGAAAGTGCCAAGCCATTACGACTCTCTATATATCACCTTGAGGTTACCTTGAGGTGCTTCCGGGGCTTAGTGTCCCCGCGGCCCGGTTGTCGACCAGGCCTCCTGGTTGCTGGACTGATCAACCAGGCTGATCACTGGGAAAGGGTCAGGATAAGGATTTGGGATGGGACGGAGGAGCAGGGAGGGGTCTTTATAAATGCCAATATTTCTAAAAAGCATTTCAGTTAAAGCATTTCGCTGGCCTATTTCACTCCCCTACCCCACATGCTTCATGATTGAAAGTTGGGGGTGAGACTAACCTAAGCGCCTAGCCACCGTCTTTGGTTTGACAGATGTAAATAAGTAAAGATAGGGTTTGTGTGTGCTCGTTCATCTATGAATGCATGAGAGAGCTGAAAGGAAGGAAAGGAATTATCAAGGGAAAAGCGCCAAGTCATTACGACTATATAGCACTTGGAAGGGGTCTGGATAAAGATTTGGGATGGGACGGGGGGGGGGGGAGGAATGGTGCCCAACTACTTGTGGACGGTCGGGGATTGAACGCCGACCTGCATGAAGCGAGACCGTCGCTCGACCGTCCAGCCCAAGTGGTTGGACTTGAGAGGGTCGAGCTTCATCTTGACTGGTGAGCTGTACTAAATCTCTCTAAATGATCCCTCGACCTTGCCCAATATTTTGTGTAAACCCTCATCTTAATCCCACTCCTCCCCCCCGTCCCACCCCCTTCTTACCTCTCACAAGGGGTGACTCGTCAAAATTAGCCTCATTTCATTTCCGCATGACATTGCAGTTGTCAGGGGTTGAACTCCAGTAGCCATTTGACGAATCAACCGGACAACTTGTCCGTTCCTTCAATGGCTTTATGAACTCCTATTCTACCTCCCTATTTCCAAATTTTTCCCCGCGTCCTATTTCTTATCTTTCGGTAGGAATTTGCACGAGGCTACCTATCCAATTAGTAGGTCCTCGTCATACATTGCGAACAGCATCGGTCTAAACAAGAATATGTTTTGCGAGACTGTTCGTTACGACTGCTCCTTACAGTTGTTTCCAAGTAGCACGGGATAGGGTGATCCCGCCGTGGACTGACCTGACTAACTTTTATTCCGTCTCGACTATCTTAAGTGTACTTAATGCCATACACCGTTTGTCTGGAGGTTACTCCGTGTGCTAGAGCATTAGCTTTGATCAATCAGCCATTTACTGCTTGCTGATTACCACCTCCTCGCGATCGAGTGATCGAGAATATTGGTGGGTTATTGAGGGGGGGCTGGGGGGGGGCTGGGAGGGGGGGACTACAGTTAGAGGGAATAGGGGGAGCGTGGGAGATGGGGGAAGAGATGGGGGGGTTGTGAAGGACTCAGGAATGTATATCGTTTCTCGCACGCGAATATTCATAGAGGAGTTTCGAGTGCGTGTAGGCTTGCGTGTGCTTGCTCCTCGCTCGCATGTACGATCAGCTTTGCGTGCAGGCTCGTGTGCGCACGTGTGTGTGCGTGTGTGAGAGCGTGCGTGTTTGTATTCACGCTTATGTCATTTTCTACACATGGGAGGATAACTCCAGCGGTATGGTAGATGTGTCGCAGTGCTGCAGGTGTCTGGCAACATTCACTGCAGTATTTACAGGTGTTTGGCAAGTTTTTATGCAGTGTTTTGCAGGTGTTTATGTGAGTATACCGAAGTGTTGTAGGTATTTGATGAGCTTACCGCGGTGTTACGGGGGTTCGGTAAACTTACCGGAATGTTGCAGATGTTGGGTGAGTTTACTTTAGTGATTGCAGGTGTTGGGTGAGGTTTACATTAGTGCTGAAGGTATCGCTGAGTTTACGAGCATCGCGTGTGACAAAGGGAGGGGGGGGGAGGGAGGTATACATGCGTGTTTCTGTCTATTTGTCTGTTTATATGTCGCTCTCTCTTGCTGTCTCTGTCTCGCTGTCTTTGTCTAGATATCTCTCTGTCTCCTTTTCTCTCTCTCTCTCTCTCTCTCTCTCTCTCTCTCTCTCTCTCTCTCTCTCTCTCTCTCTCTCTCTCTCTCTCTCTCTCTCTCTCTCTCTCTCTCTCTCTCTCTTTCATTGTTATTCTTCGTCTTGCTTGGCTACTCTTCACCTTATAGATGGAATGCTGATTGGGTTCAATTGCAAACATTGGAAATGTAGGCGAAGGGAGAGCCAAGTAGGAGAGTAGGGTAACAAGGTGTAATGGGTAAGTAGGGGTGAAGAGGGAGAAGGGAAAGATATAAGGGAAATGGGTATTGATATTTCAGCCCATCCTCCTGTTTTGGTAGTACTTATAGTAACGATGAGGCCCATTCTCCAAGAGGACAGTCTCCAGAAAGCACTTACGCAAGCACTTACGAACGTGTACATCTTTCCTCAATCTTTGACGGCTTTGGTTACATTTATTAAACAGTTTACAAGCATGGAAACTTGCCAATCAACTGTTGTTATTGTTATAAACAGCCTCCTGGTGCTTCGGAGCTCATTAACTGTTAAATAATTGGAAACAAAGCCGCCAAAGATTGAGAAAAGATGTACAGGTTCGTAAGTGCTTGCGTAAGTGATTTCGTGAATCTGGCTCCTGGTGGATTGGTTATGGATGAATTTTACCTAGGCTAATCTCTCCTAAGCTACATTCACTTGGGCTGTAAGAGATTCGAACCAAGGGACCCTACGGGTGTGAGGCGCAGAAGCTCTATTGATCGAGCTATCTCTCCTAAGTTACCCGTCACTTTATCACAACATTATCACAACATTCACGCTGTGAAAGAGCGTCGGCATATCTGTGAAATTTTGCTTCAGCCTGACGGCTATTGCACGCAACGTCGCCACTTTGCAATGGCTGCAACAAAGGCCAGGTGAAGTTTAGCCAATAGGAGAGCAAGCGAACTGGTCCACAGTGCACCTGTTCAAGTAAGGGTCCTTGCTCAGGGGCTGTCCTTATCAACAGGCTTTAACCTGGTCGGTCGGCCGAGCGGACAGCACGCTGGATCCTATGGTTCTGGGTTCGATCCCAGGCGCCGGCGAGAAACAATGGACAGAGTTTCTTTCACCCTATGCCCCTGTTACCTAGCAGTAGAATAGGTACCTGGGTGTTAGTCAGCTGTCACGGGCTGCTTCCTGGGGGTGGAGGCCTGGTCGAGGACCGGGCCGCGGGGACACTAAAAACCCCGAAATCATCTCAAGATAACCAAGATAACCTCTAGATGGTCTCGATTCCCTTAGGCCGTGAGAGTCGACTGCAATGCTACAAGAGCACCCTGAAGGACTCGGGTCTCATCAAATTTGTAATTATAACTAAAGGCTTTAACGTTGTCGAAACCTTGAATCTGGTGAACAAATCCACAAGGGGCCGTGATGAGGGTTCGAACCTACGTCTGAGAGGATCCCAGTCGCATCTTAATCAACTGTACCACGTCATGGTCAAGAGAATTGCACACGGATCCTGCAGCCTCTCCGAGACACAAACCTCGGACGTAGGTTCGAATCCTCATCACGGCCCTTGTGGATTTGTTCACTTGATGCATCACGCTATTGTGATTTTCTGTGTGTAATTAGATCTGGTATTAGTACCTAGGGTAAATATGCAAAGTCATAACAGTTAACAAACGTTTATTCAGTAAACTTGTGTGGTAATGTATAGGTTAGTTACGTTACACTAGACTGGTGTTGTCAGGGGCTAATTATCACGTGAGGGAGACCCTGGGGCTCCTTAACTGACCGATCACGTGGTTCACTCGTGGATAATTCTATCTTGACACTTTCTTAGACAACCAAATGGCCAACTCGGCTTTCCTAACACTGGCGGTTATAAAGGGGAAACTAATGTGTTTCTACGGATACTCGACGATCAAAACAATGACATGCACAATCAGAACAATAATGGCCTGTCATGCTGACTGTCAATAAAACACGCATATGTAGCTAATTGTATCGTGTGTGTGTGTGTGTAAAATACATATTCATTCTGACAGATGGAACAACCATCATACCACACAACTAATTACCTGTTTGCAATCGATCCTGTGATTAGTAAAAACCTACACCTGTTGCAAGTTAGTAGCAAGGCAGGTAATCTCTCGCTGATCAAAATGGATCGAGACGCAAATATACAGCAACACAATATAACCGAGTTTAACACTCACAGTAATTCTGACTTTACACTCTCACACCAATAACTTTCTCAGCAAGCTCACGGACGACCTGAGTGGCTGTGATCTTCACAGTCATCGGGCTTGGGGTAGACCTGAGTGGCTGTGATCTTCACAGTCATCGGGCTTGGGGTAGACCTGAGTGGCTGTGATCTTCACAGTCATCGGGCTTGGGGTAGAACATGGTTACACAGGAGTATTGTAGTCCATCTCGCAGAATTGGTGCTGGTGAGCTCTCTGCAAACGTCCGCACGTGGTCTCTATGTTGATCAGCCTCGTGGCTGGCGGACACATTGAAGACACACGTGGTAAAGGGACACCTAAGGTGCACACGGGGGGAGGAGCACGGCATGTGGGAACGTGGAACGTCATGTGGGAACGTGGAACGGCATGTGGGAACGTGGAACGGCATGTGGGAACGTGGAACGGCATGTGGGAACGTGGAACGGCATGTGGGAACGTGGAACGGCATGTGGGAACGTGGAACGGCATGTGGGAAGTATGTCACTATAAACAAAGTATACAATGCTCCCGGACGCAGGTTCGAATCCTCGTCACGGCCCTTGTGGATTTGTTCATTTGATGCATCGCGTTAGTGTGATCTCTGTGTGTGTTATGTCACTATAGTTGGACCTGGTAACAGACGCGACAGTCGACTAGGGATAACATGTAGGACGCTTTCGGCGGCTATATATATAATATATATAATATATATAATATATATAACATAATATTACTGGTTAGAGCCAACCAAAAAAACGCACACACAACGTAGCGGCTATGGTCTATCTTCTAATTTTCATTAAAGACACTCCACCTTCAATCTATGGGTCCACCCTTGGTTTAGAACACAACTTTCGCTGAGCACTTTTCCGTACGTCAACTATACAGATGACCCAGATACAACGCGATCAAAGTGATGCACTTCACACCCTCCTGGCGCCCCCTGGTCGTACCTCACTACAGTCACTCCATTGGATGTGAAAATGATTACACAATGGGATTCCGGCCGCTGGCAAGATATTTTTCAGCGGATTAGGATGCTGCAATTAATTTGACGCCTTGAGGACTTGGACGATGTGTTTTCTAATTAGTGGCCGCTTACAGATAGACTTGTGTGGTGACGGGTGTTCTAGCCTGGGATATCTGGCCCTGGTGAGCAAGCAGACTCCAATCAGCTTCAGCCTATGTCTTTGGGATTGGCTATTCAGCGATCAGTTAGTTACTCTGCGGTGCCTAAGCACAATGGGGTCACTATAGGCCCATCTACTGGTGATGTGGTCCACGACTCATGGGTACTTCAATCAATCTCAGAGTTTACCGTTGGGAATGACCTGACCTCCTAGTCTTTTCTGCATAGCCTGAGATCAAAATACTCCCTCCAGTTGTCTTCCAAAAGGGTATACACTGGTATACTCTCCCTCTATCTCCTCTTCACTGCCTAAAGACGCGACGGCCCTCGTGACAATATCTTAGAATCATGGGCCCTCATTTGAGACCAAAAATGTACGTGCATAGCCTTCCCGATTTGGTGATTCTTTTGATACTTACTTGAGACAAAAGTAAGGGAGGTGATTGTCCAGTAGTATTGGCCGTGTGGGGCGTTCGAGAGTCACTTTCCCAACTTCAGTGCGTGTGTGTGTAGATGTTCTGTAGATGTGTAAATGTTCTGTAAAAGTCAGCTGTGGGAAACTGAAAGACCATTCCCTCACACTAGTCTTTAGCATCTTCCATTCCTGACCTCTTGTTATGTCTTAGTAATACTAAACTTTACGTCCTTAGCCACTCTGTCGATAACCTAAAGTATCTTGTATGTCTGGATTATGTGTTTTTCACATAGCATGAGGCTGAATTCCATCAGTTAGTCATCAAAGCTGTATTTTGAGGTGTTTCATGCTGTGGGGGCTCTATGCTAGTGAAGCATACTCTAGTAAAGGTCAAACGTATGTGATATACCCCATTCTCACAGCGCATATATAGTATATATATAAATTCCTTTCGAATGTGTATATCGGTGTAGTGAACATTTGAAGTATCTTGGCATGACCTTGTGCCACGCAGAGGGGCCGCAGCATCCAGGATGTTTAACTGCATTAATGCATCTTCCAGCTCGAGAGTTATGGATTATGATGCTGGATGCTTGAGGTAAGCTGGGTCATCAGGCCAGATTTATACCGAGGGTATGAAATATATCATCTTTATGATATTATCCGCTTGGTTGGCTGGCGCAGAACTTGTGAATTACCAGACGGAGGTACCTGGCTGTGCCTGGGTCTCTCTCTCTCTCTCTCTCTCTCTCTCTCTCTCTCTCTCTCTCTCTCTCTCTCTCTCTCTCTCTCTCTCTCTCTCTCCACCAATTCCCCATCTCCTCCCATTCAACTTATCCTTATTAAATCGTGCAATGGTCCAGGAGCGACCGAAACGTTCTCAATTTCTTTATTTCCAGATCTGGATATCTAAAACACCTTATTTCAATCCGTCCTCAGTCTGTGGTCGTCTATGCTATGGCTGCCCTCAAAAACACGGGTTCCAACTTGCTCTGGAACCAAAAGCTATATTTTCTCATTAATTAATACCAGTGTGTACTTAAGTTTTGTCCATAGTTAGACCTAGGATACGGTAGGTTAGGTGCTTTGGTTCTAATTGCAAATATTTTTCATTTGCATTATTTGCAAGATAATTAACTCATCCTCCGAACAATACACGTCCAAGCTGTTACTGACTCAAATTACGCAAATCATCAACAAATATATTTCATCAAGTCGTCAAATTAAAATAAATGAATATCAATGTATATTATAATTTTCCTTATAGTTATGACTACGCTAGATTATGTTAGTCTAAGGTTATGTCTAACACTGCTACCTTATTCACTCTTGTGTTGATATCCTTGTAACGCACCCAGAGTCTGCAAGTGCAGACTGCTTATCACGTGCCTCTGTATGACTAACCATCCTGTGTGATGGGGATTTTTTAGCATCACGTAGCTAGCTTTTTGACACACTGTACTCCCCTTCATATAGTCTAGGGTAGCTGCACAAATGCAGATACCTAATATATAATAACGACATCATCAAGAGGAGCCTCACCACAGCTGGATGCCCAGCTGAAAGAGAGCCCCGTTACCTAATATATTAATAAAAAAAAAATTCTGAGAGGAGGCAGGAAGGAGAGAGGTAAATACAGTGGGATAAACAAGAGAGAGGTGAGAGTAGGGGAGATTGGGAAAGCAAAGAACAGGGGTAAAGAGGAGATGGGAGGAGAGAGCTGATAGGAGGAATCTGGGGAAAGTTGAAGAAAATGTGTAGAAAAACTGAGAGGGGAGAAGAGAGGCGAAAGAGGAGTGAGAGGGAGAGAGAGGGGTGAGTGGGTAAGAGAGAGAGAGGGGAGGGGGCAGAAACACAGAGCTGTGTAACCCATCAAGTTAATTTATATTTGTAAAAACGCCAGCCTGCTGGAAACCATCGATCCTCGGCTAGATATTCCACACCTAAATATAACATTGCACACTTTTTTAGATTAAACAAAGACGTTAAATGCAATTATTTAGACTTTTTTAATTAGTGTAATAACCTGAATCCTGTCTAAATAATGATATAATGGGTTAACACAGTGCAAATTATCACATAATCTTTTTTTGCCTCGTTGGCGCAGCGGCACGTGATTGTTCCACTGTTTACAAACAGAGTCATATCAGCTGTTGGTCACGCAAATGTTTACAAACACAGTCACGTCAGCTGTTGCTCACGTGGTCTTTAATTTTTTTTATCAGCAGAAATATCAGCTGTTGGTCACGTGGTTACTTAAATGTTTACAAACACGAAATATCAGCTGTTGGTCACGTGGTTACCCAAATGTTTACAAACACGAAATATCAGCTGTTGGTCACGTGGTTACCCAAATGTTTACAAACACGAAATATCAGCTGTTGGTCACGTGGTTACCCAAATGTTTACAAACACGAAATATCAGCTGTTGGTCACGTGGTTACTTAAATGTTTACAAACACGAAATATCAGCTGTTGGTCACGTGGTTACCCAAATGTTTACAAACACGAAATATCAGCTGTTGGTCACGTGGTTACCCAAATGTTTACAAACACGAAATATCAGCTGTTGGTCACGTGGTTACTTAAATGTTTACAAACAAGAAATATCAGCTGTTGGTCACGTGGTTACCCAAATGTTTACAAACACGAAATATCAGCTGTTGCTCACGTGGTTACTCAAATGTTTACAATTACAATTATACGAGATGTTGACCATGCACAGTCCGTCCACGACTTGACACGACGTACGACGTTTTGTAAGTTGGATTATTATTAATCTAGCTATCCTGATTTCAACTTTTCTCGACATGTGATATTGAGTCAGTTATTCAATAATGGGGTCGACAGTCTTTGGATCGAGAGAGCACAGACTGACCATAATACTTTCTCAGGTATTTATGTAGGTCGACCGTAACAAGGGTCGATAGTTCAAGTACAGGTCAACCAGAAAACTTGATTAGTCATTCAGTAATTGGGTCGACTGTCTCAAGGTCGAAAGGTAGAGCAAAGGTCGACCAGAATGCTTGCTCAAGTCATGCAATAAATTTTAATGATAGTTCCTGGTTCTTTGACAATATTTCCACTAATAAATGATCAATGTATTCTCTTTCTCTCTCTCTTTCTCTCTCTCTCTCTCTTCCCGCCTCTTATCTCTCTCTCTCTCTCTCTCTCTCTCTCTCTCTCTCTCTCTCTCTCTCTCTCTCTCTCTCTCTCTCTCTCTCTCTCTCTCTCTCTCTCTCTCTCTCTCTTCCCGCCTCTTATCTCTCTCTCTCTCTCTCTCTCTCTCTCTCTCTCTCTCTCTCTCTCTCTCTCTCTCTCTCTCTCTCTCTCTCTCTTTCTCTCTCTCTCTCTCTTCCCGCCTCTTATCTCTCTCTCTCTCTCTCTCTCTCTCTCTCTCTCTCTCTCTCTCTCTCTCTCTCTCTCTCTCTCTCTCTCTCTCTCTCTCTCTCTCTTCCCGCCTCTTATCTCTCTCTCTCTCTCTCTCTCTCTCTCTCTCTCTCTCTCTCTCTCTCTCTCTCTCTCTCTCTCTCTCTCTCTCTCTCTCTCTCTCTCTCTCTTCCCGCCTCTTATCTCTCTCTCCCTCTCTCTATTCCCCCCTCTTATCTCTCTCTCCCTCTCTCTATTCCCCCCTCTTCTCTCTCTCTCTCTCTCTCTCTCTCTCTCTCTCTCTCTCTCTCTCTCTCTCTCTCTCTCTCTTTCTCCCCTCTTCTCTCTCTCCCTCTCCCTCTTTTCCCCCTCTTCTCTCTTTATTCCCCCCTCTTGTCTCTCTCTCTCTCTTTCTCTCTCTCTCTCTCTCTCTCTCTCTCTCTCTCTCTCTCTCTCTCTCTCTCTCCCCCACCCCTGGCCAGTGATCTTAAAGTGTTCACACATGCGGGAAATCTTGCCGGTACGCTACCTTAATTAACCTGAAGGTAACCGGGCTCTTGTGACCAAGTCGAGGACTCGCAGGTGCCTCGTCTTTTGTTGCAATGTTGCATTATCTTATTCACATATTTGTGTTGTGTAATTTATATTTTTTTAATGTTGTGTGCCTTAGAGCTGGGCATCTTTGCTGAATTTATTTTTGCAATATATATATATATATATATATATATATATATATATATATATATATATATATATATATATATATCTGCAATTGCTGCAACTTGTTAAAGCAGGAGAGGAAGAGAGAGTCCGATAGTCAGAAACTGACAGAGGCAGGCAGAAAGCGGCGGGTAGACAGGAATCCCGAGTGAATGACAGGAATCACGAGTGAATGACGGGAGTCACGAGTGAATGACAGGTGTCACGAGTGAATGACAGGTGTCACGAGTGAATGACAGGTGTCACGAGTGAATGACAGGTGTCACGAGTGAATGACGGGAGTCACGAGTGAATGACGGGAGTCACGAGTGAATGACGGGAGTCACGAGTGAATGACGGGAGTCACGAGTGAATGACGGGAGTCACGAGTGAATGACGGGAGTCATGAGTGAATGACGGGAGTCACGAGTGAATGACGGGAGTCACGAGTGAATGACAGGAGTCACGAGTGAATGACAGGAGTGACGAGTGAATAACAGAAAATCTTCTAGAAATTGAAATGAATGGATGAAGCAATGAAATATATATATATATATATATATATATATATATATATATATATATATATATATATATATATATATATATATATATATATATATATATAGAATCAAGAGCAACAAACAATACCGCCACTCTCACAATCTTTGTTTATCCTGTTGCACTGTGTCGAAATTTAGCGTCAAATGACTCTCCTGGGAATTACAAGTTTCACACTTTCCTCTGCAATAAATTCTCTGTGATGATAGACATTTCAATTTTTATTTTCTGTTATAATTCTAGTCTATTGGACGATCACTCACATCTTTGAACAGACGAGGAGGGAGTACACTTTGCCTCTTGATTGATGAATCAATCCGTACGATAATTGTACGTTTCATCTTGATGAATATACTCAACTTAAGGTGAAAGAAATTGTTCTAGAGAAGGGTAGTGGCTGGTGAAATTGACGTACTGTTCTGTTTTCTGTTTTGGGTTCTCTTGTAGGTTAGGATAAGGGCACGTTAGTACGTCAGTTTCTTGACGTTGGGGAACGTTAGGAGGACGGGCTGGGTGAACAAGGAAATGAAGGATATCATGAGGAGAGAGCACTAAGTCTGTATGACCAACTTGTCCTCTTCTAAGGTTGCCGAGTAAGCCGGACGACTCAAACAGAAAACGGAACAGTACGTCATTTTTGTGAGTCGATTTCATTTCAAATTACGTCCAAATTTGGCCATAGTGCGCATTTCGAGCCAAAAGTGACGTTATTTTTAAGAGGACGGGTTGATACAACATATGGTAGGGATATAGAATCTTGGATAAAGGAGGATTGGATCTTGGATAGGGGAACGGAGTGAGGGTACGCTGCCCAATCACTAGGACACGCATGCTCGCGCGCGCGCACACATTCACTTATTAGGAAGTGATGTGGTGGAGGCTGACTCCATACACAGTTTCAAATGTAGATATGATAGAGCTCGAGAACCTCAGGAATCTGTTCACCAGTAGATTAACGGTTGAGAGGCGGGACCAAAGAGCCGAAGCTCGACTCCCGTAAGCACAACTAGGTGAGTACAACTAGTTGAGTACACGGCCAATAACAGCGCTCAGGGGTCGTAGTCCTAAGGGCCCTGGGTTCGATTCCCAGTAGAAGGAGAAGGAAATGGGCAGTTTCTTTCACCTGCTGTTTCTATTCACTTAGTAGGAAATAGGTACCTCGGAGTTAGACAGCCGCTATGAGCTGTATCCTGAGTATGGGTGCGCGCGTGTGTGTGTACTCACCTAATTGTACTTAACTAGTTGTGCTTGCGGGGGTTGAGCTTTGGCTCTTTGGTCCCGCCTCTCAACTGTCAAGCAACTGGTGTACAGATTCCTGAGCCTACTGGGCTCTATCATATCTACACTTGAAACTGTGTATGGAGTCAGCGTCCACCACATCACTGCCTAATGCATTCCGTTTACTAACTACTCTGACACTAAAAAAGTTCTTTCTAATGTCTCTGTGGCTCATATGGATACTCAGCTTCCACCTGTGTCTCCTTGTGCGTGTACCATCCGTGTTAAATAATCCATCCTTGTCTACTCCCTGTCAATTCCCCTGAGAATCTTGTATGTGGTGATCATGTCCCCCCCCCCGAGCTCTTCTGTCTTCCAGCGATGTGTGTGTGTGTGTGTGTGAGAGAGAGAGAGAGAGAGAAAGAGAGAGAGAGAGCAATAACTAAGTTGCCACCTTAAATACAATACAAAATACAACTTCACCCAGGTTCGAGCCCCACTCTGCTCTAAAATTCTCCACACTTATTACTCTCAGTAATAAAAAGTGCCCCCCCCCCCCCCCCGCCCCCCCCAAAGAACAAAAAGATAAACAATATGAATTTCCTAAATCAACTCACGCAAAAACAAAAAAATAAATCCTGCAAATGTTGCATTGCAAAAATATTAATGCAATAAATTGTCTTGGGTGGGGGGGGGGGTGAAGGTGTCGCCCCTTAGGCATAAATGTTGCAACAATTCTCATGCTCTTAAGCAACTTCTCCCACGTTATTTCCCAGGAATTTCAACTTTATTGCTGTTTATTAACTTTAATTGGATATATCCGGGAACTGCTACTGTAATTTAGTAATAATGAGGGTCATTTAAATTTCATATTTTAAAATTGTTTATGAATATATATATCCCATGAATTATATATTAAATATCAATATATATATATATATATATATATATATATATATATATATATATATATATATATATATATATATATATATATATATGAGTCGATGCTAGAGCATTGAAGCGCTCAGGACATTGACCAATAGAGCACTGTTGCTCTTGTCCGCAATCACAGGGGACTCTATGCCATCCCATGGGACTCTATGCCATCCCAGGGGACTCTATGCCATCCCAGGGGAC
>NC_091207.1:19664820-19684820 GCF_040958095.1 Procambarus clarkii | reverse complement strand
ATCAAACGAGAGCTATGGGGGGCGTGGGCCCATGATGGGAGGGGGCGTGGGCCCAATGATGGGGGCGTGGCTGGACTTATCTGTGCTGGACACAAGTCCTGCCCACGCATTTTACTTCTTCTTTCTGGCCAGGCAGTCTACATCCTCACTCGTCAGCCAACATCCTGAGTCAGTGTGAGTGTGTGAATATATTGATCGACTTGAGAATGGTTTCATTCACAATCGACTTAAGAATGGTCCAGGACGGACTGAAACGTCGTCGTCCCTTCACCTTTTAGTGTGTGGTCTGGTCAACATACTTTTGCCACGTTATTGTGACTCATGGCCTGCATGTGAATATATAACCCAGGCCTCACAAGGTATGAGGATCTCTCATGAGGTGTGAGGGAGCCTCATTTCTGACCACTGGCCTCCTACAGTCTTGGTAAATAAGAGTCTCTGTGGGTCATGGTTTGTTTATTTTCGGAAAACCAGGGGGTGAGGGAGTGATATTATTGTTCAGCAATTCTCTTGTTCAGCATCTTCAGCATCTTGTCTCTTTTCTGCCTCACTCTTACAAGTAATCCCAGATTTAATCTACCGATGATTTCTGGTTCCTGAAACGAACAAACCCACTCAACCCAACTAACCTATCGAGCCGAAATGCGTCGAAGACGTTAATTTTCCATAATAGGCTGCATTTGTAACGTTGGTTAACATAACGTTACTAACACGACCTATTAGTTGAGAGGAGCGGTAGAGCAAAGAGAGCTCTGATACAATGTTCTAACCTACCCTGCCTGCCAATAGGCTGTGTTCCAATTAGTTGAGAGGAGCGGTTGAGCAAAGAGAGCTCTGATACAATGTTCTAACCTACCCTGCCTGCCAATAGGCTGTGTTCCAATTAGTTGAGAGGAGCGGTTGAGCAAAGAGAGCTCTGATATAATGTTCTAACCTACCCTGCCTGCCAATAGGCTGTGTTCCAATTAGTTGAGAGGAGCGGTTGAGCAAAGAGAGCTCTGATATAATGTTCTAACCTACCCTGCCTGCCAATAGGCTGTGTTCCAATTAGTTTTATTAGCTTCAGAACGTAATTATCATATTTATTCATTAAATCCTATTAGTTCTGTAGAGAACAATGCGCCGTGTAACTGCATTTTACTGTCAACCGGATTCAGACCCGAGCCTGTCAACCGAACTCACACGGGTGATAATTAAGCGGCCACGTGCCAAAAATGTTAAATTTTCATTGAGAATTGTTGACTGTTTCACGTGGATAGTTTGACACCTACTGAAAGTGTAACTGGTGAATAGAGTGTGACAAGTTCTGGTAGTGTGACAACCTTTGGTAGTGTGACAACCCTTGGTAGTGTGACAACCTCTGGTAGTGTGACAACCCTTGGTAGTGTGACAACCTCTGGTAGTGTGACAACCTCTGGTAGTGTGACAACCCTTGGTAGTGTGACAACCTCTGGTAGTGTGACAACCCTTGGTAGTGTGACAACCCCTGGTAGTGTGACAACCCCCTGGTAGTGTGACAACCCTTGGTAGTGTGACAACCCTGGTAGTGTGACAACCCCCTGGTAGTGTGACAACCCCCTGGTAGTGTGACAACCCTTGGTAGTGTGACAACCCCCTGGTAGTGTGACAACCCTTGGTAGTGTGACAACCCCCTGGTAGTGTGACAACCCTTGGTAGTGTGACAACCCTGGTAGTGTGACAACCCCCTGGTAGTGTGACAACCCCCTGGTAGTGTGACAACCCTTGGTAGTGTGACAACCCTTGGTAGTGTGACAACCCCCTGGTAGTGTGACAACCCCCCTGGTAGTGTGACAACCCTTGGTAGTGTGACAACCCCCTGGTAGTGTGACAACCCTTGGTAGTGTGACAACCCCCTGGTAGTATGACAACCCTTGGTAGTGTGACAACCCTTGGTAGTGTGACAACCCCTGGTAGTGTGACAACCCCTGGTAGTGTGACAACCCCTGGTAGTGTGACAACCCCTGGTAGTGTGACAACCCTTGGTAGTGTGACAACCCCCTGGTAGTGTGACAACCCCCTGGTAGTGTGACAACCCCCTGGTAGTGTGACAACCCCCTGGTAGTGTGACAACCTTGGTAGCAAGGAAAACCGGGTTTTTTCCTACCACAGACGTGGCCAGACATTTATAATGCTAACCAGCATATATACATTTTCTGCTGTCCTCCATTGACAGGGTTTGAGATCTGGTAAACATATAGTTCAGTGTTTTATTGAACAATCAACCACAGAAGGTGATTGTAGTGCTTTTAAAATGATAACCTAACCTACATACATAAATACATCAATACACAGTACATAGGTACCTGGGAGTTAGACAGCCGCTACGGGCTGCTTCCTGGGGATGTGTGTGTGTGAGACAAGCGCAACTAGGTGAGTACACACACACACACACACACACACACACACACACACACACACACACACACACACACACACACACACCTGCGCATTCTCTTTTATGTCTAAAATATCCATCAATAAATTAGAGACCCGAGGCATGATAGATACACTCCCGCCTCCCGCCTGAGAGCACTTGTTACATCAGTAGCAACAGCAGCAGCAACAGCAGCAACAGCAGCAACAGTAGCAGCAGCAACAACAGCAGCAACAGCAGCAACAGCAGCAACAGCAACAGCAGCAGCAACAGCAACAGCAGCAGCAGCAGCAGCAGCAGCAGCACCTTTGGCCCCTCACCTTTACACTGTGATTGATTACCTGTGTTCCTTTCCTCACCAGTAGCTCCTGACTTTGGAACATCGCGTTGCTTCCTCTGAAGTCAGCAACCACGGCTCATGACCTCATCCCATCACCCTGACTTCACCCCCCCCCCCCCCCACCTGCATCTCCCTGACCTCACTAAAGGGAACAGAACACTGACTATACCCAACTCAAAGGGGAAACTGATATAGAAAGCAAGTTGAAAGTAAGAAGCATCAGAGTGAGACATAGAACAGGAACTAGTGAAGCAAATGGGTTATAGAGCAACAATTTCTTCAGTATAAGAGTTGTAAATAAATGGAATATGGTAGACGAGGAAGCTGTTGGAGTTACCTCATTTATAAACAATTTTCAGGTAATGAAAGAAAAACAAGAAGTTAGTTATTCAAAAGGTTATTCAAAGTTAGTTATTCATAACTTACTTTTTTATAAGTTATGCTCAATAGCGCAAAGTTCATCTAAGCAAGTGCACACACACACACACACACACACACACACACACACACACACACACACACACACACACACACACACACACACACACACACACACTACAATAAGCAACACATGTATTTAAATTTCAACACGATTTCAATTCTTCTTAAATTCTTTAAGAAAATATGAAGATCCAAAGTTGCAAAACGTTACACAATGTTAAATAAAATGCAACTTGTATTATTTTTGTAAAAAAAACTGAAAGAAAAAAGTTTGAGCTTTATCTCACCAGGGAATTAAGATCGGGCAAAAGCTGACCTTATCTGAGTAAGTTTTTAAAATCTTAATAATATTTCTGCCTATCAATGAATTGCTCCTTAATCAGTGTCTTTTGTGCATCAATACCGAAATGGAGCAGTTGCTAATTCCATGGTTTTGAATAGGTACCTGGGAGTTAGTCAGCTGTCACGGGTTATTTCCTGGGGGTGGAGGCCTGGTCGAGGACCGGGCCGCGGGGACACTAAGCCCCGAAATCATCTCAAGATAACCTCAAGATAATCGTTCTATCACAAAGGGCCTGGGGCGTGTTGTATCCCAACCATGCTCTACTTGGAAATCATTATTTCCTGGTATATTTGTTTATACAAGGGGTCCATACAAGGGTCATGTTTATACAAGGGGTCCATACAAGGGTCATGTTTATACAAGGGGTCCATACAAGGGTCATGTTTATACAAGGGGTCCATACAAGGGTCATGTTTATACAAGGGGTCCATACAAGGGTCATGTTTATACAAGGATCCATACAAGGGTCATGCTTATACAAGGGTTCCATACAAGGGTCATGTTTATACAAGGGTCCATACAAGGGTCATGTTTATACAAGGGGTCCATACAAGGGTCATGTTTATACAAGGGGTCCATACAAGGGTCATGTTTATACAAGGGGTCCATACAAGGGTCATGTTTATACAAGGGGTCCATACAAGGGTCATGTTTATACAAGGATCCATACAAGGGTCATGTTTATACAAGGGGTCCATACAAGGGTCATGTTTATACAAGGGGTCCATACAAGGGTCATGTTTATACAAGGGTCCATACAAGGGTCATGTTTATACAAGGGGTCCATACAAGGGTCATGTTTATACAAGGGGTCCATACAAGGGTCATGTTTATACAAGGGGTCCATACAAGGGTCATGTTTATACAAGGGGTCCATACAAGGGTCATGTTTATACAAGGGGTCCATACAAGGGTCATGTTTATACAAGGGGTCCATACAAGGGTCATGTTTATACAAGGGGTCCATACAAGGGTCATGTTTATACAAGGGGTCCATACAAGGGTCATGTTTATACAAGGGGTCCATACAAGGGTCATGTTTATACAAGAGTCCAAAGGTTGTTTATACATTGTTTTGTTTGGTGATCTATTCTCCCCATTACTCACAACGTACATCCTGTAATTTACAAAGTCACGTTGCTTAGCAGCTTCGAAATTCGTGGTTCGTACACCCGCTCTCACTCTCATTTTTCGTCTTCCTTTTAGGTGTGAGCAATATACCTTCGTTTTGTATATTAACGTATATACCTCGTCATGTTGACCAAACCACACACTAGAAAGGTAAAGGAACGACGACGTTTCGGTCCGTCCTGGAACATTCTCAAGTCGATTGTCCCGGAGGGTCTCAAGTCCCACAATCGACTTGAGAATGGTCCAGGACGGACCGAAACGTCGTCGTCTCTTCAACTTCTAGTGTGTGGCCTGGTCAACATACTTCAGCCACGTTATTGTGACTCATCGCTTGCATACCTCGTCATCTGTGCAGCTATCCTAGACTATATGAATTGCAACATTGTTTCAAGAGCAGGTTAGTCATACAGAGGTATGGGATCAATAGCCGGCACCGGCACGTTTTTGCATGGATTATGAGGATATAATCCATCCAGGTACCTCATACCGGCATGATAAAATATCAGAAAGCTCCAGGCCAGTTCTGGAAGGGAAATGTAGACAAGGAACTGGGATAGGACTAAGGGGAAGGAAGGGAAAGAATGGTGTTCCACCACTTGGACCGTCGGGGATCGAACACCGAACTGCAAGAAGCGAGGCCGTCAAGTCTGAAGGATCTATTGTAACATTTAATAATAAGGAGGTAGATCGTGATCCATTTGTTGTTGTTGTTTCAGATTTAGCTACTCAGAAGGAAGTGTCCATGTAGCACGGGCTATGGTGAGCCCCAGCCCCCATTTGCTGCTCACAGAGTATATACACGCAGTGGATCTGGATATTCGTCACTTGAGGGCTCCTGCCATGGGTATATATATATATATATATATATATATATATATATATATATATATATATATATATATATATATATATATATATACTTCCAGCTTTTGTCTCTAATATCCTAAAATATTTTCTCTTTTGGGCTGTTTAGCTAATGGATATTTAGAGCATAACTTTGAAGGTTTTCAGTAATCTTTGAGTGAGGAGGGGGAGGGTAGTAAAGTTTTTGCGTAGGGATGAGGGAAGGCTAGGAGGATAGGAGGGGAGGATAGGAGGGAAGGCTAGGAGGATAGGAGGGGAGGATAGGAGGGAAGGCTAGAAGGATAGGAAAAAAAAGTTCAACTCATTCCTCTTAGTTTTGGAACAAGTCCTGGGAGATTTTTCTCCATTTATTGTGAACAAGATAAGAGACTCCACACAGGCACCACATATTCCAGTATTTGCTCTCAATAAAGCCTTCTTGCTGCTCACTGCCTCTTGAACTTCCCACAACATTCTCTTCAAGCAATTTAACCTGACGTACACTTTCTCCCAGACCCCAACGAGGTTACCGAAGAACAGTCGCTTTGCCCCGTGATTTTCGCCGGAGATTTTCACTCCAATTTTACCCTCTTCCTCCAGAGGTCCAAAGCAATTTGGATTAGTTCTCCAGAGATGCTAAGACCTGGTTTTAAATCTTGGGCCTTCCTATCTACCTAACCTTCAAGCTGAGTCGTCAATCTTCCGGTCAACTTACTTCAGCGGTCTCTTCCCCCAAATGTCGACTTGGTTCTCCAGCCTCCCTATGCGTCGATTTCAACATCAATGTCCAGTAGCTTGATGAATGTGATAGGCCTCCTTGCTATGCTTCAAATATACATTCTTTTGCCTGGGTCTATGGAACCACAGAGGCTGGCAATGAAGTTTTTGTAAATTCCTTTTCGCCTTGATGTTTTTACGTTACGTAGAATATATTAAAGTTGATGTACCTACACTTTAATTTTCTTGCTGGGTATTGTTTTCAGAGCCATATTTCATACTACCGATAGTCTTCACGATAGCCTGTAGCATTATGTATCGGAAATACACGATAGCTCTCAGTATAGTGTATGACTGATAAACGATAGCCCTTAACATTATCTAGTGAGGAAATCACGATAACATATATTCGCTGACTGTGGAAAGCTTCGAAGCAAATACAAGAGCTAAAATAAGCTTCTCCAAAAGCTACGATCAAATACTACAGCTAAAGCCTTCCGGGGGATATTTGAGAAATAGCTTGGGAATTGGTTCGAGGTTTGCCCATCTCTGCGACTACATCCATCTTCACTATCTGAGATGAATCGAGAGAACCAAATTGCTTCTATCTAAGAAGCATGAGAAGAGATCTTGGCGTATATATGTGTATACCCCCCCCCTTGGTGGCTTGGTCAGCCTCTCAGCTCATCTATACAACTGAATGTATGTCTGTCGACGGTTGGAAACGAGACACGTGGGAGGGTTAGTCTCGTCTAGTTATGCAGGGTAATTGATGATGGGTGTGTGCCCATCATGGGCTACAAGGGTTCAGTCATATTGGTTACATTAAATTCCTTAACTTTAATATGCCATATCTTCGTTTCACACTATTTTCATTTCTTAAATAATTACTTAACAGCACACGAGCCTTCATCACTGTATCCATCGTCAATGTACACTGTCTTGATAAGTGTAACATATGTTTATATATACTGGCTGCCTGTCCCCAGATCCCTGTCCCCCGACACCTGTCCACAGACACCTGTTTCCCCAACACCTGTGCCCGACAAAATGAATTATTAAAATATTATGCAGGCGATGAGTCACAATAACGTGGCTGAAGTATGTTGACCAGACCATACACTAGAAATTGAAGAGACGACGACGTTTCGGTCCGTCCTGGACCATTCTCAAGTCTATTAAAATATTATATTTAGTGTTGGGTTTAGGGCTTATAAATTTCTGGAGGGTTATTAAGGCCACCACAATAGCTTATACCGACCAACCAGCAAGTATAATTTAGTCCTGGACATTGTCCAGGACTAAAGGGAATGCTATGCGTATGTACACGTAGCAATCCCTTAAGTGTACATACACCAAGACCTGGGTGTACACTTCTCGGTGTACATAACCTTTCCACTGCTTGTGTGTCTGTCAGTTTAAATTAGATAATAGATAAAAAACAGCCAGTTAAAGCTATCATATCGCGATACAAATAAATGGATAATGGCAAAATAATGATTTGACCATTAGTTTCAAATCTTCAATAATAGGTTATCTACGTCATTGGCAGGAGTTTATACTTTGATATACTGTTCAAGGAAGACGATTCCCTACAGGTCTTTCCAGTGTTTAAAGAAGAAACAGAAAGGGTGAATATTGGAGAGTAACGTGAGTAGTGAGGTAAGGGAAAGGTCAGTGAGGAGTGAGGGAGATGAGGAAGGGCCAGTGAGGAGTGAGGGAGATGAGGAAGGGCCAGTGATGAGTGAGGGAGATGAGGAAGGGCCAGTGAGGAGTAAGGGAGATGAGGAAGGGCTAGTGAGGAGTGAGGGAGATGAGGAAGGGCTAGTGAGGAGTGAGGGAGATGAGGGAGGGCCAGTGAGGAGTGAGGGAGATGAGGGAGGGCCAGTGAGGAGTGAGGGAGATGAGGGAGGGCCAGTGAGGAGTGAGGGAGATGAGGAAGGGCCAGTGAGGAGTAAGGGAGATGAGGGAGGGCCAGTGAGGAGTGAGGGAGATGAGGGAGGGCCAGTGAGGAGTGAGGGAGATGAGGGAGGATCAGGGAAGAGTCTGATGCCAAGTCAAGGAAATGAGAGTGATAGGATTAAGTCACCGAAGTGAAGATGGTGTCAGGTATGTTCTATAGCAGCGTTTTTGTTTTCAAGTTTTTTAGTTTTTTTAACTGCATCCCACAACAAGATTTACGTTTTGTATTGTATCCAGGCTGAGAGAGGAGGCCTGGTCGAGGACCGGGCCGCGGGGACGCTAAGCCCCGAAACCATCTCAAGGTAACCCTGTACGTCTCAGTGTAATACATCACACACAAACTCTTCGAATTATGTTCCTTTATTTACTAGTGACACGTGATAAATTAATATTAATGGATGGAACCTCTTGAATTAAATTATATATTTCTATTTTTTAAAAGACTATGACAAAAATTAAAAGAAACATTTTGCATGAAAATCTAGCAAAACAGATGCAGTATTATTTCTTCTCCGAGGATATGGGTCCCTACACTTGCACCAGAGGTAGTACCCCTTTTAGGTATTTAAAAAAAGCAAACAATATATATTTTTTTAATTTAAATTAAATGTGAAGGATGTGCTTGTTTGTTCGTAAGTAGTTGATTCCAATTTGGGACACAGGAAGACAGTGCTACACCCATATCTGATTTTGTTATTGTGCTAGTTTATTGTGCACCCGATACTCATCCTGTGAGCGATAGCGCAAAAAGGATTACAGAGGGCACAAAAGATCTTTATCAAACCTCAACGGAGGTTATTACATTAACAATTTCATCTATCCCCTCACACCTTATAATTATATTGTCTGGTGCAGTGTTGACCTGGTTTCTGTCTTTCGTTTTTAACTGAGTTAATGTGGAAAACTTCTGATTCACTCAAATCACCAGTCGTAAAAGGTAGCAGTATCAAGATGGCCGTTTGACTTAAAAGTCGAAATTCACCTTTAACCTTTATCCAAAATGATGACAAATTTAATTGCTCAAAATCATTCTTAAATGTAAATGAATTGCTAAGATGAAGCGTTTCAGCAACAATCACCTGGCAACGATTGTACCATCACTCTCGTAAATTGGAATGATTAAGTGATGAGTGAGAATGATATTGTCGTTCTCAGGGGGCCTGGTAGCCTGGTGGATAGCGCGCAGGACTCGTAATTCTGTGGCGCGGGCTCAATTCCCGCACGAGGCAGAAACAAATGGGCAAAGTTTCTTTCACCCTGAATGCCCCTGTTACCTAGCAGTAAATAGGTACCTGGGACTTAGTCAGCTGTCACGGGCTGCTTCCTCGGGGTGGAGGCCTGGTCGAGGACCGGGCCTCGGGGACACTAAAGCCCCGAAATCATCTCAAGATAACCTCAAGATAACCTCACCTGCTTATTTTTGTGTGGATTTTCTAATGTGTCGCAACCCATTTTATTCATTTTGCAACCCACTAATGGGTCAGGACTCGCAGTTTACAAAACCCCCGGCTCGATAGTGTTGCAGATGCTGATGTATGCGGATTCTGCAACCTTCTATTGCTACTTTCATCTTTAATAATGACTTCAGCATCCTTAAAGTTAATGGAGCTTCTGGCTCCTGTGGATAACACAAACTTGTCTGTTTATATCGACATTTTGAGAGTTTAATCACTTAAAGAGAAACCGTTCTTTAGCATCTTCATAACTGTATAATACTTTGACTATTCTGATGATGTCTTGATCATCCATCTTGGATGATCAAGACATGAGCATTTCCATCTTGGATGGAAATGACAGAATGAAATAGATCCTGAATGCATCTATATAAGATATGAACTCTATATTTTTATATCTTCTCCAAATTCCCCTTTTTTTTGTTGTTCTTATGAGACTTCCCCGAATTTTTTTTCAGTTGCAACTATGTATAGGAGGTTATCTTGAGGTTATCTTGAGATGATTACGTGGCTTAGCGTCCCCGCGGCCCGGTCCTCGACCAGGCCTCCTTTTTGTTACACACCCCCAAGAGGCAGCCCGTAGCAGCTGTCTAACTCCCAGATACCTACTTACTGCTATGTGAACAGACCCATCAAGGAGAAAGAAACTCTGCCCATTTGTGTCCACCTCCACTGGGGATGGAACCCGGAACCTTAGGACTACGAATCTCGAGCGCTGTCCACTCAGCCGCCAGGCCGCTATGAACAGGACGAGCCTCGTCACTTTTCTTTCCACGTGGAAGATGACGATGCATTGAAGGTGACAATCTACAGGAATCCGGATTACAAAACCAATCTCGCTCCCTTTATCTTCTGGCCGGGATACCAGAACGACGCTATGCATTACTGACCCTGGAAACACAAACCGTAACTGTGTCTATTTTCCGCTTGTTACAACTTGTAATAAAGTTGTTACGTCTTGGCTTAACGTGTTTTTGACGTATTAAAACGTTGCTACAACTTGCTATATTGGTTCTTATAACTGGTTAGGAGGTGTTAAAATTTGTTCGAACGTTGTACCAACGTCGTAGTTTCGGTGTGTGTTTGGCGGGGATCGAGTTCCTTCAAAGTGAATATAGACTTGTGTTGGCCGAAAAACTTCACCCCGATTCGTCCCTAAAGTTTCAATATTCTATGCATCTAATTAAGGATTTCTGGATGCAAACATCAACCCACACATCCAAAAAAATAAAACCATAACGATGTCCGGTCGGCCGAGCGGACAGCACGCAGGACTTGTGATCCTGTGGTCCTGGGTTCGATCCCAGGTGCCGGCGAGAAACAATGGGCAGAGTTTTTATCACCCTATGCCCCTGTTACCTAGCAGTAAAATAGGTACCTGGGTGTTAGTCAGCTGTCACGGGCTGCTTCCTGGGGGTGGAGGCCTGGTCGAGGACCGGGCCGCAGGGACACTAAAAAAGCCCCGAAATCATCTCAAGATAACCTCAAGATGTCATCTCCCCCCCCCCTCCCCCAAACAAGATCAAACCAGCGCACATCTCAGCCAACGCCTGTACAAATATAAAGTTATATTGATGATGTCCAGAAAACATCTTCTACAGCTCTCTCTCATCACTAATACAACTTGCAATAGTAAATAGTAATGATAACAAGATATCTAACCTAATCGTGTATCTAAATATCGATATCTAAATATCGTGTTTTAGAACGCTTCGTTTTTCGAGAAAAAAACTAATTTAGAATTCATTGGGATTGACCCAGTCAACAGCATCTCTGAACTTTCTCCATCACCTCTCCAGATTCGACCCTAAACTTCTCCAACACGTCTTTTCAGATTTTCAAAAACACATTCACACATCTGCAACGTCTCCAGTTTCCATCGTATAAATATCTCCTGCGACACATTTACAATTTTTTTTTTAACAAATCGCCAATTTTTGGCAATTCATATTTAGACATCCGCATAGATTTACGAACTTCGACAACAAATAAAAAATGACAAATTATGTAAATATGTTTTTATGTGGAAATTTTAATGCATCTGGGACATGTGTGTACATATATATGTATACTTTTAAGCTGATCAAACTCTTAGGAAGCTTAGATATTAACTCCTTAAGCTCCATTGTCTTGTGTTAATGTATTAAAGCTGTTTTTAGATGTACAATAAGAGGTGTATACCCCGCTTCTTGGTGTATATATATACACTGAGAGTGTATAGTCCTGGACTACGCTCAGACCTCAAGTATACTTGCTGGTTGGTCAGTAAAAGCTGTTGTAAGCGTAATAACCCTCCAGAGGTTGACAGACCTTAGTAACCCTCCAGAGGTTGACAGACCTTAGTAACCCTCCAGAGGTTGACAGACCTTAATAACCCTCCAGAGATTAACAGACGTTAATAACCCTCCAAAGGTTAACAGACCTTAATAACCCTCCAGAGGTTGACAGACCTTATAAGCCTCTCACCAAGGTAACCCGGGCTCCCATACCCCGACGTACTTATTATAAATGAACATGAGAAAATCAAATCTCTACTGTATGACAAAAACTACTTCTGTTATGATTTCTCAGGTCAAAAGGTCAAAGGTCAACGGGTCGAGTAAATAACCAATCATCACTGAACGTCCACTTAACAAACCAAATGAGTATTGGTGCGTCCGTAGAGTTTTTTTAATCGGCGCCGTGCTTTCGTTATGAAGTTGTTTTTTTTCCATGTAATTTTTCGTGAACTTTAAAGGTCAGTGGACAGCATCAAAGTGGTGTCTCATTCAAGAGACTGGTGGCTCTGTTCACAGGGGTCCATCAGGCTGTGACCTCTTCAAATATCATGCTAGGCACAATGCTGTAGTCTGACAATCTTGTTGTTGGTATTCTCCTCTGGTCAGATTAACAAAGTAGTTACGCTAGCACTTGCGAACCTGTACATCTTTTCTCGATCTTTGGCGGCTTTGTTTACAATTATTAAACAGGTAATGAGCTCCGAAGCCCCAGGAGGCTGTTTATAACAATAACAACAGTTGATTGGCACGTTTTCATGCTTGTAAACTGTTTAATAAATGTAACCAAAGGCGTCAAAGACTGAGGAAAGATGTACACGTTCGTAAGTACTTGCGTAACTGCTTCGTGAATCTGGCCCCCCTCCCCTGTTGGTATTCTGATCAATCAGACTGTTAGACGCCACTACACGCAGTCTAACAGCACGGCACAGTCGGCTCCCAACGGGAAGGTCCGGGGTTTGATTCCCAAAGTAGGGAAAAGACGTTTGGCTGCTTCCTTTCACCTAATGGATCTGTTCATCTAATAGTAAATAGGTATACCCATTAATTAGAATTGTTTGTTGCAGCCTGGACACAGGTCAATAGTTAGGCCTAGGGGGGAGGGGCTCTCAATAAACCTAAAACAGCCTAGATTAATTATCCTAGCATAAATCTTCTCGATATTTCTTATGTTCTTCAGTTATGAAGGAAATTGAAAAAAAATAACTATCCGATATAACATTTGTACTATTCAATAACACATTTCGTAAATCCTCTATATATTTAGTTACTCCCCAGTACCTTTGTTAAATCCCCATGCAATTAATTAATCCCCATTATATCTAATATATCATAATAGACTAAACAAGTCCAAAAAATCGTTATTTTTCTATATCTCGTACAAATATACCGGCAGATTAAGCTCCAGTGGAATAAGAAGTTTAAAATGCTTCAGTAGATTAAGTTTCGGTGGATTAAGAAAGCTTAAAATGCTTCAGTAGATTAAGCTTCGGTGGATTAAGAAAGCTTAAAATGCTTCAGTAGATTAAGCTTCGGTGGATTAAGAAAGCTTAAAATGCTTCAGTAGATTAAGCTTCGGTGGATTAAGAAAGCTTAAAATGCTTCAGTAGATTAAGCTTCGGTGGATTAAGAAAGCTTAAAATGCTTGAGTAGATTAAGCTCAGGAAGATAACTGAAAAAAGGACTCTTCATTAATACTATTTAATTCAGGGGTCATGAAAAATCAAGGAGTTACACAACCAGTTACGAAACCTCTACTTCTTTCAACAATCATGGTTGCTTTGTTTCCATTTATTAAATAGTTTACGAGCTCCGAAGCACTAACGAGGCTGTTTATAGCAATAAACAGTTTATAATGTTTATAAACAATTATAACCTTGGCTTGTCAACTCTGAAGCTAGTCAACAGTTTAATAAATGTAAATAACCCCCCCCCCCTAAATAGTTCTTGTACAAGTTTCATGGTAGATGTGTAAATATTGGATTAATGTAAATGCTGGATTAATCTAAATACTTTATTAATCCTGGCGTAGGTGTTTACAATGGGTATATTCCTCCAGTCAAGAAGGACTTAACCCGCAGCAAGACTATGTGAAATCCACTGCCTTGCTCCATTCTGTGCTTCCCCAGTCTTATCTAGCGGTGATCTTTATGCCCCTCTTACACTGCATCATAAACAGCGAACAAGGATATATTAATAACCCTGTACAATGCTGCTCCAGTACGAGATTTGGGCGTACATCACACACACACACACACACCTGCAAGGAGCCATCACACACACCTGCAAGGAGCCATGATCCAGGTTTATATTGGTGAAGTTCAAGCAATTCAGTCCCCAGGGAATCGTGCAAGACGTCTTTGGAACATTAGAGTATGAGGTTATGCAGCCCCAAGGGAGGGGGAGGGGGGTAGGGGCTCGTGCAGCATGGATCTGTATCGTTACTTTTCTGAAGTTCTATCAATACAGTACGAGAATTTCGTGCAGCACGACGCTGTAGTGAGGTTTTCTTGACCTCTGTAAGAAATGAGAATATATGTAGGGTACCCCTATATAATATATAATATAATATAATATGTAGGGTGCACTCGCCTAATTGTGCTTGCGGTGGTTGAGCTTTGGCTCTTTGGTCCCGCCTCTCAACCGTCAATCAACAGGTATTGTGTGTGTGTGTGTGTGTGTGTGTGTGTGTGTGTGTGTGTGTGTGTGTGTGTGTGTGTGTGTGTGTGTGTGTGTGTGTGTGTGTATGTGTATGTGTGTGTATGTGTATGTGTATGTGTGTGTGTGTGTGCGTGTGTGTGTGTGTTTGTGTGTGTGTGTAACGAAAGTAAATATAATGAGTAGAATTCACATGGTAAAATTTCTTTGCCGAGAAAATCATTGAATCAACAATTTTATTGATGTCGCGTGTAAATATTTCATTAATTTCGTGCTATGGTCCGAATGAGTATTATTTTTAATTTTAACTATTAATGTATTTATTCAACAATTCTTGGCAACATTGTCCGTAAAGTGCGTCTAAATTTGCAATAAAAATGCAATTAAATTGCTCAGTGTCGTGTATAACAATATATTGTGAACTGAGCATATATATATATATATATATGTATATATATATATATATGTCGTACCTAATAGCCAGAACTCACTTCTGAGTCTACTATGCAAGGCCTGATTTGCCTAATAAGCCAAGTTTTCATGAATTAATTGCTTTTCGACTACCTAACCTACCTAACCTAACCTAACCTAACTTTTTCGGCTACCTAACCTAACCTAACCTACAAAGATAGGTTAGGTTAGGTTGGGTTGGTTAGGTTCGGTCATATACCTACGTTAATTTTAACTCCAATAAAAAAAAATTCACCTCTTACATAATGAAATGGGTAGCTTTATCATTTCATAAGAAAAAAATTAGAGAAAATATATTATTTCATGAAAACTTGGCTTATTAGGCAAATCGGGCCTTGCATTGTAGGCTGAAAAGTGAGTTCTGGCTACTAGGTACGACATATATATATATATATATATATATATATATATATATATATATATATATATATATATATATATATATATATATATATATTCTGCATACTTGGATCAGTGTTTTTGTGATCATTGTTGCATATATATATATATATATATATATATATATATATATATATATATATATATATATATATATATTATATAATGGTCGTACCGAATAGCCAGAACGCACTGCCGACCTAGTATACAAGACTTGATTTGTCTAATAGGCAGAGTGATTTTCGTTACTTGAAAAAAATCCAATGAGTTTATTTGAATAAATATTAATATATTAAGGACATGAGTTACTGACTTAGATATGTTAGGTTAAGATAGGTTAGGTTATATTTGTACGTTAATTTTAACTCAAACGAAAAATTTACTCACATATAACAGCCCTCTCTCCTGTTTTGGCAGTACTTATAGTAACCATAAGGACCCATGGTATATATATCGACGTACAACGAAATTAGAAAGTAGAAATCGCCACTATTAAGTCGGAAAAACCGGAAAACTATTTTTTACTTGTATTTCTTTGACAAACTAAACTAACCCAACCCAACCCAACCCAACCCAACCCAACCCAACCCAACCTAACCCAACCCAACCCAACCCAACCTAACCCAGCCCAACCCAACCCAACCCAACCCAACCTAACCCAACCCAACCTAACCTAACCTAACCTAACCTAATATACATATCTTGCGGTGTTTGCAATCTCGTTTAAACCACCGTAAGTATATGTATATATACTATATGTAAGGGAGTATATATACTATATGTCTCCCTATATGTAAGGGAGCCGGTCGGCCGAGCGGACAGCACTCTGGACTTGTGATCCTGTGGTCCTGGGTTCGATCCCAGGCACCGGTGAGAAACATTGGGCAGAGTTTCTTTCACCCTATGCCCCCTGTTACCTAGCAGTAAAATAGATACCTGGGTGTTAGTCAGCTGTCACGGGCTGCTTCCTGGGGGTGGAGGCCTGGTCGAGAACCGGGCTGCGGGGACACTAAAAAGCCCCGAAATCATCTCAAGATAACCTCAAGATAACCGCAATTGTTGACATCAGGGTCGATTGCATAAACAATGCCCTGCGTTGCTAGAGGGGGGGGGGCGGTTGCACTTTCCTTGGCTATCAATTTTAAGATTTGCAATATCTAGTTTCCTTCCCAAACAAGTTTAACAACTTTGCAAACAAGCTTTAAGTTAACAAGCAATTCGGGTCAACACTAAGACACACATTAACCCTCCAGGAGGTCAACACACTCGCCTTGAGATAACCTTTAATCTCGCCTGATGGTTCTATGAGTTAAAGGTCTCAGGAGGAGACCAATTCATTATCTCAAGATTTTTGCTTCAAACTCACGACCCTGTTTGAAGACGACCCTGAGAAGGTCTTTGTCTAGACGCCGAGGCTTCGTTTATTTCTCTGAAATTGGATAAATGACACAACTTTGATATTATAAATGATTAATAGTCACCGTAAACGAGTCTTATCGTGGACGCAAGTATCTCTTGAGGTCCATTTAATTACATTATTATAAGTAACTGGCAGGTCTTGCGGTTAATAAGTCTTCGTGGTGCAGTGGCCTTCTTGGTGGGTTCGCAATCGGTGGTCCGAGGGTTCAATCCACGCAGCAAGACTGAGCAACGTGGATTGATATGGATTTTAAGGTAGTTTAATTATGAAAATATTTGATGTTACTGATTCGCAGGGATTAGTAATGAGATGCAATTCGGTGAGTGAAGAGGATTGGTGAGTCATTTCACTATGAATGGTGAGTCATTTCACTATGAATCGTGGGTCATTTCAATATGAATGGAGAGTCATTACTCTATGAATGGTGAGTCATTTCACTATATATGGTGTCTTTCACTATGAATGGTGAGTCAGTTCACTATGAATGGTGAATCATTTCACTATGAATGGTGAGTCATTTCACTATGAATGGTGAGTCATTTCACTATGAATGGTGAGTCATTTCACTATTATTGGTGAGTCATTTCACTACGAATAGTGAGTCATTTCACTATAAATGGTGAGTCATTTCACGATAAATGGTGTCTTTCACTATGAATGGTGAATCATTTCACTATGAGTAGTGTGTCATTTCACTATGAATGGTGAGTCATTTCACTATAAATGGTGAGTCATTTCACTATAAATGGCGAGTCATTTCACTATGAATGGTGAGTCATTTCACTATGAATGGTGACTTGTTGAAGCCATAACAGGTTCACCCGGTGCTTACGTCCTCCTCGCCACCTCACCATCAATTCTCACAACCGAAACCCTTCAACTGTCTATCTAGACTTCCCTGTCTGTCTATCGACCTCAACCCGCCGCTTCGCTATAGCCCCCACGTGTCCACCAGTCCTCACAACCAATAGGCTGCGTTCTACACGCGATCGTAACCAACGTTACTTACGTAACCTATTAGGCAAAAGGAGCAGTTGAATAACTGACGTTTAGTGTGATGGCAACTCGATAGGTTAGGTGGGGTGATTGGGTTTGTACGTTTTTGGGTTGGGTAAAAAGGCTTGTTTTTTTTACGGAGCGGTGAATCAAAGAGACCGGATTGCTTATGTTCACTCTATAGTTCCGAAGCTTCTACGTTAAACCAGATAACGAACTGACATTATTCAGTTAACGAATTGGCGTTATTCTTAATTACCATACAGTGATTAACGTGTTAAATAATTGAGCGAAGGTACTTATTAACGGCAATATGATGGACGCGTACGTGGAATTCATTAAATTCCTTGCAATATCTATCAAGAGGAATAGAGATTGCAAGGAAGTCTGAATTCTGCCCGGCTCGGGTAAGCCGGATTGCTCCAACGCAGGTAATGCTGAAATTTACATACTAAAGTCCAGGACAGTCTGAAACACGGAGACAGGGACAGACGGCCTCTAGACAGAATTTTAGAACACTAAATTATATATATTATATAATATATTATATATTACAAATTACTACCACACTACAGTGGTTTAACAAGTCATTCAGCTTGGGCACTAGAGAGGCCTCCAAGCCCCGTCCTCTGACGTGGGAGGAGGATGCTCTACCGTATTCCTAATCCTTCTGTGTTTGAATGGCTTCCACACGAAGGTTGGCAATTCCCATCTGGGCAAGCAGTTAGTTACCTTAGAAACCTTTTATCTAAAGGCTAACCCATAGTACAGTCGGTATATATATATATATATATATATATATATATATATATATATATATATATATATATATATATATACACTTGGCGGGCATAACCACTCGGCACATCAGCTTCAACGAAGGTGTAAGTACAATAGCCTTTCAAAGCTATTGAGACATCTCACCTCTCTGTTGTGCTGTGGGTGCACTCAGTAGGTACGTCTCAGTAGCCCCTCTCTGATACTGGGGATATTGGAGGGAGTTAACTAACCAGGGGCGTGAATTTGGGATATCGTGAGTAATATGGGCAATGTGATAGTTGGTGATAGATAAACACTAATAGAATTAGTGCCAGAGGAAATGGTATATAAAATTAGAGTGAGACACTGAAGCATGGGTCCCTTAGGATATCCATTGATATCCTTTAGGATATCTATTAGTCATGAGTAAACGAGGGATGCCAATCATACGTGGCATTCTTCCTAGAAGTGGAGTTGGATTTTATTGATTTTATAAGGCAAATTGGTGTTAATTGTTGATTACCTTACAAAGATCTGCAAGGCATCATTGAGAACTTGGACCCCTTCTGTGGACAAAATTAAATTTTGCAAGGTATGGGAAGCCTATATGTTGAAGAGGGGGGATGTTACATCTGCCTCATTGCAAGCTGCTGTTGGTGAGGTTTTTAACAGTTTAAACTGTGTAAAACAGAAGTATTTGGAGATTGATAAGCGCTTTACACACGACTCACAACTGATGACGTTCGAACATTTCTGGGACAGCTTCACTTACGACTTGTGTTCGTAATCTGAAAATAAACAATTGCCAACAGAACCTAATCCCCCTAACCTAATCTAAGTCTAAATATACACTAAATTCTAATACATAATGGTGGTAATTAATGTTTGAAATATTGTCAAATCTACAGACAATTAAAATAATTGTGAAATAGAATAAAATATAATATAAATATAATAAACATCATTGAGGTCGGGTGTTGCTTGGACGAGCAAGGGAGCCGGTCGGCCGAGCGGACAGCACGCTGGACTTGTGATCCTGTGGTCTTGGGTTCGATCCCAGGCGCCGGCGAGAAACAATGGGCAGAGTTTCTTTCACCCTATGCCCCCTGTTACCTAGCAGTAAAATAGGTACCTGGGTGTTAGTCAGCTGTCACGGGCTGCTTCTTGGGGGTGGAGGCCTGGTCAAGGACCGGGCCGCGGGGACACTAAAAGCCCCGAAATCATCTCAAGATAACCTCAAGAAGATAACATAGGTCTAAGGCAAGGTTAGATCGTTGACCAGACCACACACTAGAAGGTGAAGGGACGACGACGTTTCGGTCCATCCTGGACCATTCTCAAGTCCAAGGTGAGATCCACCAATGTTGCTTGGATCAATCATTCCCAAACACAGAG
>NC_091207.1:19642320-19659820 GCF_040958095.1 Procambarus clarkii | reverse complement strand
CAGCATTTCGTTCGGTCGGTGTACCGCTCCAGTGGTGCAGTGGTAACTATTTGGCCTTACAGCATAAGATTCGGTTACCTTGACTTCAGACACTATGGTTGCCCAAACTTTAGTTACCGAGATCCATATGCAGGCGATGAGTCACAATAACGTGGCTGAAGTATGTTGACCAGACCACACACTAGAAATTGAAGGGACGACGACGTTTCGGTCCGTCCTGGACCATTCTCAAGTCGATGAAACGAACGAACGACTTGAGAATGGTCCAGGACGGACCGAAACGTCGTCGTCCCTTCAATTTCTAGTGTGTGGTCTGGTCAACTTACCGAGATCAGTTACAAACAAACAAAAATTAATTATACTTGGAGCATTAGGAACTTTATACAATGGTAATTGATTATTGGCTTCCAATAATTCTTAAGGAAAAGAAATGGCAAGATTTGTTACAATAAATTATTTAATGGTATTACATTTTCTTTTCTATATCTTTTGTTTTTTGTTTTTGTTAAGAGCCTGTGATGCTAATATATAAAAGAGGGGGATATCCGGCGGTGCCCGGGTCTCCATTATAGTATTGTGAGCCATCAGAATGTAAATCTGTCATTAAAACATGAATTTTGCATGTCAGTTAATACATAATGAAACTCAATGTATTCGATCCAGATCATTTCATTTCCACTGAATGTTTGGGGGGTATTAAGGGCCGAGGAGAACCTACCTATGAACGTCCCATTACACCTACTCGTCATGTTACAAAGTTAGGTGAGGTTTGCCCTCTCACCACCAAGCATCAAGCCTTTTTTTTTTTTTTTTTATTAAGATATGAGGTACATCTGCATTAGTGCAGCTACCCTAGACTATATGAAGTGGAGTACAGTGTGTCAAAAAAGCTAACTAGGTGATGCTAAAAAATCCCCATCACACAGGATGGTTAGTCATACAGAGGCATGTGATAAGCGGTCTGCACTGGCAGACTACGGATGCATTTTGAGGATATCAACAACACAAGATTGAATAAGGTAGCAGTGGTAATACAAGTCCCCATCTCGCAGGATGGTTAGTCATACAGAGCCATGTGTTTAATAGCCTGCACTGGCAAATTTTGGGTACACTGTGAGGATATCTTCAAGAATACGAGAGTGAATAAAGTAATTGCAAAGCTCCAGGTACCTCATGCCAACCTACTGTGGACGGGGGGGTGGTGACCCCCTCGTCCACGGTAGGGGGATCACTACCTATCAATTGGCACTAAAATATGAAACACCGCGAACCTTTAACTTTATTCTGGAATAGGTTGAATTTAAAATAACTTTTAAACACCCCAAAAAAATTAATTTAAATTTTCTTACCATTTACTAAAAATATTTAGAGGTCGGTCATGTACTATAAAAAAAAATATTAAAAGTTTTCGATAAACGAGCATATAATTTTTTAGCATTTTAACGCACCTGTTTCTATGACCTCTTGAGTGACCTCTTACAAGCTTGCAGCAGCCGCGTGACCTGACCTCATCGGCACGTGAAGACTCCAAGACAAACACAGTGTTCGGCATTCGTCCCCTTCAATTGCTCCTTGGCTGCTATAACTCGTCCCGGCGGCTGATATAAGAACTGATTTATCAGACTTAACACCAGTAATCGCGAACCACAGCGCCAACCGTAACCCTTCATTAGAGAGTGACGCTCCCAGCGCCCACTCGGGCACTGGGGACCTGCCATTACAGTGACGTGACGAGGGAAATGTTATGTCACTGTAGTGTCCTTAATGTCACTGTAGTGCCCTTAATGTCACTGTAGTGCCCTAACCATGGGGCAAGGGTAGAGTGAAAGTGTCAAACCATTCCGACTAAAGTATGTTGAGCAGACCACACACACTAAAAGGTGAAGGGACGACGGCGTTTCGGTCCGTTCTGGACCACAATCGACTTGAGAATGGTCCAGGACGGACCGAAACGTTTTCGTCCCTTCACCTTCTAGTGTGTGGTCTGGTCAACATACTTCAGCCACGTTATTGTGACTCATCGCCTGCATTACGACTATATAGCACTGGGAAGGGATAAGGATTTGGGATGGGATGGAAGGGGAGGGGGTAAGGGAATAATAATACGTGCCGAAACCACTTTGACTCCATCGGGTATCGAACGCTGACATGGACAAGCCCTGCCCTGACACCCACAAAACGTGAATTGCTTCCTAATCGTCGCTGAATCGTTCCCGTTGGCATCAGCTTCCCGCCACACCCACCAGAGTCATCCCGCCGAACACGAGACAAAACCACAACATTGCTACAACATTCCAGCAACATTTAACACCTAACAAGTTGTACCAACGTTCCAATACGTCATAAGAACGTTTTAACGAGATATAACAACATTATTACCAGTTGTAACTAGCTGAAAATAGGGACAGTTACGGTGTGTGTGTTTGCAGGGATATTACAGACAGAAATCACAATAGCATGATGCATCAAATTTTCCGGTTTCAACTCTTTTGACCATGTCGTAGCTCAGTCGATTAAGGCAGCGTCTGGGATGCTCTCGGACGTAAGTTCGAATCCTCGTCACGGCCCCTTGGGGATTTGTTCATTTGCGGGGATATTGCTCACTATTCATGGTGTATAAACACAGCCACAATTATCACACTCACAGCTGCAAAGTGTAAACACACAGAAGTAAACACTGCGGGGGGGGGGGGGGTTGTTGTCCCATGATGGTTAACAATTAACTTGTTTTGAAGCCCAGTTCTTCCTCCCTTAAGAAAAGTAATTTAACCTTATGTGATTTAACATAAAGTGCTCATCTGTAAAATAACCGAATTCAGTATAATCACGTTTTTTATTAATTTATATATTTGTAAATCGTATTGAATTATATATAATATATATATTTATACGTGTAAATGATTAGAAATTAAGATCAATAGATGCATTTCTGACACTACTGATAAGGGTCGCGGCTGCACGCAATATAACACGACAGTAAAGGGATATCAGTTGTTATCCAGTTTGCGTTATCAAGCAGCCGATATCCAATTTTCGCTATCAACCAGGTGTTATAGAATTTGCGTTATCAAGCACCTGTTATCCAGTTTGCGTTATCGAGCAGCTGACGATGAGTCACAATAACGTAGCTGAAGAAGGGTGAGATAATGATAATGATGAGTTATCATCCTCTCAGACCTAAATAGAGTGAATAGAGTGACGCAAAATTTCTTGTACATGAATAGCGTGAGAATATAAACCACTTTCCCATTATTCTATTAAAATGGACGAAAGAGTGACAAATACAGTTTAAAGCTGAAATAAAAGTGTGTAAAAATCGTTTACAACAATTAATTATCATTATAAGAATATTAATGTCGAAATTTATATATACATGAACTTTAAAAATCTCCATATATGTATAAAATAATTCAGCGTGGGATGGGTTATCTTGAGGTTATCTTGAGATGATTTCGGGGCTTTAGTGTCCCCGCGGCCCGGTCCTCGACCAGGCCTCCACCCCCAGGAAGCAGCCCGTGACACCTGACTAACACCCAGGTACCTATTTTACTGCTAGGTAACAGGGGCATAGAGTGAAAGAAACTCTGCCCATGGTTTCTCGCCGGGGTGATGGGAGCAACTCATCAGCTCATCTGGGGTGAAAAGTCGGCAACTCATCACCAGCCGGTGAAGACCTTGCCAGAGATTACACACGCGGACCAGAAAGAGGCCCCAAGAAACCTTACACAATACGGAAGACAACGTGAAAGAAAAGGGGGTACGAAACGCAGTAACGAGGTGACGTTATTTCGAACATCCTCTTGTATTTGGACGGGGGGCAGCGACCAGAGACAAACAGACAGACATATATACTATGTATTGTCATATATTCCAGGCGAATATGTACATTTAAACTTAAGATTAGTATAGTTAATGGGACAGTTTGACGTCCATATTAGTAGTTAATAGCTTTTTTTAAGTTTTTTTTTTTTGGTTTGACTGCATCTGCTAATATATCATCCATTATAATAATAATGGGAAAGTTTCATACCATAGTCAAAGGCAACATGGTCTTCCATGGTTCGACTCCCCCGTGGTGATAAAGCTGATCCGAGATTATATATGCAACCTAAAGCTTATATTAATGCTGTAATTTAAATGACACCAATCACCTCGATGTTATTAATTAATTAATCATGTTATTAATTTATTAATCTGGTCACTATTTATTTTTTTTTACAAACACTCATCCATATATCTGAATAAATATCCGAAGTTGACTGCCAGACGCTCGCGGCTAGTTGCACCCATTTTTGCACCTTGATTCCTACGGGGCACGTCCCAACATGGTCGGGTCGGGGGCGACACAGTACACCGTACCCAACAGCGTGGGACCGGCTCCCTTACTCACCCCGGTCGGGGTGAGTAAGGGAGCCGGTCGGCCGAGCGGACAGCACACTGGACTTGTGATCCTGTGGTCCTGGGTTCGATCCCAGGCGCCGGCGAGAAACAATGGGCAGAGTTTCTTTCACCCTATGCCCCTGTTACCTAGCAGTAAAATAGGTACCTGGGTGTTAGTCAGCTGTCACGGGCTGCTTCCTGGGGTTGGAGGCCTGGTCGAGGACCGGGCCGCGGGGACACTAAAGCCCCGGAATCATCTCAAGATAACCAAGAACCCCCACCACGATTCGAACACTGGCGCCAGCTTTGGAGAAAAAACAATCAAAACAAACTTTGTCTTTCTTACGGTCTGATCTAGGAAAAAATTGTCAGAAAATTTTCACTCGTCATAGCCTTGGTAGCCCTGGGCTCCTCCACCACAGGCTGGGGTAGCCCTGGGCTCCTCCACCACAGGCTGGGGTAGCCCTGGGCTCCTCCACCACAGGCTGGGGTAGCCCTGGGCTCCTCCACCACAGGCTGGGGTAGCCCTGGGCTCCTCCACCACAGGCTGGGGTAGCCCTGGGCTCCTCCACCACAGGCTGGGGTAGCCCTGGGCTCCTCCACCACAGGCCGGGGTAGCCCTGGGCTCCTCCACCACAGGCTGGGGTAGCCCTGGGCTCCTCCACCACAGGCTGGGGTAGCCCTGGGCTCCTCCACCACAGGCTGGGGTAGCCCTGGGCTCCTCCACCACAGGCTGGGGTAGCCCTGGGCTCCTCCACCACAGGCAGGGGTAGCCCTGGGCTCCTCCACCACAGGCCGGGGTAGCCCTGGGCTCCTCCACCACAGGCTGGGGTAGCCCTGGGCTCCTCCACCACAGGCCGGGGTAGCCCTGGGCTCCTCCACCACAGGCCGGGGTAGCCCTGGGCTCCTCCACCACAGGCTGGGGTAGCCCTGGGCTCCTCCACCACAGGCCGGGGTAGCCCTGGGCTCCTCCACCACAGGCCGGGGTAGCCCTGGGCTCCTCCACCACAGGCCGGGGTAGTCCTGGGCTCCTCCACCACAGGCCGGGGTAGCCCTGGGCTCCTCCACCACAGGCCGGGGTAGCCCTGGGCTCCTCCACCACAGGCCGGGGTAGCCCTGGGCTCCTCCACCACAGGCCGGGGTAGCCCTGGGCTCCTCCACCACAGGACGGGGTAGCCCTGGGCTCCTCCACCACAGGCCGGGGTAGCCCTGGGCTCCTCCACCACAGGTTGGGGTAGCCCTGGGCTCCTCCACCACAGGCCGGGGTAGCCCTGGGCTCCTCCACCACAGGCCGGGGTAGCCCTGGGCTCCTCCACCACAGGTTGGGGTAGCCCTGGGCTCCTCCACCACAGGCCGGGGTAGCCCTGGGCTCCTCCACCACAGGCCGGGGTAGTCCTGGGCTCCTCCACCACAGGCCAGGGTAGCCCTGGGCTCCTCCACCACAGGCCAGGGTAGCCCTGGGCTCCTCCACCACAGGCTGGGGTAGCCCTGGGCTCCTCCACCACAGGCCGGGGTAGTCCTGGGCTCCTCCACCACAGGCCGGGGTAGTCCTGGGCTCCTCCACCACAGGCCAGGGTAGCCCTGGGCTCCTCCACCACAGGCTGGGGTAGCCCTGGGCTCCTCCACCACAGGCCGGGGTAGTCCTGGGCTCCTCCACCACAGGCCAGGGTAGCCCTGGGCTCCTCCACCACAGGCTGGGGTAGCCCTGGGCTCCTCCACCACAGGCCGGGGTAGCCCTGGGCTCCTCCACCACAGGCCGGGGTAGCCCTGGGCTCCTCCACCACAGGCTGGGGTAGCCCTGGGCTCCTCCACCACAGGCTGGGGTAGCCCTGGGCTCCTCCACCACAGGCCGGGGTAGCCCTGGGCTCCTCCACCACAGGCCGGGGTAGCCCTGGGCTCCTCCACCACAGGCTGGGGTAGCCCTGGGCTCCTCCACCACAGGCCGGGGTAGCCCTGGGCTCCTCCACCACAGGCTGTGGTAGCCCTGGGCTCCTCCACCACAGGTTGGGGTAGCCCTGGGCTCCTCCACCACAGGCTGGGGTAGTCCTGGGCTCCTCCACCACAGGCCGGGGTAGCCCTGGGCTCCTCCACCACAGGCTGGGGTAGCCCTGGGCTCCTCCACCACAGGCCGGGGTAGCCCTGGGCTCCTCCACCACAGGCTGGGGTAGCCCTGGGCTCCTCCACCACAGGCTGGGGTAGTCCTGGGCTCCTCCACCACAGGCTGGGGTAGCCCTGGGCTCCTCCACCACAGGCCGGGGTAGCCCTGGGCTCCTCCACCACAGGCCGGGGTAGCCCTGGGCTCCTCCACCACAGGCCGGGGTAGCCCTGGGCTCCTCCACCACAGGCTGGGGTAGTCCTGGGCTCCTCCACCACAGGCCGGGGTAGCCCTGGGCTCCTCCACCTCAGGCTGGGGTAGTCCTGGGCTCCTCCACCACAGGCCGGGGTAGCCCTAGGCTCCTCCACCACAGGCCGGGGTAGCCCTGGGCTCCTCCACCACAGGCCGGGGTAGCCCTGGGCTCCTCCACCACAGGCCGGGGTAGCCCTGGGCTCCTCCACCACAGGCTGGGGTAGTCCTGGGCTCCTCCACCACAGGCCGGGGTAGCCCTGGGCTCCTCCACCACAGGCTGGGGTAGTCCTGGGCTCCTCCACCACAGGCCGGGGTAACCCTGGGCTCCTCCACCACAGGCCGGGGTAGCCCTGGGCTCCTCCACCACAGGCTGGGGTAGCCCTGGGCTCCTCCACCACAGGTTGGGGTAGTCCTGGGCTCCTCCACCACAGGCTGGGGTAGCCCTGGGCTCCTCCACCACAGGCCGGGGTAGTCCTGGGCTCCTCCACCACAGGCTGGGGTAGCCCTGGGCTCCTCCACCACAGGCTGGGGTAGCCCTGGGCTCCTCCACCACAGGCCGGGGTAGTCCTGGGCTCCTCCACCACAGGCTGGGGTAGCCCTGGGCTCCTCCACCACAGGCTGGGGTAGCCCTGGGCTCCTCCACCACAGGTTGGGGTAGTCCTGGGCTCCTCCACCACAGGCCGGGGTAGCCCTGGGCTCCTCCACCACAGGCTGGGGTAGCCCTGGGCTCCTCCACCACAGGCCGGGGTAGCCCTGGGCTCCTCCACCACAGGCCGGGGTAGCCCTGGGCTCCTCCACCACAGGCCGGGGTTGCCCTGGGCTCCTCCACCACAGGCTGGGGTAGCCCTGGGCTCCTCCACCACAGGCCGGGGTAGTCCTGGGCTCCTCCACCACAGGCTGGGGTAGCCCTGGGCTCCTCCACCACAGGACGGGGTAGTCCTGGGCTCCTCCACCACAGGCCGGGGTAGCCCTGGGCTCCTCCACCACAGGACGGGGTAGTCCTGGGCTCCTCCACCACAGGCCGGGGTAGGTCTGGGCTCCTCCACCACAGGCTGGGGTAGTCCTGGGCTCCTCCACCACAGGCCGGGGTAGTCCTGGGCTCCTCCACCACAGGCTGGGGTAGCCCTGGGCTCCTCCACCACAGGCCAGGGTAGCCCTGGGCTCCTCCACCACAGGCCGGGGTAGTCCTGGGCTCCTCCACCACAGGCTGGGGTAGCCCTGGGCTCCTCCACCACAGGCCAGGGTAGCCCTGGGCTCCTCCACCACAGGCCAGGGTAGTCCTGGGCTCCTCCACCACAGGCCAGGGTAGCCCTGGGCTCCTCCACTACTGGCCAGGGTAGTCCTGGCCACCTACACCACAGCCCAGGGTAGCCCTGGGCTCCTCCACCACAGGTCAGGGTAGCCCTGGGCTCCTCCACCACAGGCCAGGGTAGCCCTGGGCTCCTCCACTACTGGCCAGGGTAGTCCTGGCCACCTACACCACAGCCCAGGGTAGCCCTGGGCTCCTCCACCACAGGCTGGGGTAGCCCTGGCCACCTACACCACTGGCCAGGGTAGCCCTGGCCTCCATTTATCTCGTAACTTTAACTCTGCTTATCGAGAAATTTAGAGACCAATTTTGCGTTGTCCGGGAGACCCCAGAAGCTATTAGCAAAGTTTAGCGATGGGATCTAGCCTCCCCTGAGCCTCTGCCCCGAGCCCTGAGCCTCTCTCCCGAGCCCTGAGCCTCTCTCCCGAGCCCTGAGCCTCTCCCCCGAGCCCTGAGCCTCTCTCCCGAGCCCTGAGCCTCTGCTCTGAGCTTCTTCCCCGAGCCCTGAGCCTCTACCCCGAGCCCTGAGCCTCTCCCCCGAGCCCTGAGCCTCTCCCCCGAGCCCTGAGCCTCTCCCCCGAGCCCTGAGCCTCTCCCCCGAGCCCTGAGCCTCTCCCCCGAGCCCTGAGCCTCTCCTCCGAGCCCTGAGCCTCTCCTCCGAGCCCTGAGCCTCTCCCCCGAGCCCTGAGCCTCTCCCCCGAGCCCTGAGCCTCTGCCCCGAGCCCTGAGCCTCTCCCCCGAGCCCTAAGCCTCTCCTCCGAGCCCTGAGCCTCTCCCCCGAGCCCTGAGCCTCTCCCCCGAGCCCTGAGCCTCTCCTCCGAGCCCTGAGCCTCTCCTCCGAGCCCTAAGCCTCTCCCCCGTGCCCTGAGCCTCTGCCCCGAGCCCTAAGCCTCTCCCCCGAGCCCCTCCCCCCTCCCCCGAGCCCTGAGTCTATCCCTGAACCCTCAGCTTCTTCCCGTGAGCCTCACCCCCAAGCCTTGGCTATTCCATTTCAGTATTTTGTACGATGTGATCATATTCCCCACTCCCCCTCTTTTGTCTTTTGCTTTAGGGGTTGTTACAGTGTACTCATCTAGTTGTGCTTGAGGGGGTTGAGCTCTGGCTCTTGGGTCCCGCTTCTCGACTGTCAATCAACTGGTGTACAGGTTCCTGAGCCTACTGGGCTCTATCATATCTACATTTAAATCTGTGTATGGAGTCAGCCTCCACCACACCAATGCTTTATGCATTCCATTTGTTAACTACTCTGACATTGAAAAAATTCTTGCTAATGACTTTCTAAAGTGTGTATATGTGTATATGCGCGCGTTTTCCAGGGTTGTATATGCTTGAATATGTATTGTATGTACATGCGTATGAGGTAGCATGCGTGATTTACGTGTTCGAGAACATTCCTTTCCAGAGATAAGAAGAGACGTAATCGCATTCCTCACCTCGACCCGTCTTAAGGGATTTATTTCCCCAAATAGATAACAAAAGCCGCCGTGTTCAGCAACACAGAGGACTTCAGATTCTATTCCTTCAGAATTAGGAACTTCAGATTCTGAAGGAGCTTAGAAATGACCTGGAGTCAGAAAAAACAAGAGAGAGTAGATTAGTAATTTTATTTTTAATAAGAGACGTAGTGACCTCGGAATGAAATAGATCGAAAAACACAATAGACTGAATATCTGGGAAGGAATTATGGAATATCTGGGAAGGAATTATCTCGTTTACCGAGAGGCATCTCGTGTGCTTTGGTAAACAATCGCTGTTTTCCAGTGATGTGTAATTGGGTCGTTTTGTGGTCATTGTGACATTGTGTAGTTATAGTGTGTGTCGTAAGGTAGTCAGCGGGTCGTTGTGTAGTTAGTAGGTAGTTCAGTAGTCAGTGAGTCGTTTTCAAAACCACTGAATACCGCATCTTTGGTCACTCCAGGATTCTGATATTTAGTAATAGTGTCGTCGTGGAAAAAATTGTGATTATTTTAAAGTTTTTTTTTGGGGGGGAGGTTGGGGTTTATATATATATATATATATATATATATATATATATATATATATATATATATATATATATATATATATATATATATATATATATATATATATATATATATATATATATATATATATATATATGTCGTACCTAGAAGCCAGAACGCACTTCTCAGCCTACTATACAAGGCCCGATTTGCCTAATAAGCCAAGTTTTCATGAATTATTTGTTTTTCGACTACCTAACCTACCTAACCTTACCTAACCTAACTTTTTCGGCTACCTAACTTAACCTAACCTATAAAGATAGGTTAGGTTAGGTAGGGTTGGTTAGGTTCGGTCATATATCTACGTTAATTTTAACTCCAATAAAAAAAATTGACCTCATATAGAATGAAATGGGTAGCTTTATCATTTCATAAGAAAAAAATTAGAGAAAATATATTACTTCAGGAAAACTTGGCTTATTAGGCAAATCGGGCCATGGATAGTAGGCTGAGAAGTGCGTTCTGGCTACTAGGTACGACATATATATATATATATATATATATATATATATATATATATATATATATATATATATATATATATATATATATATATATATATATATATATATATATATGATATATATATATCCCTTTTTCTCTTGGTCAAGCGTCCTCTCTCTCTGACGATACGAACAATCATGCGGGAGTTCCTGTTATCTTCACGGCGCACAAAAGCTGATATAGTTGACAGGAGCAAATTTTGACGACAGATTTTTTTTTCAGAAAATGCATTAAAATGCCGATAACCTTATCGCTTGTGCGTGTCGTATGAAAGATAATTTAAAGAATTATTACATAAAATAATAAAAAGATAATTTAGGTGTAAAAAATTAGAAAATTTAGAAAGATAATTTAGGTGTAATCACTTGACATAATCTTCAAACATATTTACAAATATTACTTAACCTATACCGTTGATAGGTTAAGTAATAATTGTAAATAAGAAGCAATAAGATGCTTATCTTAACATAATAAGAAGGTTAGGTGAGGTCGGTGTTTTCTATGAAGCTTTTCAAAGTAAACTAAAATATTTACAATCAATTAGTGTGTCACATATGCACTTATTAAATAAGCCAATATTGACTAAAAGCAAGTGCGAGAACGGGTTGAACATTTTGAAGTCACGGTGACGTCACTGTGACATCACACACCATCAAATATATTTATATAATATTTAGGTTAAATGTGTTTAACCTTTTTCTAAAATGTATTTAGGACCTGAGTTCGATTCCCGATGGCCCCACCATGTGCTCGGGCGCGGTTCCGTCTCTCCTTCCTCATCTCTCAGATCCTTGTCCTCATATTATTTGAAAATCAATATGTCTATTTTTGACTATTTTAAGACTGATAATTTCTTTAGCTAAAACATAGGGCTAAAAACATACGTAACAATTGCATAATATAAATTATAATAGAATATTAAATTATTAATAACATACACGGTTTTCTAAACTTAATTACACCAAAATTAATAACATAATATTTACAGTCTAAAAATTTGTGATATTAAGATGCAGGTATCTGGGAAATATGGTGTCCCTATCTCTTATATTTTAAGATAGGACAATATAATGGATAGGACACCTTAAGATATCCTTAAGGATGTCCTATCCATCACAATGGATAGGACATCCTAAGATATGGGACATCACAATGGATAGGACATCCTAAGATATGGGACATCACAATGGATAGGACATCCTAAGATATGGGACATCACAATGGATAGGACATCCTAAGATATGGGACATCACAATGGATAGGACATCCTAAGATATGGGACATCACAATGGATAGGACATCCTAAGATATGGGACATCACAATGGATAGGACATCCTAAGATATGGGACATCACAATGGATAGGACATCCTAAGATATGGGACATCACAATGGATAGGACATCCTAAGATATGGGACATCACAATGGATAGGACATCCTAAGATATGGGACATCACAATGGATAGGACATCCTAAGATATGGGACATCACAATGGATAGGACATCCTAAGATATGGGACATCACAATGGATAGGACATCCTAAGATATAGGACATCACAATGGATAGGACATCCTCGAACAAGGGACACACCACAATCCTCACTCAACAACCACAACCTTCCAACCCCCCCCCCCACACACATACACGCTCTCACCCACCCATCCCCCTACCCCCCCCCCCACCCGCACCCTTCCCTCACCCATCCCCACAAACCATCCACCCACACGCTCCTCTCTCTCTGTATCTCACCCCATCCATATTCCCCAATCAACATTTTCCCCAAACAAACCCACAACTACAACAACGACCACAACAACCTCCCCCTCCCTCCCCAATCCCCAATCCCCACCCTTAACTTTACCCCTCACCCCCCCACCCTTCACTTACCGCTGTCTGCTCAACACAAACTTATCCCCCACGCTTAAAAAATCACAAAGACGTTCTTTGTGTAAACATCTTTCTACTTCCCTACCCTAAGTGGTATGCCTAATGAAACAGCTGCAGCTCATTCGCTGTACAAAGCTGTTTAATCTCTTTGCTGTTAATGTGTGATTTTATATATAATATATATATAAATCAATCAACAGTTACTAACTACAATTTTTTCATACACACACACACACACACACACAGGAAGCAGCCCGTAACAGCTGTCTAACTCTCAGGTACCTGTTTACTGCTAGTTAATAGGGACATTAGGGTGAAAGAAACTTTGCCCATTGTTTCTCGCCGGGGCTGGGAATCGAACCCCGGACCACAGGATTACGTGTCCAGCGTGCTGACCATTCAACCACCGGCCCCTGTGATCAGCCACGTGTGTGATCACTTCTTAGTGTCTGGTTGGTTATGATCTGATGTTGGTCTCACAGCCAGACCCCAGCCACACCCCAGCCACACCCCAGCCACACCCCAGCCACACCCTAGCCAGATCCCAGCCAGATCCCCCAGTCACACCCCAGCCACACCCCAGCCAGACACCAGCCACACCCCAGCCAGATCCCCCAGTCACACCCCAGCCACACCCCAGCCAGACCCCAGTCACACTCCAGCCACACCCCAGCCAGACCCCAGTCACACCCCAGCCACACCCCAGCCAGACCCCAGCCAGACCCCAGTCACACCCCAGCCGCACCCCAGCCACACCCCAGCCACACCCCAGCCACACCCCTAGGGCATAATGGTAACCTGTCTCACTTGACTAACAGTAACCCAAACTTTGTGTCTTAAACGCCAAGCTTAAATGAATTTGGTTGAAAGCCACTGTCAGAGGAGCTGAAGTTTGAGCAGTAAAAAGGGAGGAGAGTGAGAGAGAGCGGGATGATTGAGAGAAGGATGATACAGGGAAGGATGATAGATGGAAGGATGATAGAGGAAGGGAAGGGAACTATCAGCAGGAAAAAAGGCCTCAAATTCTTTCAATTTCATGGCCCATCCTGGCTGGTAATGTCATTTCATCAGTGGAAGAGATGTCTCTGGCATTCCTGTTAGGGATATGGCCAATATGCACAAGGCTCTCTGTCTAGCAAAACATTTTGGCGAGCCGAAGACGGCAATTACAACAAAAGGCGCTCAGTCATCAACAGCATTACGTTGCTTGATGCTGATATATATATATATATATATATATATATATATATATATATATATATATATATATATATATATAATATAATTTAAAACAACTCATTGCTAGAGCATTTCTTGGGAACGGGAAGGGAATTATCAGGAGAATGGGCCAAGCCATTATGACTATATAGCCATAGGAAGGGGTCAGGATAAGGATATGGGATGGGACTGAGAAGGAAAGGAATGGTGCCAATCACTTGTGGACGGTCGGTGGATTGAACGCCGACCTGCATGAAGCGAGACCGTCGCTCTACCGTCCAGCCCAAGTGGCTGGGAATGTCTTGGACCAGGCATCAAAATGAGCTGATGTAGGAAAATGACTGATCTTCTAGAAAGAAATAAGTGATGTCAAGATGAGAAAGAAAGGGACGAGAAATGTCAACATATGTGACACATACCCCAGGGACACAGGGGGAGTATACAATACCTATGTGTCCCAGCGACACAATACACCCACCCACCCCGTGTCCCAAGGGTGTTATACAGCCCTCCCCCCCTCACCCCAGTATCACAGTATCACAATACCCATTATATATCCCCAGAATGATGTATTCCACCACTGTATCCCTCCAAAAACAATGGGCCCTACATCGCAGCGCCTCTACCCTACTGTATACAACGGAACCGGTCTGAAACCCATAGAGAGACCAAGCCACCACCACCACCACCACCGGTTAATGATATAAAACCGGTCTCCAGTCCGGTAACACGTACCATACACCTGTTACTGAAGCAGTAACAGCAGGAGGAGTAACTCAAACACACAGTAATTGCACCCCTGTATAGCAGGGAACCGGTCTGAAACCCATAGAGAGACCAAGCCACCACCACCACCACCACCACCGGTTAATGATATAAAACCGGTCTCCAGTCCTGTAACACGTACCATACACCTGTTACTGAAGCAGTGACAGCAGGAGGAGTAACTCAAACACACAGTAATTGCTTCCTTTCCTGCTGTGCTCACTACATAAACAGCATCACTGGACCAGCGCTCGTTGCATCCAACGTATATTTCTGCAAATGCATTATCACTGTGTACAGGAGATGCGGGAGGGAAGAATGGGAGATAAGGGGATGAGATAGTGAGTGATAGAGAATGAGGGGTAAGGGAGAGGGAAGATAGAGAATAGTGGAAGAGGGAAGATAAGGAATTAAAATAGGGAAGAGAGAATATAGAATAAGGAAAAGGAAGGATGTAGAATGGTATAATAAGGGAAGGGAAAGGGAGGATAGAGAACTAGGGGAAAACAAGAGAATGAAGAATAGGGAATAAGGAAGAAGAAGAGTAGAGAATAAGGGAAGAGAGAGAATTGAGAAAAGTACGAATAGAAGAGAAGAATATGATAATGAGAAATGAAAGGAGGGGGGGATTAGAGAGTTGAAAGAAGGAAAGAATGAGAGAGAAATCATGAGAAACAGAATGGGGAGACAGAGAAAGAGGATGGACTGAGAGAGAGAGAGAGAGAGAGAGAGAGAGAGAGAGAGAGAGAGAGAGAGAGGAAGACAATTGAAATCAACGAGAAGTTTCGCCTGTCAACAAAAAATCCAACTGTGTTTACTTTTCGTCTTTAAGGAACTAAGCGCTTTTATATTTTCGAATGGTATTGGGGGTAGAGATGTTATAGTTCATGTTATGAAAACATCGCTCTGATGTTCACTCGTGGCACTCGTTCACCTGACTAGTGGCACTCGTGGCACTTCTTGTTGGGTCATTTACTCTTGACGGGAGGAACTGTGATGAAGGTAAGCTGCCGTGAAGTTGGCTATGGCACTGACCCTGGAGATAGCTTGGCACTTGCCACAGGCCTGGGAGATTGACTTGGCACCTGGCACTAGCCTGGAAGATTGGCTTGGTGCCTGGTACTTGCCTGGGAGATTGGCCTGGGCCCTGGCACTAGCCTGGGAGATTGACTTGGTGCCTGGTACTAACCTGGGAGATTGGCTTGGCACCCGCCTATTAGTACCTCATTATCTGGCCACAGTGCCTAACACAATAGGCATGCCACAGTGCCTGACACAGTAGGTGTGTCACAGTGCCTAACACAGTAGACGTGTCACAGTGCCTGACACAGTAGGCGTGTCACAGTGCCTGACACAGTAGACGTGTCACAGTGCCTGACACAGTAGGCGTGTCACAGTGCCAAACACAGTAGACGTGTCACAGTGCCTGACACAGTAGTCGTGTCACAGTGCCTGACACAGTAGGTGTGTCACAGTGCCTGACACAGTAGACGTGTCACAGTGCCTGACACAGTAGGGGTGTCACAGTGCCAAACACAGTAGGTGTGTCACAGTGCCTGACCTAACCTCAGGTACGGCACCGTCGCAGTATGACGCGAGTGGGATCCAGTAGACACAACTGGTATCGAACCGGAGTGTTCAGCCTTCTCCGAGGCACGACTACATTACCAGGCATCTAGGCAACCCCCCCCCCCCTTATTGTGGGCACTCACAGCACGATTGGTTGGGAAGCGATCCTCGATTGTGAGTCGAGAACGTAGACCACTGTCCATCAGTCATTATTCTGCTTATTCAACTCGTGCAAATATGTAAAACTGAACTCGACCCCAAAACAGAGTAATCGTTCTTCTCCCAGTGATCGCCTTTAAGGGTTTGTTAGTAGTGATTTGTTAAATATCTGTTGACCAGACCACACACTAGAAGTTGAAGGGACGACGACGTTTCGGTCCGTCCTGGACCATTCTCAAGTCGATTGTGAAACGTCGTCGTCCCTTCAACTTCTAGTGTGTGGTCTGGTCAACATACTTCAGCCACGTTATTGTGACTCATCGCCTGTTAAATATCGCTGCCGATTCCTTCAATTTGAATGTGTTTGTAAGTCAGGTGTGTGGTGAGGGGGGGAGGAGGTAGTCTGGTGTGTGGGGGAGAGGGGAGGTAGTCAGGTGTGTGGTGAGGAGGGGGGGAGATAGGCTGGTGTGTGGTGTGGGGGAAGGTAGTCTGGTGTATGGTGAGTAAATATAATCAGGGGGTTTGGTGAGAAAATAAAGTCAGGTATGTGGTGAGTGGAGACGGTCAGGCAGGGTTATCTTGAGGTTATCTTGAGATGATTTCGGGGCTTTTAGTGTCCCCGCGGCCCGGTCCTCGACCAGGCTTCCACCCCCAGGAAGCAGCCCGTGACAGCTGACTAACTCCCAGGTACCTATTTTACTGCTAGGTAACAGGGGCATAGGGTGAAAGAAACTCTGCCCATTGTTTCTCGCCGGCGCCTGGGATCGAACCCAGGACCACAGGATCACAAGTCCAGCGTGCTGTCCGCTCGGCCGACCGGCTCCAATATATATAATAATATATATAATGTATATATTCTATATATATATATTATAAGGGTAATATAAGGTTAACAAAGAGTAATGAGTAAAAATGCTCAGGTAATTAAGGGTCTAATTACATGCATAAAGGACCATATATGCTACCTTGGAACAGGTTGAGTAGCACAGTGGTCAGCGTAGTCGATGTACAACCGAGAGGTCCCGGGTTCGATTCCTGCGGCAGGACAAATTAGACATTTGGACGCGTTTCCCTTCACCTGATGCACCTGTTTACATAGCAGCAAATAGGTACCCAGAAGCAAGTCAGCCTCTGGGAATGGGTTGCTTCGTGGGGAAGGTCTAGGGAGAAATCCCCATAAGCCCTAAACAGGCTTCCTGTCCCCGTTGCGTGTTTGATAACAATAGCAAATCACTATTTGCTATTGTTATCTATATTACAGATATTGTTATCTATTGCAGATGCTATGTGATTGATAACAATCACATAGCATCTGGTCATGATCTATAAGAAGCAA
>NC_091207.1:19632320-19637320 GCF_040958095.1 Procambarus clarkii | reverse complement strand
TCTCTCTCTCTCTCTCTCTCTCTCTCTCTCTCTCTCTCTCTCTCTCTCTCAGTGTGAGAGAGTGGAACAGGAATGCGAGACAGCAGGAAAGAACAGAGAAAGACGGAAGAGGGTGAACAGAACAGAAAGGAAACAAGACATGATAATATATATAAAAATGTCAACAACATAGATTGAGGATCAACTACACGAATGAAAAATCCACTGCAGAAATTAAAGGTTATCAGCACGGATGAAAGGTCAAAATCCCTCACAAAAGGTCAGGAGGAGAGGAAGAGGTCAGCTAGGGTGATATTATAAAAACCACACACACACACACACACACACACACACACACACACACACACACACCACCTTTAAGTGCTGCTTTTCTACCTCTGGAGCTCAGTAAAAAAGCCCTTTTTCTCTGGGATTCATACAGTGCCAGTGCCCCCCCCCCGCCCCCTCCCCCCTCGGGGAATATTGACACAGTGCCAGTCTTGCTCCCTGGCACGTGAAAGGCCATCCCCTGATTGGTGAGAAACGATAATTGCTCTCAGGTAATTAGACTCTCAGCCCCGAAACCGGCAAATAACAAAGACTATGAAGGCTTCCCTACACCAGCGGTCATTCTTCTCGCTCTTCGAGTAGTTACAGAGAACTTTGTTATAGTGTGATAAACAGGAATTTCCAGGCAGGAGCTAAGCGATGTTCATTTATCACGTTATAGAGTCATTTTTCTTGTGCTTTATTATATATATATATATATATATATATATATATATATATATATATATATATATATATATATATATATATATATATATATATACAACTTTAGAACACTTTCCCACCAGGAGACTCGAACCCTAGCCAGCACAGAAGCCTTCCAGCAACTGGCATAACAGGTACGCCTTAACCCGCTCCACCACCTGCTCAGACCCTAAAAAGAGATGGTAATTTCGGAGTATTTAAATACACCAAAGATCACCACCTCCCAAGAGCACTAGAGCAAGTGAGGGGTCATTTATACGTTTATTTCATCAAGTCCCTGTTAATATGGAAAAACACTGTCTATGCTTAAGGCACAACTCTCCTAAACACGAGAGTGAAGTATACAACTTTATATATATATATATATATATATATATATATATATATATATATATATATATATATATATATATATATATATACACATATATATACACATATATATACACATATATATATATATATATATATATATATATATATATATATATATATATATATATATATATATACCTAGTATTTGTAAATGGGCAAACCTAACAACCCACCTCTTTATTGCTCATCTTCTGTTGATAATTGATGTTTCTGGCCATTAGCAAATGTCTCCAAATTTCCCTGTTAGAAATCTACAAGCCAGTTCATGAATGTGCTCATTTTCACCCCTTGTAAGTGTTTCAATTACTATTGTGTTTTCAAGTTGCAACTTGGTTTAGTGTTGAGCTTAAGGCTTATCAACCTGTGGAGAGTTATTAAGACCACAACAATAGCTTACTGACCAAGTTTGGTGTTGGGCTTAAGGCTTATCAACCTCTGGAGAGTTATTAACACCACAACAATAGCTTACTGACCAAGTTTGGTGTTGGACTTAATAGCCCTCCAGATATTAATAGGCCTTAAGCCCAGCACCAACGAGCACTGGACCGGACTAAGCGGTAGTTAACATCTCTCTCTCTCTCTCCTAATGCAAACACTCAAACGACAAGGCCGACGGGTACTTATCAACTGGGTGCCAAGTCATGTGAGAATAATAGGAAATTGACATTGCAGACGAAGCTGCAAACCTCTCTCTGTCTTGACGAAGCTGCAAACCTCTCTCTGTCTTGACGAAGCTGCAAACCTCTCTCTGTCTTGACGAAGCTGCAAACCTCTCTCTGTCTTGACGAAGCTGCAAACCTCTCTCTGCCTTGACGAAGCTGCAAACCTCTCTGTCTTGAAAGTAAACAACCCTGGAAACACAAACCGTAACTGCTTCTATTTTCCGCTTGTTACAACTTGTAATAAAGTTGTTACATCTTGGCTTAACGTGTTTATGACGTATTAGAACGTTGTTACAACTTGCTATATTGGTTGTTATAACTGGTTAGGAGGTGTTAAAACTTGTTCGAACGTTGTACCAACGTCGTAGTTTCGGTGTGTGTTTGGCAGGAACTCGTCAAGAAAGAATGATCAACAAGCTATTACGGGGCTCACCATAGCCCGTGCTACATGGACACGTCGTTCTGAGTAGCTAAATCTGAAACGAGAACAACTTCCACCATTCCTCCAGTGACTAACCTGCTGGGGTCTGAAACCTTTAACGAGACCCCTCCCAGTCTCCCCCCCTTCCCCCCTGCCCCCCCCCTGCCCTCTCCCCTGCCCCCCCAACCGTCTTCACACCCACAGCTGGGGTGGTGAGAACGGGGTGAGAATAGCTTGAGCTACCTCATCCTTTTGTGTGTATTTTACCTCAATAAACTTATTTCAATTTCAATTCAATTTCAAGCTGCTACCTCCATCCTTCTCCCCCCCCTCCTCCCCTCCCCCCAGATACAACATCTATCCTCCATCCCTGTTGTGTATAGCCTGGCGATGGACACACTGTTGCCTGCTCCACTAGCCTGCACCATGCTCCACTAGCCTGCACCATGCTCCACTAGCCTGCACCATGCTCCACTAGCCTGCACCATGCTCCACTAGCCTGCACCATGCTCCACTAGCCTGCACCATGCTCCACTAGCCTGCACCATGCTCCACTAGCCTGCACCATGCTCCACTAGCCTGCACCATGCTCCACTAGCCTGCACCATGCTCCACTAGCCTGCACCAATACATCCGGCTTTCCCCAGCTCACATTAGCACTATCGACCCAATACTCTTTGAGTTGTATACCACACGTGACCGGATCAGTATTTACGGATCAACCTGTTTCGGAGTCTGATGGATCTCTGTTGCAGACCGAGTGAGATAAGTAGATATATCCTCTGCCGCATATATATACATATATGTGTGTGTGTGTGTGTATATCGCACGTTTTTATATATATATATATATATATATATATATATATATATATATATATATATATATATATATATATATATATATATATATATATATATATATATCGGATGTTTAGCTCCACGGAAGTGTGGATGACAATTTATATAACGTTCGGTATACTTGTTATACTACTCCCTCTTATTGGTCACTGAAAACATACCTGCCCAACACCTGCTGCGTTAATATAATGTTATTTGAAGAAAGAAGGGCTGGAGAGACATGATCCTGACATATTAAATTCGCAGATACGCGACAGGAATGTCAGGAAAACCTTATTTTAGATAAGGGTTCTAGGAAGAGCGAATTAACAGGGCCAAAATGGATACATGTATCCACAGTTCATATGCTTTGGAACGACGGGGCTGGGAGCCATTACACTAGATGACGTACAGGTGGGAAGGTTGGGGGCCTAGGAGCTGAAACACAATAATGCAAAAGCTATTATAGCATTACTATTAGGCGAGTACTTTCCCCAATACCCACCATCACACCCATTAGCCTTTACTTACATCCATTGATCTTTACTTACACTTTCTGCCTCTTAAACTGATTCCAACATCTTTATCAACTTGTACTCACCCATACACTACTTTCACCCACCCCTATGCTCCCTACACCCTCCCCTCACACTCCCCCACTTCCTCCCTACACCCTTCCCCTCACACTCCCCCACTTCCTCCCTACACCCTTCCCCTCACACTCCCCACTTCCTCCCTACACACACCTACACCTACACACACCTACACACACCTACACCTACACACACCAATACAGTCCCACGGGCACAAATACTTATTGGAGGTTAAGAGACGGGGTAAAGTAAGAGAGAATGGAGTGTGCTGGCGGTCAGAGGGGAGACTTTGAGGGGTTTGAGGTCATTCCTGTCTCCATATGTTACATATATGTGCAAGACACTATGTTACATATGTAAGATATACCGTATGCCACATATGTGAAATACTGTATGTCACATATGTAAGACACTGTATGCCATATATGGTGGAAGACATTGTACACCATTGAACGTCACTGAGTACAATGAGTGACTGCACACAACACAATACGAAACCACAACTTTTTTTTACGTCGTACAGACGTGTCAAATACGTTGCTGCAACGTTTTGGTTGTTGGTTTGAAGGGGGGAGGAAGGTGACGGGGGGGGGGGGGGTAGGGGACACACAGGTTGTAACTGAATGCTTAAGGGGAACAAGTTCTACCGTCCAACACACACACACACACACACACACACACACACACACACACACACCGGACGTGATACACACCCTAAGTACACACACACCTGGTCTCAGAAACAGGTTATTAAATCTGCCGTGTGAAGGCTGTGTGTTTGTGTGTATTCACCTAGTTGTATTTACCTAGCTGTGTTTGCGGGGGTTGAGCTCTGCTTTTTCGGCCCGCCTCTCAACTGTTACTACTAACTAACTTTTTTTTCACACACACACACACACAGGAAGCAGCCCGTGACAGCTGTCTAACTCCCAGGTACCCATTTACTGCTAGGTAACATGGACATTCAGGGTGAAAGAAACTCTGCCCATTTGTTTCTGCTTCCACCGGGATCGAACCCGGAACCTCAGGACTAGGAATCCGAAGCGCTACCCACTCAGCTTTCAGGCCACTAGTCAATGTGTTTGTGTGTGAGTGAGTTGCCAGATGTCCAAATAAACGGGATGGAACAGATGTGGAGAGACGGAACAGATGTGTATGTGATACCGGCCTGTGCAGAGGCCAGGAAAGTAGAGGCAGCACAGGTGTGAGTGACAGAGACAGGTGTGTGCTGCCCAGGTGTGCAGGGACAAAAGGACGTGGGGTCGAGGCTCCCACAACCTCTCAAGGACAAGACTTGTTGGGTTACAAGGAAAAAACTCAACCAAATTGAATTAAAACATAAATGACGGCGTATAAA
>NC_091207.1:19614820-19627320 GCF_040958095.1 Procambarus clarkii | reverse complement strand
GTCAACAGGATCGTCTTGGATACCGGAAGTGCTCCCCCCCTCCTTCCTCCCTCCCCCCCTCCTTGTTAGCCCGGACCAGCCAACAACCTCTCACCCCGCCTGCCCCCTCCCCCCCAAACTATCACCCCCCCTAACTATCACCCCCCCCCCTCCTCACAATACTGTCCCATACAAACCTCTGCTGGCGCCTCACACTAGTTACTCCTCACACTAATTACCCCTCACACTAGTTACTCCTCACACTAGTTACTCCTCACACTAATTACCCCTCACACTAATTACCCCTCACACTAGTTACTCCTCACACTAGTTACTCCTCACACTAGTTATTCCTCACACTAGTTACTCCTCACACTAGTTACTCCTCACATTAGTTACTCCTCACACTAGTTACCCCTCACACTAGTTATTCCTCACACTAGTTACTCCTCACACTAGTTACTCCTCACACTAGTTACTCCTCACACTAATTACCCCTCACACTAGTTACTCCTCACACTAGTTACTCCTCACACTAGTTACCCCTCACACTAGTTATTCCTCACACTAGTTATTCCTCACACTAGTTACTCCTCACACTAGTTACTCCTCACACTAATTACCCCTCACACTAGTTACTCCTCACACTAGTTATTCCTCACACTAGTTATTCCTCACACTAGTTACTCCTCACACTAGTTACTCCTCACACTAGTTATTCCTCACACTAGTTATTCCTCACACTAGTTACTCCTCACACTAGTTATTCCTCACACTAGTTATTCCTCACACTAGTTATTCCTCACACTAGTTACTCCTCACACTAGTTACTCCTCACACTAGTTATTCCTCACACTAGTTATTCCTCACACTAGTTACTCCTCACACTAGTTATTCCTCACACTAGTTATTCCTCACACTAGTTACTCCTCACACTAGTTACTCCTCACACTAGTTACCCCTCACACTAGTTATTCCTCACACTAGTTATTCCTCACACTAGTTACTCCTCACACTAGTTACTCCTCACACTAGTTACTCCTCACACTAGTTATTCCTCACACTAGTTACTCTCACTCACGCTCCAGCTCTCACTCACGCTCCAGCTCTCACTCGCGCTCCAGCTCTCACTCACGCTCAAGCTCTCACTTACGCTCAAGCTCTCACTCACGCTCCAGCTCTCACTCACGCTCCAGCTCTCACTCACGCTCCAGCTCTCACTCACGCTCCAGCTCTCACTCACGCTCCAGCTCTCAAATTATAAATCTCACTCATGCCTAACCTTACCCTTACACTAGCTTATCGTTACTCACGCCCACACTAACTCACGCCCCACACTTACTCACGCCCACACTTACTCACGCCTACAATCACGCCCACACTAACTCACGCCTACAATCACGCCCACACTAACTCACGCCCACACTTACTCACGCCCACAATCACGCCCACACTAACTCACGCCTACAATCACTCACGCCCACACTTACTCACGCCCACAATCACGCCCACACTAACTCACACCCCACACTTACTCACGCCCACACTTACTCACGCCTACAATCACGCCCACACTAACTCACGCCCACACTTACTCACGCCTACAATCACGCCCACACTAACTCACACCCCACACTTACTCACGCCCACACTTACTCACGCCTACAATCACGCCCACACTAACTCACGCCTACAATCACGCCCACACTTACTCACGCCCACAATCACGCCCACACTAACTCACACCCCACACTTACTCACGCCCACACTTACTCACGCCCACACTAACTCACGCCCACACTAACTCACACCCCACACTTACTCACGCCTACAATCACGCCCACACTAACTCACGCCTACAATCACGCCCACACTAACTCACGCCTACAATCACGCCCACACTAACTCACGCCCACACTTACTCACGCCCACAATCACGCCCACACTAACTCACACCCCACACTTACTCACGCCCACACTTACTCACACCCCACACTTACTCACATCCCACACTTACTCACACCCCACACTTACGCCCACAATCACGCCCACACTAACTCACACTCCACACTTACTCACGCCCACACTCACACTTATCTACCCATGATAAGTTGTGGTCCAAGAGCTAACAACTCGATCCTGCAGCCACAAATAAATAGTAAATACACGCGCCCCTCATAACTCCCAACCCACAACCTCCAACCCACAACCCCAACCCACAACTCCAATCCACAACCCCAACCCACAACCCCAACCCACAACTCCAATCCACATCCCCAGCCCACAACTCAAAACCCCAACCCACAACTCACAAGCCCAACTTACAACCCCAACCCACAACTCACAAGCCCAACCCACAACCCCAATCCACAACCCCAATCTACAACCCCAACCCACAACCCTAACCTACAATCCCAACCCACAACCCCAACCCACAATCCCAACCCCAACCCCAACCCACAACCCCAACCCACAACCCTAACCTACAACCCCAACCCACAACCCCCAACCGACAACCCCAACCCACAACCCCAACCCACAACCCCAACCCACAAGCCAAACCCACAACGCCAACCCACAACCCCAACCCACAACCCCAACCCACAAACCCCAACCCACAACCACAACCCACATCCCCAACCCACAACTCACAACCCCAACCCACAACCCCAACCCACAACCCCAACCCACATCAACCCACAACCCCAACCCACAACCCCATCCCACAACCCCAACCCTAACCCCAACCTACAACCAGAACCCTAACCCACAACCCCAACCCACAACCAGAACCCTAACCCACAACCCCAACCCTCATCCCCAACCCACAACCCCAACCCCATCTCACAATCCCACAAGCCCAACCCACAACCCCAACCCCAACTCACAATCCCACAAGCCCAACCCACATTCCCAACCCACATCCCTAACCCACATCCCCAACCCACAACTCACAACCCCAACCCACAAACCCCAACCCCAACCCCAACCCACAACCACAGCCCACATCCCCAACCTACAACTCCCAACCCCAATCCACAACCCTCAACCCACAACTCCAACCCTAACCCACAACCTCAACCCACAACCCCAACCCACATCCCCAACCCACAACTCGCAACCCCAACCCACAACCTCAATCCACAACCCGAACCCCAATCCACAACCCGAACCCCAACCTACAACCCCAATCCACAACCCCAACCCCAACCCACAACCCACAACCCCAACCCATAGCCCCAACTCACAACCCCAACCCACACCAGAGCTCAATTAGTACCGCCACGATTACGTTAGGTATCCTAGTTTGTGGAAAGCTGCTTCGGTCTGTTGCCTCGTGAGGGCCTACCCGCTTGGGGTCTAGGTGAGGGCTGACCCGCTTGGGGTCTAGGTGAGGGCTGACCCGCTTGGGGTCTAGGTGAGGGCTGACCCGCTTGGGGTCTAGGTGAGGGCTGACCCGCTTGGGGTCCTGGTTGAAAGGTAGAAGTTGCGAGGGACCAATAGGAGCTGCCTCGTATGGACCAATAGGAGCTGCCTCGTATGGACCAATAGGAGCTGCCTCGTATGGACCAATAGGAGCTGCCTCGTATGGACCAATAGGAGCTGCCTCGTATGGACCATAGGAGCTGCTTCGTATGGACCAATAGGAGCTGCCTCGTATGGACCAATAGGAGCTGCCTCGTATGGACCAATAACAGCTGCCTCGTATGGACCAATAGGAGCTGTCTCGTATGGACCAATAGGAGCTGCCTCGTATGGGCCAACAGGAGCTGCCTCGTATGGACCAATAACAGCTGCCTCGTATGGACCAATAGCAGCTGCCTCGTATGAACCAACAGGAGCTGCCTCGTATGGACCAACAGGAGCTGCCTCGTATGGACCAATAACAGCTGCCTCGTATGAACCAAATCAGCTGACTCGTTGTTACGGCCCTCTCGGGACGCAACGGGGTCCTTACTCTGATGTTGTTAGAGGAAGATATATGTATCCGTTCCCAAGCCAGTAGTGGCTATCAAGGGATGAGATCCGTGACGCAAGTAACTTAAAGGGAGTAGGGAAAGAAAGCTAAGAACTTAATATTATAATTTACACCATCACCGATTAAATATATATAATAAAAGAGTGCACAAGGGGGAGGGGTATTAACACTAGGCAAGGGGATTATTCACAATGTAGTCTTCGGCTGAAGACTCTGGTGACATAACTCTCGGTGCCGAGTCCTTGGTGCTTTCTTCGTGGCCACACAACGAATTCTTCAAAGAAGTTGAGCCTACCCTGGCCACAGGTCAGCCAAAACACAGGTCCACTGGGGGCACCGCCGTGGAGGCCGTCAACCACACGTCCAGCTGGTCTGCTGGCAGGTTCTGAGCCCACAAGGCTGGTACGGCTACTCCACGAACGATAAAAGGGGAACGCCCTAGACAGGAGCCTCGTGTGACACCACAAATCACTCCCCTGTCTCCAGTACCCCAGTGGACGATCGTCTCCAACAGTCGGTCCCGGGTAAATCCTTTTACTGCCACTCCACTGACAGGCTAACACACCACAGTGTTCTTCCGGGGGGACGACGTCACGACAACTGCAGCAAACTTCAAGGTATGGAGACTGGCTGCCTCGGGTAGACTGACTCAACCTTCAACACAGCGGTCCCAGGTCGACTCTGTAAACAGACACGTCATCAATGACTGGGACACACTAAAACACCTCACTTACGGGCTCGGGCACAAACACCTGACGTATCCAGTCCATAGATGGCGTTGTAGCCTGAGCACCACCTCACCAGAGGTCAGTGGCGGCGGTGTAGAGTGCTGAACGGGACTGGAAACTAGCCCTCGTAGCTGGTACGCGGCGTCCTCACCAGGTGTCGTCGTCCTCTTGGAGGGGGTTTCGGGAGCTGACCCACAGATGGCGCGGTCATTACGGCTCCGAGCTCGGACGCTGGATCCGGGTTCGTAACACTCGTATGGACCAACAGGAGCTGCCTCGTATGGACCAACAGGCCTCCTGCCGTGTACTTTATTGCAATAGTCTTACTGTTAAGAAATACAAAGATGTAGTGTTGAAAGGAGTAGGTTTTGATAAATATTTGGAGTGTTGAAAAATCTTAAGAGTCTTGAGGTGGTCGAGGACCGGGCCGTGGGGACGCTAAGCCCCGAAATCATCTCAAGATAACAAGTTAACAAGGAGAAGTTTTGAAGGGCTGAGGGTAAGCTGGTCTTAGGCCTAGGGTAAGTGGTTTAGAGGGACAGCCCAAGGGTTTCAGAGGTCTTGGGTGATGATACCAAAAATAACCAGAAGATACCCAGAAGATACCCAGAAGCTGTGATACCCAAACCAAAGTTGGGTAGAAAATTAAATTTCGTAAGCTTGATCGTAACTTCTTAATTAAACAGTGTACTCACCTAGTTGTACTCACCTAGTTGTGCTTGCGGGGGTTGAGCTCTGGCTCTTTGGTCCCGCCTCTCAACTGTCAATCAACAGGTGTACAGGTTCCTGAGCCTACTGGGCTCTATCATATCTACACTTGAAACTGTGTATGGAGTCAGCCTCCACCACATCACTTCCTAATGCATTCCATTTGTCAACCACTCTGACACTAAAAAAGTTCTTTCTAATATCTCTGTGGCTCATTTGGGCACTCAGTTTCCACTTGTGTCCCCTAGTGCGTGTGCCCCTTGTGTTAAACAGCCTGTCTTTATCAACCCTGTCAATTCCCTTGAGGATCTTGAATGTGGTGATCATGTCCCCCCTAACTCTTCAAAGTGTGTGTGCCTATCGGTGATACGATTAGTTGATTACCAATTATATTAAAAAAACAAGCTAAAGTTTCACCTTAAATTAGGATGCATTTATTTTATCAATTGTGAATGTATTACAAAATAATCAAATGTAACTTTTTTTCGTTAAAAACCTCATAAAAATAAATTATTTTAATACAAAATCACTTCACAATATCACTAAGTTTGTGTCCCCTCAAGAGGATTCGAACCCAGATCACCAGGTGTCTTCCCCACTAACAGCACAACTACCATGACCTCTACAACAGCGATATAATGGCTATAACCAGTATGCCAAATGTGAAATGAATGTGCTTCAAAAAAAATTATTAACAGTAATTGTTAAATAGAAATTAGAAATAAATGCTTTTTGTAATATTTTATTGAAAAGTAAGAGTTAATTAATAGTTACTAATATTACTGATTTACACGGCTATATTGTAATTTATATTTACCCCCCCCCTCCCCCCCCACACCCCCTGTCAACTAGGTGAAGGTTTCCCTGTCAAAATTAATATGTGGCTTGCAGATAGGAGTTTCCCTGTCAAAATTAATATGTGGCTTGCAGGCAGGAGTTTCCCTGTCAAAATTAATATGTGGCTTGCAGGTAGGAGTTTCCCTGTCAAAATTAATATGTGCCTTGCAGGTAGGAGTTTCCCTGTCAAAATTAATATGTGCCTTGCAGGTAGGAGTTTCCCTGTCAAAATTAATATGTGGCTTGCATGTAGGAGTTTCCCTGTCAAAACTAATATTTGTCAACCAGGTATAAGAGGCTCCCTATCGACCCTAATGTGTCTAATCGAGCCTAATCAATCTCTCAGCCATTCAGGGCGTTCCCCAAAAATTTTTCGAAATATTTCAAGGGATCCACCTAAGGGAAAAAAATTAATAAAAGATGGCGAATCACTACTTATAAGCGTCGCAAGGACCTATACACAGCATGTGACTGTAAGATTGTCAAGGCTTCCTAACCTGAACATCTGCAATACGTACTCACCTAGTTGTGTTTGCGGGGGTTGAGCTCTGGCTCTTTGGCCCCGCCTCTCAACCTCTCAAACGTGTGTAGTCTCTGGTGCTCCTGCTGAGTTATAGCAGGAAGAGTTAGTAAGGAGAGAGGAGTTTGATAGCAACCCCAATCCACAGGTTGGGGATGTGGGTTGGGGTTGGGGTTGTGGTCCACACAGGTGCAGCAGTGTGTGTTTATAGTAGTGGAGTGGTTGATTGGGTGTGTGTAGCAGAGGTTGAAGAGGGTTGAGGGGTTTGACGCGGTGAGTTGAAGATGGTGGGGGCAAATGGAAAGTTTATTATTTATTTACATTGTATTTTCTACCATGGACTATTTTACCATTCGTGTACAATGGTGAAATTGTACCAATTTCTACTCTCTAATTGCTTAGTACGTCAATGTTTGTACTATGGTGCACATTAGTTAAGAGAAAGTACTATGTAAACAGAAGGATGGGTTGCAGTGTGCAATGCTGTGCACTCAGCCACAGGTGCTTGGAGGGTCCTTTTGCACTCTCATTATATCCACCTTTTGTTGAGTGCATGCAGGTTTTTCTTTTTTAAATTTTGCCCCGAGGGGCGAGTTTATTGGGCAGCGTCACCCATCCTGTGAGTGGATACACCGCCATAGTGACAGTATTGGGCAGCGTCACTCATCCTGTGAGTGGATACACCGCCATAGTGACAGTATTGGGCAGCGTCACTCATCCTGTGAGTGGACACACCGCCATAGTGACAGTTTTGGGCAGCGCCACTCATCTTGTGAGTGGACACACCACCATAGTGACAGTATTGGGCAGCGCCACAAATCCTGTGAGTGGACACACCGCCATAGTGACAGTATTGGGCAGCGCCACTCATCCTGTGAGTGGACACACCGCCATAGTGACAGTATTGGGCAGCGCCACTCATCCTGTGAGTGGACACACCGCCATAGTGACAGTATTAGGCAGCGCCACTCATCCTGTGAGTGGACACACCGCCATAGTGACAGTATTAGGCAGCGCCACTCATCCTGTGAGTGGACACACCGCCATAGTGACAGTATTGGGCAGCGTCACTCATCCTGTGAGTGGACACACCGCCATAGTGACAGTTTTGGGCAGCGCCACTCATCCTGTGAGTGGACACATCGCCATAGTGACAGTTTTGGGCAGCGCCACTCATCCTGTGAGTGGACACACCGCCATAGTGACAGTATTAGGCAGCGCCACTCATCCTGTGAGTGGACACACCGCCATAGTGACAGTATTAGGCAGCGCCACTCATCCTGTGAGTGGACACACCGCCATAGTGACAGTATTGGGCAGCGCCACTCATCCTGTGAGTGGACACACCGCCATAGTGACAGTATTAGGCAGCGCCACTCATCCTGTGAGTGGACACACCGCCATAGCAGCATGTACAACACTCCCCAATAGGAAGAAAACCCGCTGGGTTGTTCATCCTGTCACTTGTATGCAGATTTGACCCCTGTTCTCAGTACGTATAGGCCTACTCATTCCAAGCCCATACATTGATTTTTTGTTGTTGTTACTAGTGTAAGAAGCTGACATAGGCTTAATTCCCCCCCCCCCCCCCGAAAAAAGGCACTTTAAATGGAAAGATAAGACAAAGACAATTGGAATTCGTACCAACAAAGAAAATGGGGAAACCCACAAACCCCCCCCCAAAAAAGGAAATTCTATCACGTCAAACACAATAGGAATTGACGGGTGAAAAAAGGAAAAGGGAATTAGACACACAACAGTTGAGTGAAACAATGGGTTGTCTAAGCCAAGCTGTAAATTACATCTTGAGAATTGTCCTCTTGGAGTGCGATGGCTCTCCCATTCAGGCTTCGATTGCCTATAGTCTACCATGGAGACAGATATTTACACGGAAGAAAAGAGCCACATGAGAGAGAGAGAGAGACTGACTGACTCATTTCTCTCTCTCTCTCTCTCTCTCTCTCTCTCTCTCTCTCTCTCTCTCTCTCTCTCTCTCTCTCTCTCTCTCTCTCTCTCTCTCTCTCTCTCTCACAGAAGGGGTGCCAACTACTCAGGAAAAGAGCCAAAGGGTCAATTAAGCCAATATTTAACAGTAAGGACCCAAAAAAATATAGAATTAGACCAAATGGGAATTTAAGTGGAGGAAGACAAATGGGCGGCAGCCACTCTACCACCACCACCACCACTGGCCCGCTGCCACCCCCCCCCCCTCTCCACCACTACCACCAGCCACCATCACCAACCACCCCCGGCAGCAACCACCCCACCACCACTACCACCAGCCAACCACTCCTACCAGCGCCATTCCCCAACCCTCCATACATTACCATATTAATTGTGTCGTGTATATATATATATATATATATATATATATATATATATATATATATATATATATATATATATATATATATATATATATATATATATATTGTTTATTTATGTGGTAAGTTTTAGCGTAAATACTGAGTAATACATTCCCTGGCCACGTTTCCTTTCACCTAATGCCTCTGTTCACCTAGCAATGCATATGTACCTGGGAGTTATTAAGCAGCTGTTGTGGGATGCATCTTATGGAGGGTCAGTAGTTGGATTTAGGTGAGAGGGAAGGTGACCTCGATAAGCACAAGTGCAGGATTCCTGTCCCCGGAGAAAGGGGGAGGGGGGGGGAATAACCTGACGAGGGGGGGGGGGGAATTACCTGACGAATGATAGGCATTTGTCTCATAATTTGCCACAGGCCTAGCTAATTAGTGAGCAGTATTGGGGTGAACAAATTTTTTTTTTTGGGGGGGGGGCATTGTTGATGTTCATTTCCTGGGTAGAATAGGTTGGGAAGGGGTAGAATAGGTTGGGAAGGGGTAGAATAGGTTGGGAAGGGGGTAGAATAGGTTGGGAAGGGGGTAGAATAGGTTGGGAAGGGGGTAGAATAGGTTGGGAAGGGGGTAGAATAGGTTGGGTCGGGGGTAGAATAGGTTGGGAAGGGGGTAGAATAGGTTGGGAAGGGGGAGCTGGGTAGTATTGGGTCCGCCCCTAACTGAAGAGGACTACTTTTCACTGTAGAACTCTACTCCTCACTCTTAATGTAGAGGACCTTCCTTCACAGTTACTATACATAACCACCCTTCACAGTTACCATACAGGACTGTGCCTCACAGTTACTGTGGCTCACGTGCGCCTTTCTCAAGTCTGGCCCTCCTCCTCCTCCCCCTCTCTGCTACAAACTAGCTCATTAGCATGTTGAGCCGTGTAAGTCATTTGAGTTCATAACTTTCATCCTTGAATTAGTCGGATTGTATTTTGCTGTCTGCATTCTTGACAGCGTGAACATTTCTGAATTACACATGCTGTGTGAGTTGTAAGGAGGCCCTATGTTCGTTGTACCGAGGTTTTTTGGGCCATTGACCTTGTGTTCGTTGCACCTAGGTTTTATGCCTGGATGTCATGTATTCGTTGTACCGAGATTTTATGCCTGGAGATACTGTGTTCGCTGTACCGAGGCCTTTGCCCAGAATCACAAGGGTATTGTACTAGAGCGGTTCTTCTTATATCGAGGCTTGTTCTCATTGGTCCCGTGTTCGTTGTAAAGGGCATTTTGTGTTCGTTGTACTGAGGCTTTGGCAGGATCCGTTATACCGGGGATCACGTGGTCCAAGAACCTTGTGCTCTCCGGATCCGGTGTCAGTATTCGAAGGCAGGAGTGAGAACCATCATGGGAATCGATCCCAGGAACATATTGTCACGTGTCGAAGATGCGTGAGCATCCTTAGGAGACAGGTTAGCGTGACCTCGTATGAACGTTCAAGGAATCGTAGGTTTCCATATCAACATTTTATCTTATAATGTGTTCATCTCATCCAGTTTTAGCACGACGATTCAAGCAATGACATCCAAGGTCACTGGTGCCTCAAGAAATATGACAGAGGTTGCCACAGTAGAGGCATAAGGTTGCCACAGTAGAGGCATAAGGTTGCCACAGTAGAGGCATAAGGTTGCCACAGTAGAGGCATAAGGTTGCCACAGTAGAGGCATAAGGTTGCCACAGTAGAGGCATAAGGTTGCCACAGTAGAGGCATAAGGTTGCCACAGTAGAGGCATAAGGTTGCCACAGTAGAGGCATAAGGTTGCCACAGTAGAGGCATCAGGTTGCCACAGTAGAGGCATAAGGTTGCCACAGTAGAGGCATAAGGTTGCCACAGTAGAGGCATAAGGTTGCCACAGTAGAGGCATAAGGTTGCCACAGTAGAGGCATAAGGTTGCCACAGTAGAGGCATAAGGTTGCCACAGTAGAGGCATAAGGTTGCCACAGTAGAGGCATAAGGTTGCCACAGTAGAGGCATAAGGTTGCCACAGTAGAGGCATAAGGTTGCCACAGTAGAGGCATAAGGTTGCCACAGTAGAGGCATAAGGTTGCCACAGTAGAGGCATAAGGTTGCCACAGTAGAGGCATAAGGTTGCCACAGTAGAGGCATAAGGTTGCCATGGTAGAGGCATCAGGTTGCCATGGTAGAGGCATCAAGTTGCCATAGTAGAAGCATCAGGTTGTCACAGTAGAGGCATAAGGTTGCCTTGGTAGAGGCATAAGGTTGCCATGGTAGAGGCATAAGGTTGCCATGGTAGAGGCATAAGGTTGCCATAATAGAGGCATCAGGTTGCCACGGTAGAGGCATCAGGTTGCCATATGTAGAGGCATCAGGTTGCCATAGTAGAGGCATCAGGTTGCCGTAGTAGAGGTATCAGGTTGCCATATATAGAGGCATCAGGTTGCCATATGTAGAGGCATCAGGTTGCCATATGTAGAGGCATCAGGTTGCCATATGTAGAGGCATCAGGTTGCCATAGTAGAGGCATCAGGTTGCCATAGTAGAGGCATCAGGTTGCCATATATAGAGGCATCTTCTAATGGTTTTTATTGTACTAATGATTCCATCATTTCGTAAAATTCTTAAATATTTGGATGAATTGAAAACTGATTTACGAACTAGAGGCCCACCATCAGGAATTTTGTTCCTCTGCTTCTCAGAGTATCATATCCGTTGACCTATTCTTTAGCTGGCCCTCATGCAGGTCGGCGTTCAATCCCCGACTGTCCACTAGTGGTTGGCCACCATTCCTAAACCAACCCTCCCCCCCCTCCCCATCCCAAGTCCTTATACACCTTCCAAGTGCTATACAGTCGTAATGACTTGGCGCTTTTCCCTTGATAAGTCCTTTCTTTTTAAGCTGGTTGATTAGTGTCTTCGGGCATTTTCTAATGGTAAAATGAGTAAGGACATGAGTAAGGACATGAGTAAGGACATGAGTAGAGACAAGGAGGGAAGTAGTCTGTCTGTCTTTAGCATATCATGGTTCATAGGTTAAGGTCTGCGTCTGGGGGGGGGGGAGGTGGGGGGGCGTCGAGCCCTTTCTTGTTCCAAATATTTTTTTTCCTCATGGTCTACTTATCACCTGACTTCCTTGTAATGGTTCCGGAGATTAATGGTGGTTGGGGGGGCTGATCAACCAGGCTGTTTGACGCCGCAGCTCGCAATCTCTAGCCCCAGCTGTCAACAACAGCCCGGTGACACCCATGTGCCGGACACTTTGGGCATTACATACAACAATTGTAAACCGCCAATAGTGTACTTTTTTTTGTAATCGACCGTTTTAAATGAACTAATATCCGAAAATAGTATTTTTATTTATATTAAAATGAGATTTTAATGAAAGTATCGAAATGCAATTAAGGTCTATTCAGACCAGTGAGTGG
>NC_091207.1:19482320-19609820 GCF_040958095.1 Procambarus clarkii | reverse complement strand
ATAGTATAGTAGTTTTCTTCCAATGTTATGACTGCTATGTTTCGTGCCTTGCTGCTGCTGTTTCTGCTGCTGCTGCTGTTTCTGCTGCTGCTGCATCTGCTGACTGTGTTACTAGTGCACCGGATGCACCTACTGGACCAGTTAAGCCTCTACCGTACCGTCTGCTGCGGTACCTGCTTTTTTTTTCCTCTTATAGAGATGATCTGTTTGTGTGAATTTGTTCTTGTGTAAATTAAGCACATTTACAGCTTAAAAGTGTGCTCGGCGTTCCCAGGTATTGGAGAGGTAATCCATTTTGGCGCTGATTTGCTAACTTTGCCTTTGGTTTAACTCGCTTAATTTAGGTTCTAGCAACTCTTGCCCCTTATTGGTGTCGAACCCTGGCGAAATCTGGCTGTTTTAAAGAAAAATAAGATTCAAACACCTACAAGCAGAACAAAACAAGGCACTAAGAGCAGCAGCAGAACAATCATCCACCAGGGTGTGTGGACCACAATCGAAATGCTTGAAGATTCGGTGCTAGAAAGATTAAATTACTCCAAGGCGAGACGCTTCGCGCCCACAGCTGGTGGCCCAAGAGCTTGGAGCTTCTTAGCGGCAGTTTAAGTCCCACAATATATAATTCCTAGTTGGAATGCACACAAGAATTCCCCCCCCCCCCCAAACCACAACACACACACACACACACACACACACACACACACACACACACACACACACACACACACACACACGAGAAAACACCGACCCTGAAATATATATAAACATGTACATAAGCATCTGAGTGTGTATGAATGAAGGCCACACATTATTCATCTATAGGCGCACATATGTATGTTGAAATACACAAACACTCGACAGCTCTGTAATACGAGAGAGAGAGAGAGAGAGAGAGAGAGAGAGAGAGAGAGAGAGAGAGAGAGAGAGAGAGAGAGAGAGAGAGAGAGAGAGAGCAAGCTTACCTTACTTTACCTTAACGTCTCCATCTTCTCTACTCCGGACCTCCCTATCCCCCCCCACCCCCCCTTCCCTATTCCCAAAAAAAGGCCTTTCCCCCCCCCCCCCCCCTCCCCCAACTGGACCTCTGGTATTAGCAAACATCGCAACACTGCTTCCTTCCCAGCTGTGTGATTCAGCATACCTGACCTCATTCCTCTCCCTCTCTCTCTCCCCTCTCCTGTTCCACAACAATGCATGATCCTTCCCCCCCCCCCCTTCCCTCCCTCCCTCCCTCCCCATCCCTTCCCCCTTCCCTGCTCCTTAATGCTCCACGTCACCTCATCCCTCCTTCACCTCCAAACATGTCTCAACCTTCCTCTTACTCCACGCTTTCTTTACTCTACTACCCCATCCGCTCTTAACCTGCATCATAGGCACTCCATTCCTCTACTATTTTCAGCCTGTTCCAGGACATCCCCGTCAACCATTTTCAACTTAAGCAATCCCTCGTCAACCAATTTATCACGCTAATCACTGACTGGGTTGGATCCACCAGACCTCCAGCGCTCCAAGCAACAGCCTGGTGGACCAAACTCTCACAAGTCACCCCTGGCCTCAGGCTGGGCTTGGGGAGTAGAAGAACTCCCAGAACCCCATCAACCAGGTATCAATAATATCATTATCGGAGGTTCTGTCTACCCCCCCCCCCCTAGGGAGGACTTCGTGTCCCTGCTTCCCTGCTACCTTCTCTCCCTCCCTCCCTCCCTCCCTTCTACCTTCTCTCCCTCCCTCCCCCCGAGCAACGCCCCAACACCCACTTCTCGCCTTGCTATCAAAACTCTTTCATGTTCTCCTGTTGACAGCCTAGAACCTCACTATGACTCGCTCGGCATCTCTTCCTCTCAGACACGTACGCATTCCTTACGCAGCGCACGCACGCGCACACACACACACACACACACACACACACACACACACACACACACACACACGCACACACACACACACACACAACCAACCGTCTCAACTGTTGATTGACGGTTGAGAGGCGGGACCAAAGAGCCAGAGCTCAACCCCCGCAAACACAACTAGGTGAGTACAACTAGGTGAGCACACACACACACACACACACACACACACAACCAACCGTCTCATCTGTTGATTGACGGTTGAGAGGCGAGACCAAAGAGCCGAACCTCAACCCCCGCAAGCACAACTAAGTGAGTACAAATAACACTAGAAGAAAGAATAAGAGGGAGGGGATATGATCCTAACATACAAAACACCCATGAAAGATACAGACGCGCAGATGAGCCGCAGTAAACAAGTGGAATGACCTGAAAGGAGGTAAGACTGAGGTGTCTGGAGTCATTAGACGATGGACAGTCGAAAAGGCAGAGCCCAGCAGCTGAAGGACCCGGCCTGCAAAATCTATGAGATAAGAGTTGACTTCCGCTCACTACAACACCCTGATATTTGTTCCTGGTAAAGTCCCATCTTTTGTTTGTGCTCGGAGCGTGCACGCGCCCCCGCACGCCCTCACTGCATTCAGTCCCCTCCCACACGCTCTCACTTCATTTAGTCACCTCCCACCCGCCCTCACTGCATTCAGTCCCCTCCCACATGCTCTCACTTCATTTAGTCACCTCCCACCCGCCCTCACTGCATTCAGTCCCCTCCCACATGCTCTCACTTCATTTAGTCACCTCCCACACGCCCTCCCTGCATTCAGTCCCCTCCCACATGCTCTCACTTCATTCAGTCCCCTCCCACACGCCCTCCCTGCATTCAGTCCCCTCTCACCCGCCCTCACTGCATTTAGTCCCCTCCCACCCGCCCTCACGTTGTTGCGTCTCCCGTCAATCACCACCGCCCGCCACACCACCGCCACATTCCGTCAGCACAAGCGGCGGGAATGTGCTGACGTTATCCTGTACCGGGCGTCGGTACGGGGCTCGAACCGGGCGCCGGTACGGGGCTCGAACCGGGTGCTGACGCTACAGCTTAATGCAGGTTAGGACGCCACTTTGCCTCCTTGCAACACACACACACAGGTTTTCAAACTGAGCGAGTCTGTAGTCTTCAGCATATGTTATTCATCAGGGGACATGATCACCACATACAAAATTCTCAGGGGGATAGACGCGGCAGGTAACGTCAGGCAATTTTTCGTGTGTGGAACACGAACGAGGGATTTGAGGTGGGAAAGGAATGGTGCCCAACCACATGGACGGTCGGGGATTGAACGCCGACCTGCATGAAGCGAGACCGTCGCTCTACCGTCCAGCCCAAGAAACCAAATGAATATCCTTGTCTAAGAGACTAGATATAAACTTAAATGAACAAATCTACAAGGGCCGTGACGAGGATTCGAACCTGCGTCCGGGAGCATCACAGACACTGCCTTAAGCGACTGAGCTGAGTTAGATATAAATTTCTTAGCTTTCACAACCTCAAATGTAAATCGATTGACGGTTAAGAGACCGGACCAGGGAGCTGAAGCTCAGCCGCCCCAGCAGGAAGAATTAGGCGAGTTCGTTTTTGCAGGTCATCATAGCCGCCGTGGTGAGTTTTAGAGGCGTCAGCACATTCTGGATTGCATGGGGTGAGAGGGTGGGAGGGGTGAGGATAGGGTGGGAGGGGTGAGGACAGGGTGGGAGGGGTGAGGATAGGATGGAAGGGGCCACGGGAAGGGAGAGGCGACGCGTGGGAGGGCAGGTTTGAAGGGATAGGAGAGGGAAGGAGGGAGACTGCCTATCTGAAAATCAACCAAGCGAGAGATGATGATTTCCTTGTCACCCTTGTAGTAGTCTCCTGTGTGTGGACGGGCGGGCAGTCTGACGGTCCACCTGTGGTAGTGTTTGTAATTCGTGGCCCAAGGTGTCCGAGGTCTGTTTGTGTGTGTGTGTGTGTGTACTCACCAAGTTGTGTTTGCGGGGGTTGAGCTCTGCAGCTCTTTGGTCCCGCCTCTTAACCGTCAATCAACAGGTGTACAGATTCCTGAGCCTACGGGCTCTATCATATCTACACTTGAAACTGTGTATGGAGTCAGCCTCCACCACATCACCCCCTAAAACTCCTGTGTGTGTGTGTGTGTGTGTGTGTGTGTGTGTGTGTGTGTGTGTGTGTGTGTGTGTGTGTGTGTGTGTGTGTGTGTGTGAACCTTGCTGTGTTTGTGTAGGGTCAAGCTCTAGCTCCCGGGTCAGCTTCTCTACCTCCCATCCACGGGCGATGTTGAGGTTAATTACATACATAATAATTATAGTTGGGGGGACAGGAAGCCTGTGTATATTTATATATTTAGACTTATATCAAGGTCCCACTAAAGTTGAACTACTGACCTCATCACCCACGATGCAACCCCTCAACACTTGCCTAACTCCTGGATACCTAGTCACTGCTAGGTGAGCAGATGTATTAGGTGAAAGAAAACGTGCATAACCTCTTCTGTTCTGCCCGGGAATTGAATCCGCCACCCCCCCCCCCCCTCTTCTTCCCGGATTGTGAGTCGAGAACGAAGCCAGTTGATCCTCGTACAAAATCTATAGTTATTCTACTCGCTCCTCATACCTCGTTTAAGTCAACTCTGATACCACTTATCTCGCCTCAAGTGTCACCTAATTGTGTCGTCCAACCACTTGGGTCGGACGGTAGAGCGACGGTCTCGCTTCTTGCAGGTCGGCGTTCAATCCCCGACCGTCCACAAGTGGTTGGGTACCATTCCTTCCTCCGTCCCATCCCAAATCGTTATCCTTACCCCTTCCCAGTGCTATATAGTTGTAAAGGCTTGGCGCTTTCCCCCCCCCTAATAGTTCCCTTACTAATTGTGTCATTTGCATGTCCTGTTTACATGTAGTTCTCTCCTTAGGAATGTGTGCGTTCTGCTGCGCATGTAAATATGCGTTTGTTTTGGTGCGTATACCTAGTTCAAGTCAGTTTATCTAGATAATACATCCCAGAAACGGTAGAGTAGTTACCGTTGGAGTAAGTAGTTACCGTTGGAGTAAGTAGTTACCGTTGGAGTAAGTAGTTACCGTTGGAGTAAGTAGTTACCGTTGGAGTAAGTAGTTACCGTTGGAAACGGTTATTTTGACCCGTCACCGTTGCAGGTCCTTCAAAGGAGTTCACAAATCCTCATAGCCACTTACAGACACCCAAACTATACAACAGAAAATGGAGAATCGACAACGTTTCGGTCCATACTGGACCATTAGGGACTTAATAATGGTCCATGACCGACCGAAACGTTGCTGTTATCGCTATAGATTCAGCTACTCGGAACAAAACGTTCCAAGTAGCACGGGCTATGGTGAGCCCGTTGTGGACTTACCCGGCACAGGAGCGGGGCAAGTAGCACGGGCTATGGTGAGCCCGTAGTGGACTTACCCGGCACAGGAGCGGGGCAAGTTGCACGGGCTATGGTGAGCCCGTAGTGGACTTACCCGGCACAGGAGCGGGGCAAGTAGCACGGGCTATGGTGAGCCCGTAGTGGACTTACCCGTCACAGGAGCGAGGCAAGTAGCACGGGCTATGGTGAGCCCGTAGTGGACTTACCCGGCACAGGAGCGGGGCAAGTAGCACGGGCTATGGTGAGCCCGTAGTGGACTTACCCGGCACAGGAGCGGGGCAAGTAGCACGGGCTATGGTGAGCCCGTAGTGGACTTACCCGGCACAGGAGCGGGGCAAGTAGCACGGGCTATGGTGAGCCCGTAGTGGACTTACCCGGCACAGGAGCGGGGCTGAAACTCCCCGAAACGTCGTCAAATCTTCCATTTCAGATGCGTGGGTTGGGTGTTAGCTCTTGGGCCACGTTATCGCGACTCATCATCTCTATCTAGCCGCACTTGTGTATGTAGAAACAGGTGGTTCTGTTAATGGTGGTAGTAGGAGGGATGGTGGTATTGGTGGTAGGGATGGTGGTATTGGTGGTAGGAATGGTGGTATTGGTGGTAGGGATGGTGGTATTGGTGGTAGGAATGGTGGTATTGGTGGTAGGAATGGTGGTATTGGTGGTAGGGATGGTGGTATTGGTGGTAGAAATGGTGGTATTGGTGGTAGAAATGGTGGTACTGATGGGGGGAGGGGGTAGGAATAGTGGTAGTGACTCAGGGATTTGTAGTGATGGTAGGATATCGTGGTAGCAATTGTGGTAGAGAGAGACAGGTAGTGATACCAACAGTGGTAGAGACACAGGTAGTGATGGAAGAAGGATGGTGGTAAGTGATGATAGAGGGATGGTGGTAGCAACAGTGGTAGAGACACAGATAGTGATGGAAGAGGGATGGTGGTAAGTGATGATAGAGGGATGGTGGTAAGCGATGATAGTGGGATGGTGGTAGCCTTACCAGTGGTAAAGACGTGACCACACAAGCCACCACCACCACACCACCACCACCACCACACCACCACCACCACCACCACACCACCACCACCACACCACCACCACCACACCACCACAGGGCACAGAATGTGGTGGTAGTGGTGGTAGTGGTGGTGTGCGTGTCTCTCCCAGCTTGTTCTTACTTGTGGCGACAATTGGGGTGTGTAAGTGTGGGTGGGAGGGGGGAAGGGAAGGGATGGGATGGGGGGTGACCTGGGGGGTAGGGGTAGGTGGGAGATGGGAGTGGGTGTGTGGGTGTGGGTTGGTGGGGGTGGGTGGGGGGGGGGTGCGCTGGCCACTCATTGTCGCAGCCGCAGAGAGCGACCTTTGCTGCCGCAGGCCCCGAGGACCAGTTGCTAGAGCAGTTGCCTCACGCCGCTTGCAACACCGCACTCAACACGCTGTAACACGCACTCAACACGCCGCAACACACACTCAACGCGCCGCAACACACACTCAACACACTGCAACACACACTCAACACACTGCAACATGCTACAACATACACTCAACACGCTGTAACACACTCAACATGCTGTAACACGCACTCAACACGCTGTAACACGCACTCAACACGCTATAACACACTCAACACACTGCAACACGCACTCAACACACTGCAACACGCACTCAACACGCTGTAACACACACTCAACACACTGTAACACACACTCAACACGCTGTAACACACACTCAACACGCTGTAACACACACTCAACACGCTGTAACACACACTCAACACGCTGCAACACGCACTCAACACGCCGCAACACGCACTCAACACGCTGCAACACACACTCAACACGCTGCATCACACACTCAACACGCTACAACATGCACTCAACACGCTGTAACACGCACTCAACACGCTACAACATGCACTCAACACGCTGCAACACGCACTCAACACGCTGTAACACACACTCAACACGCTACAACATGCACTCAACACGCTGCAACACGCACTCAACACGCTGCAACACGCACTCAACACGCTGTAACACACACTCAACACGCTACAACATGCACTCAACACGCTGCAACACGCACTCAACACGCCGCAACACGCACTCAACACTTGCATCTTGGCCTCACCTTCCGTCTCGTCCCGTACCGACAGCTGTCGTACACACTCTGTCCATCCACCCAGGCTGTTGCTGCTACTGCTCCAGGAGGCGACATTGACGCGGTACGCCCGTCCTGCGGCACGCCCCCGCCTCCTGCGGCACGCCCCTACCCTGCGGCACGCCCCTGCCCTGCGGCACGCCCCCTGCCCTGCGGCACGCCCCCTGCCCTGCGGCACGCCCCCTGCCCTGCGGCACGCCCCCTGCCCTGCGGCACGCCCCTACTCTGCGGCACGCCCCTGCCCTGCGGCACGCCCCCTGCCCTGCGGCACGCCCCCTGCCCTGCGGCACGTAGGCTCTCATAGGCTCTCTGGGCCCCCACCAGATCTCTACAGTCCTGCTGGCCTCTATGGCTCAGTGGCGCGGCGGTCAGAGCGACCCCTATCGACGCGCCTCTCGGTAATTTTTATTAGTGAATCTCTTAAAGGGTTTTTTGCCGTCTAAAAGTTTGCACTGGCCAGCCAGCCTCGGGCGCGGATGTAGGTGGAGCTGCTGCCACTTCCCTGAGCTGTGGTAAGTGGGGGAGGAGAATGCTTACCAGCGCGCACGAGCGCTCTTGCGAAAGCGTGCACACCCACACACACACACACGTAATGTGTGTGTGTGTGTGTGTGTGTGTGTGTGTGTGTGTGTGTGTGAAGTAATGTGGTGGAGGCTGACTCCATACACAGTTTTAAATGTGTATGGTATGATATATGATTAAATGTGTATTTTAAATGTGTATGATATGATAGAGCCCAATAGGCTCAGGAACCTGTACACCTGTTGATTGACGGTTGAGAGGCGGGACCAAAGAGCCAGAGCTCAACCCTCGCAAGCACAATTAGGTGAGTACACACACACACACACACACACACACACACACACACACACACACACACACACACACACACACACACACACACACACACACACAGTGGAGATACAGGCAAGAGTGATAGTGATGCAGTGAATGAATTGGCACCCTTGCAACAGAAGGATAGTGAGAGGAGAGACCTCAGAGCGTTAGGATGCTGTGAGCGCGAGCCCCATTGGCCAATCACATTACTAATCCACGTGAAAGACCTACAAGAATAAGATAAATTCGATAGATGACTATAGGAAACTACAGTGGCTACTAGAGTTAAACTCAGGGAAGTGCAAAGTAGTGGAACTGCGTGCTAAACAGCAAGCCGGCCCCCCCCCCCCTCAAGGCGCCACATTGTAATAAAGACAATACCCAAAATCGGACAGAGAAAATGACTTAGAGCTCATTACCCAACAACAGAAGTCCACATCAATATATATACCACCTACGGGATCACCACAGCCCGTGCTACTTGGAACTTTGTTCCAGGTAGCGAATCTTTAACAACCACGTCAATAGCTGTATAAGGAGGGTTGGCTAACATAAAAGTTACCTTAAGGGAATCTGAATACACAATCATTCAGGACCTTGTATACCATTCATGTCAGACCAGTTCTTGTCTATGTAGACCAACGTGGACTCCTGGGGCCAGATTCACGAAAACACTTACGAACGTGTACATCTTTTCTCAATCTTTGGAGGCTTTGTTTACAATTATTAAACAGTTAATGAGCTCCGAAGCACCAGGAGGCTGTTTATAACAATACCAACAGTTGAATGGGAAGTTTTCATGCCTGTAAACTGTTTAGTAAATGTAACCAAAGGCATCAAAGATTGAGGAAAGATGTACACGTTCGTAAGTGCTTTCGTGAATCTAGCCCCCTGGCCTATTTTAAACACAAAGCTGAAGAGAGTTTAAAGGCATGCCACCAGAGCTAATAGGTATGAGTTACGAGGAAAGACTAATGGAGATAAACCTCACGTCACTGAAAGATTAAAGGAACAAGGTAGATAGGATCACACATAAAATATTTGAGGGGGAGATGGAGGGGATAGATTATGATAGACTGTTTAGCATGGGTAGAACACGAACGTGGGAGATACAGATTAAAACTGCGGGCCCAAATGAGCAACAGAGACATTAGGGAGAAATTTGTCAGTGTCAGAGAACAGTTGGAATGCATTAGCAAGTGTGGAGTGGTGCAGGCAGTCTCCATTCGCGTATTTAAATGTAAATATGATTTAACACACAAGGCTCTGGAACCTATATATATATATATATATACCCGTTGAAGAAATCCACAAGGGCCGTGACGAGGATTCGAACCTACGTCCGAGAGGATCCCAGACGCTGCCTTATTCATTTGATGCATCACGCTATTGTGATTTCTGTGTGTATATACCCGTTGGTTAATGGTTGAGAGGCGGGATCCAAGAGCTGTACCCCACACACAGACACACAACAGCTGTAGATATGATAGAGCCCCAGTAGGCTCAGGAATCTGTACACTAGTTGATTGACAGTTGAGAGGCGGGACCAAAGAGCCGAAGCTCAAGCAAGAACAACTAGGTGAATACACACACACACACACACACACACACACACACACACACACACACACACACACACACACACACACACACACACACACACACACACACACATGGAGGCTGACTCCATACACAGTTTCAAATGTAGATATGATAGAGCCCAATAGGCTCAGGAATCTGTTCATCAGTTGATTGACGGTTGAGAGGCGGGACCAAAGAGCCAGAGCTCAACCCCCGCAAGCACAACTAGGTGAGTACACACACACTCACATTATTCCCATCCCATTTTGCTATTCCTTCCACCTCCTTTCTTATCCACATCTTCCTCGCCTCTTCATTATCGTCCTCTCCTTGCTCAGTTATCACCTCTTCTTATCGTTCATTCCACAGAAGGTCCTCTTATCTCTTCCGCTGCGGCGGTTCCGGTGATCAATGTCCCCGAACTTGGGCCTCTGGACAATCCTCTCTGCTGGTCTGATCAACCTGACTGTTGAGGACGCTAAATGATTATAGATCTCTTATAGCGTAGGCAGTAAACCTATAATCTTCAAATAGGCTGTTTTTTTTTTTTTGCATATTTGGAAACAAGTCTTTCTTAATCAAATTTTCCATGTAAGTTATTGCGTATCTCGTCTGCAAGCAGCGGCGTCCAATAGTCTGCGTGATCAGATCACCAACCAAGCAGCCCCATCATCTCAAGTTGCCACAACGGACAGGAAATGGTGTACTAAAAAACACACGAACCCTAACCTAACCGACCGGTTCGCGCTTACAAAACGTTTCTGTGAGTCGTTATGATTTACGCTACGACGTCGTATTTTGTTCGTTGTGGATTTTGCCGTCACAGTTCGATACCTTATCCGAGAGGACAGGTTGAATAGACACAAGGTAGATGTAGACACAAGGTAGATGTAGACGTAAGGTAGACAGAGAGACGGTAGATGTATAATGAGTTACGCTGATTATGAGTTGAAAAACAGGTTCATTCCACTGAGCAACACAGATGATTATCACACAATCAACTGATCAATAGACAGTGGATTGACGCAAGCAAGAAAGTCTTGTATAATCAACATGGCTGAATTAGGAGACCCGAAGCACGATGAAGACATACAATTCCTAAGGAATGAAACGCGTCCATATCTTGAGATGATTTCGGGGCTTAGTGTCCCCGCGGCCCGGTCCTCGACCAGGCCTCCACCCCCAGGAAGCAGCCCGTGACAGCTGACTAACTCTTGAGGTTATCTTGAGATGATTTCGGGGCTTAGTGTCCCCGCGGCCCGGTCCTCGACCAGGCCTCCACCCCCCAGGAAACAGCCCGTGACAGCTGACTAACACCCAGGTACCTATTTTACTGCTAGGTTACAGGGGGCATAGGGTGAAAGAAACTCTGCCCATTGTTTCTCGCCGGCGCCTGGGATCGAACCCAGGACCACAGGATCGATACTCACACGAGCGAAATGTCTTCCCTGGATCAAGTACTCAGACTTGAGGAAAAGAAGATTCGGGTCAAGAGCGTAATTGACAAACAGATGCGAGAGAGAGCTAACCCAAAAATGTTCCAGGACGCGTTCGAGCTGGAACCTAACCGCTTCCAGCAGGAGGTAGACTTGCGCTCTTTAATCTGGAAATCCAGATGAGTCACAGAGTTGAAGAGGGACACTTCTTGGAGGTAAGAGTCAGAGAGCTTGAAAGGGAGTGTTTAAAGAGGCATTTGCAGAGTGTAAACATGAGAGGGAGTGTTTACGAAGACACTTTCTAAGTGTAAGAGTGCAAGCTTGCAAGGGGACAAATGGGGTAACAAGCAAATGGGAGCCATTGCATTAGGAAAGGCGGGGCCCTAGAGCTGATGTCTGCAAAGAATGCTCATTTAGGTGAACAGACACATACACAAGAAACTAGGATAGTTGTGTATCTATTTACCTCAAAGTGTCGTTATATTTTGATAGTTTAGGTGGATGGTATTCTTGCTTTAGGCCAATCGCCACACTCCCTAGGTCTACTTCGTCGGCTCTAGCAATGTCCTTCACACTTTTTCTCCTCGTTACCCGGGTTTCCCCTCGTCCTCTGCTTCTCCCTTCGTCCTCTGCCTCTCCCCTTGTCCTCTGTCTCTCCCCTCGTCGCCTGGGTCTTCTCTTATCTATGGCGCTCTACAATTCCGTTTCATTTCAATCATTCTGACTTCCTTACCACACACTCTCTCATCTCCACCCTAGTCCTGCTACTCTCTCTTTCTGCACATGTAGCTCTATTCCTCCCTTCCACCCCCCCCCCCCCCCGGCTCTATCCTTGCATCTATCCCCCTCGGCTCTATCCTTGCATCTATCCCCCTCGGCTCTATCCTTGCATCTATCCCCCTCCATCCTTCACCCATGCCTCCACCTAACCATCAACCCTCCATCCAGTCCTCACACCTCTATTCTTCTACCCTTGGTCGACCCTGGGTTCCTTATCTTTTATTTCTCACTCTCTATCTTTCTCTTGTGCGGTTTTCCCCTCTCACCTGACTGCCACCTTGTTCCAATCTTTTCCCCTTACCTGTCTGACTCCTTCCTCCAATCTTTTCCCTTTACCTGCTTGCCACCTGCCTCCAATCTCTTCCCTTTATCTGCCTGACTCCTTCCACCAATCTTTTCCCCCTTACCTGTCTGACTCCTTCCTCCAATCTTTTCCCTTTTACCTGCCTAACCTTCCTCCAATCTTTTCCCTTTACCTGCTTGCCACCTGCCTCCAATCTCTTCCCTTTATCTGCCTGACTCTTTCCACCAATCTTTTCCCCCTTACCTGTCTGACTCCTTCCTCCAATCTTTTCCCTTTTACCTGCCTAACCTTCCTCCAATCTTTTCCCTTTACCTGCTTGCCACCTGCCTCCAATCTCTTCCCTTTATCTGCCTGACTCCTTCCACCAATCTTTTCCCCCTTACCTGTCTGACTCCTTCCTCCAATCTTTTCCCTTTTACCTGCCTAACCTTCCTCCAATCTTTTCCCTTTACCTGCTTGCCACCTGCCTCCAATCTCTTCCCTTTATCTGCCTGACTCTTTCCACCAATCTTTTCCCCCTTACCTGTCTGACTCCTTCCTCCAATCTTTTCCCTTTTACCTGCCTAACCTTCCTCCAATCTTTTCCCTTTACCTGCTTGCCACCTGCCTCCAATCTTTTCCCTTTACCTGCCTAACCTTCCTCCAATCTTTTCCCTTTACCTGCCTAACCTTCCTCCAATCTCATCCCTTTATCTGCCTGAATCCTTCCACCAATCTTTTCCCTTTACCTGTCTGACTCCTTCCTCCAATCTTTTCCCCTCACCTACCTAATCTTCCTCCAATCTTCCCCCCTCATTCCTGCCATTGTTTCTCTCGTGTTCTCTCCGTTTTGGTTCCATTCCTTCCCTCGATTATCCGCGTCTTTCCCACATACTCCTGTCTCATCTTTCCCCTCTCCCAGATGGTCTCCCTTCCCAGCAATTACCGTGGTTATTGCTCTTTTTGTCTTTACGCCACTTTTCCCCCTCTCCCTTTTTTCCCTCTTCTTAATTCACGATTTTCGTTCCTTTTTCTTTGTTGTGTTTGCGTCCCTCCTCCTCCTCCTCCTCTTCCTTCTTATCTTGCTAATCTTCTAATCTTCCCCCCATTCATTTTTTTCTCCTCCCATCCATTCATTTCCCTCTCGTCTTGTGCCTGCCCAATCCTTCTCTTTTACTCTCAACACTATTCTCTTTCTCTGTTTTTCTTTCCTTGCAAAGAAAGTATGGAAGGAAGCAAAATGAATAAACATGAGGAGCAGGAAGGAAATACAGGAACAACACAACATAAGAGGAAAGTACTTGATGTCGGGGTGGGAGTACCTCAGAGCGCGAAGAGAAGCGGAGAGGCTCTTCGAAAAGCAAAATGGGAGATAAATCAGAAGCCTAATCCGAACAGCTGAGCGGAACAGCGGCTGAGAGCAGCCACTTCCAACAGCCTGGTTGACCAGTCCAGCAACGAGGAGGCCTGGTCGACGACCGGGCCGCGGGGACGCTAAGCCCCGGAAGCACCTCAAGGTAACCTCAAGGTAAGGTAACAGGGGCTGGAGTCGAGGATACTGTTCCACCCATTTACGGAGAGGGATGTGTGATGGAAAAGTGGATATGGAACAGGCAATTTACAGATATTGTGTGAGAGGAACTCCTTACCTTACATTGCGTTGATTTCGGGTGATCATCGTCCCCGCGGTCCGGTCTCTGACCAGCTCTCCTGGTTGATCAGGTATTGCAGGCGATGAGTCACAATAACGTGGCTAAAGTAAGTTGACCAGACCACACACTAGAAGGTGAAGGGACGACGATGTGTCGGTCCGTCCTGGACCATTCTCAAGTCGATTCTCAAGTCAATAATATATCGACTTGAGAATGGTCCAGGACGGACCGAAACAACGTCGTCCCTTCACCTTCCAGTGTGTGTGGTCATTTGATCAGGTATTCTTTGGAAGTGTTGTATCAAATTTTCCCTTGAACGCTGTGTTGTCGTGTTGTGTTGACGACTGAATATTCCAGGAATACTCAGTAATAGACCAATGGAGATGTGATCCCGAACTGAGAAGTTTAGTATCAAGCCAACCACTACTGTAAACATTAATGTCATTATGTAAAAAGACACATCGACATCTATGTATTTAGGTATGTAGGTTAAATTGGCATTTTATAAGCACCACAATCACCTTCTGTGGTTGATTGTTCAATAAATCGCTGAACTATATGTTTAACATATCTCTAACCCTGTCCATGGAGGACAGACGAAAATGGATATATGCTGGTTAGCATTGTAAATGTGTGGCCACGTCTGTGGTAAATAATAATAATATTAAAACTACTGTACAACTTCGAAATTACCAGAGATAAAGAGACATCTGTTGAAGCTGGACACGCCAAGAGACTGTGGGACGGGACAGACCCTTCACCGTTCATACTCAGTGAAGGAACGGAAACCCTGTGCTGGCCACTTAGTGTAATACATATGTCAAACCACTGTAGTTTGAAGCCACTGGGATTTCAAATACGTATAATGGGAGACAAAGAGAAGGGGGCATTGGGCAATAGTTCAATGTCCGTTACTTGGACACCTAATCCGTTGCTTGTCAATGTCCGTTACTTGCCAAGTGATGGAGAAGACCCCAAGGAAGATCTCCAGTTAAATGTCCGGAAAGGAGAGACTTTGCAATACATCACCAGCATGGGAGCCGGTCGGCTGAGCGGACAGCACGCTGGACTTGTGATGCTGTGATCCCGGGTTCGATCCCGGGCGCCGGTGAGAAACAATGGGCAGAGTTTCTTTCACCCTATGCCCCTGTTACCTAGCAGTAAAATAGGTACCTGGGTGTTAGTCAGCTGTCACAGGCTGCTTCCTGGGGGTGGAGGCCTGGTCGAGGACCGGGCCGCGGGGACACTAAAGCCCCGAAATCATTTCAAGATAACCTCAAGATCGGAAGATCTGGGTTCTCTGCATTTTATGACAGGGTGACGTAAATAAAGCAAACCAGAGAAAGGTGGTGAGATTATACTTGTTTACCTGGTTGATACCTGGTTGATACCTGGTTGATACCTGGTTGATACCTGGTTGATACCTGGTTGATACCTGGTTGATACCTGGTTGATACCTGGTTGATACCTGGTTGATACCTGGTTGATGGGGTTCTGGGAGTTCTTCTACTCCCCAAGCCCGGCCCGAGGTCAGGCTTGACTTGTGAGAGTTTGGTCCACCAGGCTGTTGCTTGGAGCGGCCCGCAGGCCCACATATACCTGGTTGATGGGGTTCTGGGAGTTCTTCTACTCCCCAAGCCCGGCCCGAGGCCAGGCTTGACTTGTGAGAGTTTGGTCCACCAGGCTGTTGCTTGGAGCGGCCCGCAGGCCCACATATACCTGGTTGATGGGGTTCTGGGAGTTCTTCTACTCCCCAAGCCCGGCCCGAGGTCAGGCTTGACTTGTGAGAGTTTGGTCCACCAGGCTGTTGCTTGGAGCGGCCCGCAGGCCCACATATACCTGGTTGATGGGGTTCTGGGAGTTCTTCTACTCCCCAAGCCCGGCCCGAGGCCAGGCTTGACTTGTGAGAGTTTGGTCCACCAGGCTGTTGCTTGGAGCGGCCCGCAGGCCCACATACCCACCACAGCCCGGTTGGTCCGGCTGTTTGGGGACTACCAGAGAAGCCTCGACACAGTACCCAACATGGGAACCGTGCACTAATTGAAGACATAGTCTGGAATGATATTTAAGGCAGTCCAGTGGATGGTTCTTATAGAATAACCAACAGAAGATATGCACAGTGAAAGGGGAAAGATTTCACAGTGGCAAGAGATTGCAGCCTAGTCCATATGGCGGGAGACAATAAGAGCGTTTATCATATTCCTGGTTAATACTCCTTCCTCTCAATATTTGTATATATGCTGATTAGTCCTGTAAATGTGTGGCCACGTCTGTGGTAGAAAAAATCAAATCAAATCAAATCAAATATTTGCTGATGACAGAAAACGAAAGTCAGAGGGGGATTGAAAGTCTAGAAGGCTTCAAGAAACTATAGGATGATCTGGAGAAAGTGAAGGAATAGTCCAACAAGTGGCTACTAGAGTTTAACTTACGTTTCAAGCGAATGAGCCAAATGCTGAGACCAGGGGACCGGACACGAGGTACTGAATAGGGAAAGAAACTCTCCTATTAAGATGTGATAATATGTTTGATAATATGACCCCTGAGTGTTGCAATGATTCCTAGTTGTTGATGTTAAATTAAATCTCATCACTGGAAGAGTCATGAGAGACATGATTACTGCCTACAAGATTCTAACAGTGGAATAGATATGGGTTTCACGGACTTAGAGTTTTGGTGCACGATAATGTTGACGTAGGTGAAAACTATACACCTAAATATGTAGGTTGTAGGTTGAGAGGCGGGGCCGAAGAGATGAAGCTCAACCTCTCCATGTACAATTAGATAAGAACCAATCTTGCATTAAGTGGAAAATGGTGTTAGCGGTTGTCCTCTATGCTGTTTCCTGCCTCTCATATGCTCCTCTGCTGTCTATGCTGCATCTCTGCTACCTATACTGCATCTCTGCTGCCTATGCTGCATCTCTGCTGTCTGTCTGCTGCTTATGCTGCCTCTCTAGAGCGTATTCTGCCTCTCTAGAGCGCATGCTGCCTCTCTAGAGCGCATGCTGCCTCTCTAGAGCGCATTCTGCCTCTCTAGAGCGCATGCTGCCTCTCTAGAGCGCATTCTGCCTCTCTAGAGCGCATGCTGCCTCTCTAGAGCGCATGCTGCCTCTCTAGAGCGCATGCTGCCTCTCTAGAGCGCATGCTGCCTCTCTAGAGCGCATTCTGCCTCTCTAGAGCGCATGCTGCCTCTCTAGAGCGCATGCTGCCTCTCTAGAGCGCATGCTGCCTCTCTAGAGCGCATGCTGCCTCTCTAGAGCGCATTCTGCCTCTCTAGAGCGCATGCTGCCTCTCTAGAGCGCATTCTGCCTCTCTAGAGTGCATGCTGCCTCTCTAGAGCGCATGCTGCCTCTCTAGAGCGCATGCTGCCTCTCTCTAGAGCGCATGCTGCCTCTCTCTAGAGCGCATTCTGCCTCTCTAGAGCGCATGCTGCCTCTCTAGAGCGCATGCTGCCTCTCTAGAGCGCATGCTGCCTCTCTAGAGCGCATGCTGCCTCTCTAGAGCGCATGCTGCCTCTCTAGAGCGCATGCTGCCTCTCTAGAGCGCATGCTGCCTCTCTCTAGAGCGCATTCTGCCTCTCTAGAGCGCATTCTGCCTCTTGGGTATTCAGACTCTGTTGTACATCCTGCCTCTGCTGTGTATCCTGCATCCCCATCTCCCCCCCAACTCCTTCAGTCCAGCCGGCCAGCCCCACCCACCAACCCACCTCGCCAACGCCACCATGTTCCCCTCCGCCCTGTTTCCCGCCCCCCACAACCCACCCATCAGCCAGCGGAGGGCAGTGAGGCGGAACTGGTGGGTGGGTGGGTCTTGGCCCGACACACTGGTGGTGGTGGGTCAGAGAGGGGGGGCGCTTGGAGGCTCCTCTTTATGGGTCTTCAATAGTTACCCCCTTGAAGTGATAATTTGGTCCAGGTATCGTCCACAGAGGGTAGGTTCCTTCGGTCTGAACTTGCCTAACAGTTTTTTTCCCCCTAACAATGCTTTCCCTTACAGTGCTTACCTTAGAGGGAGTGAGGTGCGGCCCCCTCTCTTCTCCTCCGCCTCCTCCTCCTCCTCTCCCGACTACAAGCGGCTTAACTGGTTCAGGTTATTTTGACTTCATTGAAGTTCTTTGTTCCATCTGTGGTGGTGGTGGGGGGGGGGGGGGGGGAGTTGTTCGCCTAGCGGTACGGGGTCAGACGAGTTGACTTGTGGTCGAGCTTCAGTTCCAAGGCCCCGCCTCGCCATCTGTTGGTTGGTTTAATATAATCACTTTTACCCACTTGCCTTGCCGGTTACCTTACGTTGGTATGATTTCGGGGCTCAATGTCCCCGCGGTCCGGTCCTCGACTGGTTGCTGGACTGGTCAGCCAGGCTGTTGGACGCGATTGCTCGCAGCCTGACGTATGAGTCACAACCTGGTTGATCAGGTATCCTTTGGAGGTGTTTGTCAAGTTCTCTCTTGAACACTGTGAGGGGTTTGCCAGTTATGCCCCTTATGTGTAGTGGAAGCGTGTTGAACAGTCTCGGGCCTCTGATGTTGATAGAGTTCTCTCTCAGAGTACCTGTTGCACCTCTGCTTTTCAACGGGGGTATTCTGCACATCCTGCCATGCCTCCTGGTTTCATGTGATGTTATTTCTGTGTGCAGGTTTGGGACCAGCCTCTCTGATATTTTCCACGAGTAAATTATTATGTATCTCTCCCGCCTGCGCTCAAGGGAGTACAGATTTAGGCTCTTTAGTCGGTCCCAGTAGTTTAGATGTTTTACTGAGTGGATTCTAGCAATAAAGGATCTCTGCACGCTCTCCAGGTCAGCAATTTCTCCAGCTTTGAAAGGGGCTATCATTGTGCAGCAGTACTCCACTCTAGAGAGCACTAGCGTCTAGCGTCTTGAAGAGTACCATCATCTGTATAGCATCTCTAGTGTGAAAGGTTCTTGTTATCCTGTCATTTTTTCTTGCAGTTGTGACGCCCATACCCTTATTTTTTTTCCCTGAAATTGCTTATTTGAACTTGTATCATCACCATTGTCGAGAATATGTATATATATATATATATATATATATATATATATATATATATATATATATATATATATATATGTATATATATATATATATATATATATATATATATATATATATATATATATATATATATATATATATGTCGTACCTAGTAGCCAGAACTCACTTCTCAGCCTACTATGCAAGGCCCGATTTGCCTAATAAGCCAAGTTTTCCTGAATTAATATATTTTCTCTATTTTTTTTCTTATGAAATGATAAAGCTACCCATTTCATTATGTATGAGGTCAATTTTTTTTTATCGGAGTTAAAATTAACGTCGATATATGACCGAACCTAACCAACCCTACCTAACCTAACCTAACCTATCTTTATAGGTTAGGTTAGGTTACGTAGCCGAAAAAGTTAGGTTAGATTAGGTTAGGTAGGTTAGGTAGTCGAAAAACAATTAATTCATGAAAACTTGGCTTATTAGGCAAATCGGGCCTTGCATAGTAGGCCCAGAAGTGCGTTCTGGCTACTAGGTACGATATATATATATATATATATATATATATATATATATATATATATATATATATATATATATATATATATATATATATATATATATATATATATAAACCCGACGTACACACTGGTCCAGGGAGCTGACAAGTGTTGCATCACCACTGCCCCCTCCCCCCTCCCCCCCTCCCCCCTCCCCCCCTCCCCCCCTCCCCCCTCCCCTCCCCCTCCCCTCCCCCTCCCCCCTCTCTTTCCTTGGCCGCCCGGCCCAAGGTCCTCCCAATATCGGTCTCCGTGTCATCTTAAGTGCACTTAAGTGCTGGGGAATAAATCCCACCGCCCGACCCACGAAGGAGGGCGGAGGTTGTTAAGAATACATATACCACCTTACTGTGGCCCTTGGCCTGGGGGGGGGGGGGGTTAACACGTGGCTGTAGGTGCTATATATCTGGATAGACAGTGTTAAAATGTTATAATTATTGCTACCCGGGGAGCCGGTCGGCCGAGCGGACAGCACGCTGGACTTGTGATCCTGTGGTCCTGGGTTCGATCCCAGGCGCCGGCGAGAAACAATGGGCAGAGTTTCTTTCACCCTATGCCCCTGTTACCTAGCAGTAAAATAGGTACCTGGGTGTTAGTCAGCTGTCACGGGCTGCTTCCTGGGGGTGGAGGCCTGGTCGAGGACCGGGCCGCGGGGATACTAAAAAGCCCCGAAATCATCTCAAGATAACCTCAAGATAACCCCCGTAGCCTTGAGTGGAAACATTGACGAGGCTTGCATCATCATCATTATCATCATTATCATCATTATCATCATCATCCCAGCCGGCTGCATCATTGTACCCGTGGCGGCCGTAGTCCAAGCCGAAGACCAGTCTCCGTGGTGTAGTGGTAAGACACCCGCCTGGCGTTCCGCGAGCGCTTTGTCATGGGTTCGTATCCTGGCCGGGGAGAATTTACTGGGCGCAAATCCTTAACTGTAGCCTCTGTTTAACTCAACAGTAAAATGTGTACTTGGATGAAAAAAACGATTCTTCGCGGCAAGGGATCGTATTCCAGGGACCTGCCCGAAACGCTACGCGTACTAGTGGCTGTACAAGAATGTAACAACTCTTGTATATATCTCTGTCAGAAATAGTGACTGTAGGTATATAAGTGCGGCAGGGGTTTGGCCAGTGGCAGAACTTTGCACAAGGGGGGAGGGGAATATATTATTGAGTTGGACATTTCTCTAAGGCATGTTGGGCCTTTTCGTATGCCAAATCATGTTTAGATCTATAGGGCGTTATAAAATATATATTGGATGACAGACAAGCTCTTCACTTTGCACTACACTGGTCCTCGCGGCTGAGTAAACAGCGCTCGGGGCTCGTAAATATAGCCCTTACGGGCCTGGGTTTGATTCCCGGCCGAGGCAGAAACAAATGAGCAGAGTTTCTTTCACACGATGGCCCTGTTCACCTATCAGTAAATAGGTAATCTGGACGTTAAGAGAGCTGCTCCGGGCTGCTTCTTATGGGAGCCAGAAGAGGTTAGCCGGTTTTTGTCCCTTTAGAGTTAAAGTCCCTTAAAGGTAGACGAGTCTTAGACCCTTATAGGCAACGGGTCTTAGGCCCTTAATATTGATAGAGTTGTCTCCTACCGGACCCATTTATTATACCAGTCGTCAAATACAGTATTTGCCGGTAAATAGTATTTTCTTCTCCGAGGCTATGGGTCCCTACACTTGCACCAGAGGTGGTACCCCTTCTAGGTTAAAAAAAAAAAATTGTCAGTGTATTTTTTTAATAAAAAAATAAAAATTTTGTCGGTGTACGTTTTTTTAAGAATTTTAGTATGTTTAATGTTTTAAAATCAGTTTCAAGTGATTTTTTTAGGGGAAAAAATTTGATTTTGTGCATGAAAATACAATATACACTCGGTTAAAGATGAACCCCACCCAAAAAATAAAAACTACGTGCAATCCTCTATAAAATACAGTAGATCACTTTCAACTGTATTTTACAGGCCGTGACTGTATTTTACAAGCCGAAAGGGACACGGCCGTGTTGGATAGGGACACGAAGACACTTCAGCTGTTGATGAAATCTTGAGTAAATTGGAGCCATCGAGTGTGAGAGAGAAGCCAATAGTAGCGGGTAGTATAATTGTCCTCGGTGGGGGATCCGTGTCTCAAGTGCTGGTTGGCTAATCAGATTACCGGCCAGCAGGTGATTAGGCGCCACGCTGGTAGGGGCTGGCTTGACAATCAGGTGAAGGAGGAGACCTACGGGTAGGGAACGTAGGTAGGGGGAGCTGCACCACCCCATTCTGTCAGCATTTAGTCGAGAGAGAGAGAGAGAGAGAGAGAGAGAGAGAGAGAGAGAGAGAGAGAGAGAGAGAGAGAGAGAGAGAGAGAGAGAGAGAGAGAGAGAGAGAGAGAAAGTTGTCAACGCGTCCCGCCTGGGTCTCAAGTCTCGATATGCTGGTCATATCTCAGTCTATTCCGGATCTGTTCCGGATCTCATAAGGAACCTTATCGGCTCTGAAGAGCCGACGTGATTACCTGAGGGGACAGGGAGGCATGGGATGGGGAAGGGGGGGAAGAGATACAGGGAGGGGGGAGTAATGAGGGGGAGAGAGATGAGGTAATAGTTGAGGAAGAGGGAGTAGAGAATAACATGGAATTACTTCCTCGCCTATAAGAAGTGCTTGTATGTGGAGGGGTTGGGGGGGGGGGGTTTGACTGGACGTTTGGGGGGGGGGGGCAAGGACTGGACGTGAAGTAGACAAATCTTCCTACCATCCCCCCACGAAGCATATGTATTCGCCTATGTAACTGTATGTCCGTACATATATATATACCTTAGAGGCGCACATGTTTAAAACAAAAATATGCGAGTGGGAGTCGGGAGTTCGAGTCTTTAAGTGCCCCCCAAGTGAATGAAATTGCATTTTTGCAAGTGCAGGCGATGAGTCACAATAACGTGGCTGAAGTATGTTGACCAGACCACACACTAGAAGAAGGTGAAGGGACGACGACGACGTTGTTTCGGTCCGTCCTGGATCATTCTGAAGTCTAAGATTTTTTGCAAGTGTCTTATATATCAGATGGTTGGAGGGGGGGGGGAGGCGCGCTGGAAGCACCAGCAAGTGTGTTGACCAGAGAGCTCACTCGCTCTGGTAACTTGCTTAGACCACTTTATCTGAAGGTGGGGCAGGCGGCAGTTAAAGGCACATCGCCCCTAAAGCCCCAGCTTGATAACACCCCCTCCCCTTCCTCCCCCTTTGGCCGTCCCTTGGGGGGAGGGGAAGGGGGGAGAGGGGGGAGGGGAAGTATCCTTTGCACCCCCCCAAGTCATCATTCTTCTCTCCCTCCTTCTCTCCCCCTCTCAATCGTCCACTATATTCCACCTTCAGCGCCTTTAATTAAGATGACGGTATGAATGGGGGTCAAGCAAGGCTTGCTGCCTGTTAACCCACGAGGTGTGTGTGTGTGTGTGTGTGTGTGTGTGTGTGTGTGTGTGTGTGTGTGTGTGTGTGTGTGTGTGTGTGTGTGTGTGTGTGTGTGTGTACTCACTGATTTGTGCTTGCGGGGGGTTGACCTTTGGCTCTTTGGTCCGGTTGTGTGTGTGTGTGTGTGTGTGTGTGTGTGTGTGTGTGTGTGTGTGTGTGTGTGTGTGTGTGTGTGTGTGTGTGTGTGTGTGTGTGTGTGTGTGTACTCACCGATTTGTGCTTGCGGGAGGTTGAGCTTTGGCTCTTTGGTCCGGTTGTGTGTGTGTGTGTGTGTGTGTGTGTGTGTGTGTGTGTGTGTGTGTGTGTACTCACTGATTTGTGCTTGCGGGGGGTTGAGCTTTGGCTCTTTGGTCCGGTTGTGTGTGTGTGTGTGTGTGTGTGTGTGTGTGTGTGTGTGTGTGTGTGTGTGTGTGTGTGTACTCACCGATTTGTGCTTGCGGGAGGTTGAGCTTTGGCTCTTTGGTCCGGTTGTGTGTGTGTGTGTGTGTGTGTGTGTGTGTGTGTGTGTGTGTGTGTGTGTACCAGGAGAGGGGGCTCTGGGAGTTAGTTCTTGACTAGTAATGTCCTGGTCCAACAGGTTGTTGATGGAAGCAGCCCGCATCTATACGCAACCTAAAGGGGGGTTTCATCCAGCACTAATTGCAGAAACTTGCCTAATATTGTCGTTTACCCCTTGAACACAGAGGCATTAAAAAGCCACACGGGTGACCAATGTCCTCCCAGCAAGCGTGGGACATATGTTGCCGGAACAGAAGTGGAAGGGACAAGGATTTAAGATTGGATGGAAGAGAACTATTGGGAGAAAACGCTTGTTATAGATTCAGCTACTCGGAACAAGTTCCAAGTAGCACGGACTATGGTGAGCCCATAGCTTACCTGGAACAGGAGCGGGGAAAGTAGCACAGGCTATGGTGAGCCCGTAGTGGACTTACCTGGCACAAGAACGGTGGGAAAACGCTAAGCCATTACGACTATGTTGCACTTGGAAAGGAATCAGGATAAGGTTTTGGGATGGGACGGAGGAGAGAGAGGGGGGTGGGGAGGAATGATGCCCAACCACTTGTGGACGGTCTCGCTTCATGCAGGCCGGCGTTCAATTCCCCGACCGTCCATAAGTGGTTGGGCATCATTCCTTCCCCCCCTCCCCCCGTCCCATCCCAAATCCTTATCATGATCCCCTTCCCAGTGCTAGATAGTCGTAACGGCTTGGCGCTTTCTCCTACTAATTGCCTTTCCTTCTAATCTGACACCAGACACGTTCTAACCCCAACAACCCCCCTAACCCATTGAGTGCCATGCACAGCGGCCGTAGATATTTGCGAATCTTTACTCTTCTTAGTAGGTTACATTTGTAACGTTGGCTGCCATACCGTACAAAACACGACGTACTATTTGACGAACCTGTCCTCTTAAAAAGAACGTCGCTTTTGGCCGTTTGCCTGTTTGGCCGAATATGGACGTAATTTGAAAATGAAAAAAAAAAATTATATAAATTTGGGATTTTTTTTTCAACAACAGTAAGTTAAGGGTCCTCTGATAGGTTAGGTGGGCAGGAAATTCTCATAAAGTTTCAAAACGGTATGAAAAACGTTAATGGAAAGTTGTCTCTTCTAAGCTTGCCGAGTAAGCCGGACGACTCAAACAGAAAACGGAACAGTACGTCACTTTTGTGAGTCGATTTCATTTCAAATTACGTCCAAATTTGGCCATAGTGCGCATACGAGCAAAAGTGACGTTATTTTTAAGAGGACGGGTTGTTGGCAGAACAGATCGAGCTGTGAGGCGCGTCTGCTGGACACATTAGCCTCGTCTGGGTGACGCCAAAGCAAATAAATGGTATTTTTATTTTTTTATTTTTTTTGTAGCTATATCTTTAAATATCTAAATAAATATTTTTAAATTTTAAATATTTTAAAATGTGTCAGTCTTTAATTTGAACTCGTCTACTGTTACCTATGGTGGACTTGAGTGAAAGGAACTATCAGGGGGAAAGCACCAAGCCATTACGACTATATAGCACTTAGAAGTTTTTTTTTATAGATTCAGCTACTCGGAACAAGTTCCAAGTAGCACGGGCTATGGTGAGCCCGTAAGTTACCTGGCACAGGAGCTGGGCAAATAGCACGGGCTATGGTGAGCCCGTAGTGGACTTACCTGGCACAGGAGTGGTGCCATCTGGTGACTTAGAAGGGGTCAGGATAAGGATTTGGGATGGGACGGGGAGTGGGGGAAGGAAATGGTGCCCAACCACTTTGTGGACGGTCAGGGATTGAACGCCGGCCTGCATGAATTTGCACAAGCACTGCATAAATTTACACATACACCCTAGAAATTTACACAAGCACTGCATAAATTTACACATACACCTTAGAAATTTACACAAGCACTGCATAAATTTACACATACACCTTAGAAATTTGCACAAGCACTGCATAAATTTACACATACACCCTAGAAATTTACACAAGCATTGCATAAATTTACACAAGCATTGCATAAATTTACACAAGCATTGCATAAATTTACACATACATCCTAGAAATTTACACAAGCACTTCAAGCACTGCATATTTCTGAATGATATTATTCATACTCTATTGTTTTTCGTCTATTACACAAGAAGTACATAAGAGGCTCGCCAGTGAAAGTACAAGAGCCTTCCTTGGCACTGTTGTCTTATCCCCCAAGAGCCAAACCTGCACGTATAGAGGGGGGGGGGGGGTGTTAAAGGTGGTTCACTGACCTACGTCTTAAGGGTCACCAAGCATGCCTCATTTCTTATCTTAGCTGAACAACATAGAAACCCACACAGCAGCTCCCCAGCAAGATAAGAACTGAGGCATGCTTGGTGACCCTTAAGACCCTTAAATGTCAGCCGAGAGCTGAGAGAGTCAAAACAAAAATAATAGATATGTTACCAACATTGGGAACAGTTGTTTACTGTTGTTTAAGATTCGCTACTTGGAACAAAAAGTTCCAAGTAGCACGGACTATGGCGAGCCCGTATAACCTTACACTGTCAACCTACTGTTCAAATATTATGTATTTACTGCAGATGGAAGTACAAAACATGTTCACTTTCAGACAGCAAAAAAAGTACACTGAACTATATCTCGCAACTTGACTGTTTACCTGTTGACGGTTAAAGGGGATCAATGTCTCCACTGGCCCGGTCTCTGATCAGGCGTCCTGGTTGGTAGTTTGGTCAGCCAGGCTGTTAGACTCAGCTGTTCGCAGCCTGACGTCCCAATTAGGACCCGGTTGATTAGGAATTCGTTAGACGTGTCTATCAAGAATTTGTATAGTTAACGTAATTGCAATAACACTGTAACCAGGCCGAGAGAGAGAGAGAGAGAGAGAGAGAGAGAGAGAGAGAGAGAGACGGAGACAGATCCAGACGGAGACAGAACCAGACTGAGACAAATATGAGACAGATCTTACAGGCTAATTCCACTTCGCAAATGGGTTCCGAATGCAGTATCTGCGACAAGAAATTTCGTAAAAGTCTTAAAAAAAAACAGAAATTACAAAGATAACCGAAGAAAGATAAGGGCGGCTTCAATGGCTGGCCCCGCCCAGTCACGCTCATGAATACAAATGAAGCCATCGTCACGGGAATGATGATAAAAAGTGCGAAGAAAAGAAAGTTTTAAAAACTCTTAATAGCGTTTTCTATGGGAAGGACGTCCTTCCATGGCTCTTTAGGCCATGGGTGGACGTAGATTGTCAACCACAATCACGGCTACCATGGGAGGACGTAGATTGTCAACCACAATCACGGCTACCATGGGAGGACGTAGATTGTCAACCACAATCAATGTCCCCATAGACCAGGGGGGGGAGGATAACCCCCTTTCCATTAGAATGGAATATTTAACGAAAATCTGTCCATTTCTCCATATTTACGTGTGTACTCACCTAGTTGTGCTTGCGGGGGTTGAGTTTTGACTCTCTGGTCCCGCCTCTCAACTGTCAATCAACTGGTGTACAGATTCCTGAGCCTACTGGGCTCTGTCATATCATATTATTTGAAACTGTGTATGGAGTCAGCCTCCACCACATCACTCCCCATTCTATTCCATTTACTAACTACTCTGACACTAAAAAAGTTTTTTCTAATGTCTCTGTGGCTCATTTGGGTACTCAGTTTCCACCTGTGTCCCCTAGTGCGTGTTCCACCCGTGTTGAAGAGTTTGTCTTTGTCCACCCTGTCAATTCCCATGAGAATTTTGTAGGTGGTTATCATGTCTCCCATTATTCTTCTGTCTTTCAGGGACGTGAGGTTCAGCTCCTTTAGCCTTTCCTCGTAGCTCATACCTCTCAGTTCCGGGACGAGTGTGGTGGCATACCGCTGAATCTTCTCTAACTTTGGCTTGTGTTTAACTAGATATGAACTCCAAGCTGGAGCTGCATATTCCAGGATTGGTCTGACATAAGTGGTATACAGGGTCCTGAACGATTCCTTACACAAGTTTCTAAAGGCAGTTCTTATGTTGGCCAACCTAGCATATGCCGCTGAGGACATCCTCAGCGGCCTAGTCTTACGGATTATGTGTGTGTGTGTGTGTGTGTGTGTGTGTGTGTGTGTGTGTGTGTGTGTGTGTGTGTGTGTACTCACCTAATTGTGCTTGCGGGGGTTGAGCTCTGGCTCTTTGGTCCCGCCTCTCAACCGACATGTGTGTGTGTGTGTGTGTGTAGAGAGAGAGAGAGGCATATATATACACGGCGATATCACCTCAGTGGAGAAATGCATTAGAGGTGATTTTTAGGTTCGTCAGGAGCGACAGTCATATATAGGCCTGTGAACTAGGCCTACGGACTAGGCTGGGTTATGTAAACAGTGTGATACAAAACCAGCCAATCACAATCTTCAGAATTTGTTAATTATAATGTATGCCATTAGGATTGGAGGCCACGATCAGAGGTGTTGTCTACCTGGACCATACCTGGGGAGGGTTTCAGGAGTTCTTCTACTCCCCGAGCCCGGTCTGAGGCCAGGCTCGACTTGTGATAACTTGGTCCAACAGGCTGTTGCTTGGAGCGGCCCGCAGGCCCTCAAATCCACTACAGCCTGGTTGGTCCGGCTGTAGACCAACCAGGTACCTCTCATTTACCTCTCGTAAAACGGTAATTTGCCTGTAGTTTACCTGTGACTGGTATGTGGTTTACTGGTAGCTTGCCTGTGGTTTACCTGTGCCATTTACTAAGTGGTCATCTTAAGCAGTATACGTAGCACGTTACTGTTCCATAGGAACAGCAGAGGTGTTAAAAAAATAACTGTGTTTCTGCGGGAAGAGCCGGACCAACCGGGCTGTTGTGGATTTGTGGGCCTGCGGGCCCCTTTAAGCAACAGCCTTCTAGATCAACTTTTCCCAGGACAAGCCTGGCCCCAGGTCGGGCTTGTGGAGCAGAACTCCAAGAACTCACTTAAGGTATATTCTAGGTTCCTCGGCCCCTTCTGTATATATATATATATATATATATATATATATATATATATATATATATATATATATATACATTGGGCTAATACTGAAAATATAGGCCAAGTTCAGCATATTTCTGTATAAAGGGAAAGAAAATGGGTCCATTCCATATTAAACCAGGTTTAACCTATCCAGATCTCCTGACCTATCCACAACACTTAACCCATCTAGCCCACATAACCTAACAAGACCAATAACCTAACCAGATCACCTAGCCAATCCTATCTGCCCCCTAGCTGCACCACCTGGCCATCCCTTCCTAACCCTCACCATAGTATAATGATACATATCCCCTATCCCCCACTTTCCCGCACCTCACAATATGGCTACACACATACCACTCCTAGCCCCTCGCCCCCCCCCCCTCGATTCACGGCCTCTGTTTTATTTTAAAATTCCGCTTATCAGGCGATTAGAAGATCACTCAGTGGATTAGCATGTTGATTGGCGCTCCGCGAACTTGTCATGATCACTGTGATTACAGTATATAATTATACGAATTTAATTGGATCCAATCAGAATGTTATTCTGTTCATTATTGTCTGAAGGGCGGTCGGCCAATATACATGTTTTTAAATTGTCAGTGGAGTGATTACGTAATATCTGGCAGGAGGTGATATCGTGGTTCCAGTGGTAGTTTGCGAGTTATTGATGTATTGATTCCGAGTGAATTAGAGAGTGAGAGTGAAGTGATTGGTCATCATAGGACACGGCTTCCATAGTGTGTATATATATATATATATATATATATATATATATATATATATATATATATATATATATATATATATATATATATATATATATATATATATATATATATATAACTGAAAACTCACACCCCAGAAGTGACTCGAACCCATACTCCCAGATGCCACGCAACTGGTATGTACAAGACGCCTTAATCCACTTGACCATTTTCAGTTTTCAGTTGCATATTGTCCTGGGGACCATTCAGGCTTGTTCGCATTTGTGTTCCTCACGTGTGCCCCAAAGAATGAGGTGATTTGGTAAAATGCTATGCCCAAGATTACTATCCGAGTGCCGGCGGTGGGGTGGTTCAAATAGCCTCGGCTATCACCTCATTATGTCCGGTCGTGATGGTCAAGTGGATTAAGGCGTCTTGTACATACCAGTTGCGTGGCATCTGGGAGTATGGGTTCGAGTCACTTCTGGGGTGTGAGTTTTCAGTTGCATATTGTCCTGGGGACCATTCAGGCTTGTTCGCATATATATATATATATATATATATATATATATATATATATATATATATATATATATATATATATATATATATATATATATAATATGTCGTACCTAGTAGCCAGAACGCACTTCTTGGCCTACTGTGGCCCGATTTGCCTAATAGGCCGAGTGATTTTCATTATTTTCAATAAATTGTTTCCAATTATTTTATTTGAATTATTATTATTATATTCTATTATGAGCATAAATTATTGACTTAGTTGTGTTAGTTTAGGTTAGGTTTAGATAGGTTAGGTTAGGTAGGGTTGGTTAGGTTCGGTCATATATCTACGTTAGTTTTAACTCATATTTAAACAAATTAACATATACATAATGAAATGGACAGATTTATCATTTCATAAGACAAAAAATGAGAAAAATATATAAATTCAGAAAAACTTGGCTTGTTAGGCAAATCGGGCCTTGCATAGTAGGCCGAGTACGACGTTCTGGCTACTAGGTACAACATATAATATATAATATATATATATATATATATATATATATATATATATATATATAATATATATATATATATATATATAACATATATATATCTTGAGGTTATCTTGAGATGATTTCGGGGCTTTTAGTGTCCCTGCGGCCCGGTCCTCGACCAGGCCTCCACCCCCAGGAAGCAGCCCGTGACAGCTGACTAACACCCAGGTACCTATTTTACTGCTAGGTAACAGGGGCATAGGGTGAAAGAAACTCTGCCCATTGTTTCTCGCCGGCGCCTGGGATCGAACCCAGGACCACAGGATCACAAGTCCAGCGTGCTGTCCGCTCGACCGACCGGCTCCCCTAAATGATAGAGCCAACTTTAAAATATTTCTTTATATATAAATATATTGACGAAGAGTTGACCTCGAAGGATATACTGCCTCCTATATTAATTTGCTAATTGTTAGTAAATTGATACTTGATTAATTGATTAAGAGTACTTGATCAATTTATTAATTGCTACTGTTAACAGGACATTGGCTACTCCCAGGCCATATCTCTAGGCTTCTTTGTGAGTTTTTAATTATTAATTGATAATTTAATACGAAAATTTATAATTGTCTTTCCTTTTGCAGGTGAGTCTGAGACGTCGGTGGCAGTGTTGTCAGCGTCCGGGGTAAGATTCCCACAACTTGACGTTTGTAACTCTGTGAGAGATATGGCAGGAAATGCAAAAATAAACCTGGTTACTTTGTGGTTACCTTGTGGTTACCTTGAGGTCTATAACCAGGCTTCGTGGTTGGGGATCTGCTCAATCAGGCTGTTACACGCCGCTGCTCGCAGCCTGACATACGAGTTACACCCCTACCCCCCCTTGAGGTGAGCATAAATAAGCGTGACTTCAGCACTATTACAAAACATTGTGTGAGCTTACCTGGAGTATACCTGGGGAGTGTTTCGGGAGTTCTACTACTCCCCTGAGTTCGGCCACACCTTATAGTGTGGTCCGAGGCTGGTATGATCTAGAGAATGATGTCTGGACTTTCATGCCATAATAGACTGTGTTATACAGCATAGAGAGAGAGGACTCTGTATTATACAGCGTGGAGAGAGAGAGGACTCTGTATTACACAGCATGGAGGAGAGAGAGGACTCTGTATTATACAGAATGGAGAGAGAGCCAGCTCTCCTGCCCCCTAAAGCGCAGCAGAGGGAGTTAGGAAGGGATAGGAAGGGATAGGAAGGGATAGGAAGGACAGAAGGAAGTCATTATCTATCCTAACAGCAGGGCGGCCTTATCCTGCTGGCGTCAGGTGACCCGCCCACCCGTCGGCCCTAGCCACTAATGGTCTTGCGGCCCCGGGCCACTCCTATCCCCCTCCTATCTCTGGGGTTCTTTTGTCCTACTTGGGGGGGGGGGGGCTCTCTTTTTTTCCTTCCAGGGGGCTCTTTTTCCCTCTCAAAGGCTCTTTTTTCCTCCCAAGGGCTTTTTTGTTTCTCCCCCAGGGGCTCTTTATCCTCCCATGGGCTCTTTATCCTCCCAAGGGCTCTTTATCCTCCCCTGGGCTCTTTATCCTCCCCTGGGCTCTTTATCCTCCCCTGGGCTCTTTATTCTCCCCGGGGCTCTTTATTCTCCCCGGGGCTCTCTCTCTCTTTCCTCCCCAGGGGGCACAGTAGTGAAGGGTGTACCTATCCGTACCTGTTGTCTGCCTGTTACTGGTTCGAGCGATCAACGTCCCTGCCCCTGACCAGGCCTCCTCGTTAGTGGTAACAGTGTACACGAATAACGCTACTTTACCTTGCGGTTACCTTGCCATGGTTTGAAGGGGCAACGTCCCTCGCGAGTGGGACTACGAGTGGGACACGAACAAGGGGACACAGGTGGAAACTGAGTTCCCAAATGAGCCACAGAGATATTAGAAAGAATTATTTCAGTGTCAGAGTAGTTAACAAATGGAATGCATTAGGCAGTGATGTGGTGGAGGCTGACTCCATACACAGTCTCAAATGTAGATATGATAGAGCCCAATAGGCTCAACACACAACTTTCTCTTTGTATACAGACGGTAAACAATCTAGTCACGACTCTCAAGCCGTCTAGAGAGAGACTGGAACGTGCTTGTCCTTGTGATTCAGGCCGAAGGTTGTGTGATAAGAGAGAGAGAAATCTTGTAATTGGTAATTGGAGATCCGCCTCGCATCTTACTTAACAAATTGGTATTCACAACGATACAGCCATAGACAGCTGTAACTACCACCACCTTGCTTCCTCTAGGAGCTTTCTAAGAATGCAAGATTCTTATTGTTATTTTGGTTGGCGTTCGAATCCCGGTGGTCCAAGAACCATCGATCCATAGTTGAGCTATTCTTCGGCTCGATGGTTCGGTCCAAGAGCCCTGGAAACACAAACCGAAACTGTCTCTATTTTCCGCTTGTTACAACTTGTAATAAAGTTGTTATATTTTGGCTTAACGTGTTTATGACGTATTAGAACGTTGCTACAACTTGCTATATTGGTTGTTGTAACTGGTTAGGAGGTGTTAAAACTTGTTCGAACGTTGTACCAACGTCGCAGTGTCGGTGTGTGTTTGGAGGGATATGGGCCTTCCCCCCCCTCACCCCCCCCCCTGTCTTCATAGGTTCTGTAGCGCAGTGATAAGTACATTCCGATTACAAATAAAAGATCCAATTCACGCAAAAGGATTGAGTGAGTGAGTTTGCAAATCCTTCTCCCTGAGTCCCCCACACTACCTTCTCTCTGGGTCAGACATTGAGCATCCAATCTCCTCTCACTGGCTCTTTGATCCCTCTCTCATCGCCTCTCTCTCTCTCTCTCTCCCCTCTCCTACCAGTTATCCTTTCATAACGGCTCTTCTTATCGGCTCTTCCCTCCTACCACTTCTCTCCTTCCTGCTCCTCAATTCTCTGTTATACTTCCTTTTCTCTCACTCGTGGTAGCCATTTTTTCAGCGGTAATTACCTCCTGGATGTTCGTGGCACAGTTATCATCTGTCTTCTATTCAACTGGTTTTTATTTTTTTTAGCCGCTGCTCCCATAGCTACTGTTCCTGCCGTTCCTTCTGCTACAGCCGTTCCTGTAGCTTCTCCCGTTCCTTCTTTGGCTAGGCGCTTTACTTTGATAGTTTCTTCCCGTTCCGTCCGTTTCGCACGTTCCTTCTGCGACGTCTGTGATGGTTTCAGGGTTTATCGAGAGGTGGTGATGGCCTGTGGTGCTTACTGCTACTACTCTACCTTTCCCTTTACTCTAATCTCCCTATTCCATGCCTTCTTCCCTAATCTCCCCATTCCATGCCTTCTGCCCTCATCTTACTATTACATTCCTTCGACCCACTAGAAATGGCCCGTCCGGTGTTTTCCACCTATTAGCGATTTCATTGTAGTGGCCGTTGAAGAGGTGTATAAAGTTGTGAGCCATGACCAAAGGCATCGAGATCGCCTTTGGTCCTCCCTCTGGGAAGACTGAGTCTACCCTGCCCTCGGGGGAGACCGAGTCTGGTCTGCCCTCTGGGAAGACTGAGTCTACCCTGCCCTCGGGGGAGACCGAGTCTGGTCCTCCCTCGGGGAGGACTGAGTCTACCCTGCCCTCTGAGAACCCCCAAGTCCACATGATCCCCCCCCTTTGTAAATCTCACTGTCCAGTCGAGGCACCGGTAGCTACAGACGAGGTTCGAACAGGACACGGAAGTTTCGAGCTCTTCTCATCGCCACAGCTTTAGCCACTAGAGCAAGAACGGGGCCGAGCAAAGGCCGTGGCAATAATGGCAACCGCAGCAGTAAAAGCAACGGCAACAACAAAGATACTCGGGGCAAAGTTGCTACAACAAAAACAGTCACATTAGACATAAGCTGGCTGGGGGCTCTTGTGTGGTTCCTGGTCCCACATGTAATGGCTTAAAACTCCAGTAACTCATGTGGACTGACTAGCCTCTGGTGGACTAGGGGGGTATAACTAGCTTCAGGTAGGCTAGTGATGTAGCTAGTCTTAGGTAGACTAGTTGTTGTAACTAGCCTCAGGTAAGCTAGTGATGTAGCTAGTCTTAGGTAGACTAGTTGTTGTAACTAGCCTCAGGTAAGCTAGTGATGTAGCTAGCCTTAGGTGGACTAGTTGTGTATAACTAGCCACAGGTAGGCTAGTGATGTAGCTAGTCTTAGGTAGACTAGTTGTTGTAACTAGCCTCAGGTAAGCTAGTGATGTAGCTAGCCTTAGGTGGACTAGTTGTGTATAACTAGCCACAGGTAGGCTAGTGATGTAGCTAGCTTCAGGTAGGCTAGTGATGTAGCTAGCTTTAGGTGGATTAGGGGGGTATAACTAGCCTCAGGTAGGCTAGTGATGTAGCTAGCCTTAGGTGGACTAGTTGTGTATAACTAGCCACAGGTAGGCTAGTGATGTAGCTAGCCTTAGGTGGACTAGTTGTGTATAACTAGCCACAGGTAGGCTAGTGATGTAGCTAGCCTCAGGTGGACTAGTTGTGTATAACTAGCCTCAGGTAGGCTAGTGATGTAGCTAGCCTTAGGTGGACTAGTTGTGTATAACTAGCCACAGGTAGGCTAGTGATGTAGCTAGCCTCAGGTGGACTAGTTGTGTATAACTAGCCACAGGTAGGCTAGTGATGTAGCTAGCCTTAGGTGGACTAGTTGTGTATAACTAGCCACAGGTAGGCTAGTGATGTAGCTAGCCTTAGGTGGACTAGTTGTGTATAACTAGCCACAGGTAGGCTAGTGATGTAGCTAGCCTCAGGTGGACTAGTTGTGTATAACTAGCCTCAGGTAGGCTAGTGGGTCTAACCACTCTCAGTGACATACAATGATGCATCTTTGTATATATGATTCTCTCACACAATCAAATGTAATAATATAATGAGCTCCCAGCCAGTGGTGAGAAGGAGGAGGAAGCAAGGAGGGAATAGCCCCATTAGCGGAGGTAGTAGGGACGTGGAGTGATGTTGTCAGGGGGGGGGAAGGGGGGTAGTAGATGAGTTGATGAGTGGGTAGAATAAAGGATGAGGAGGAGGGAAGGGGGTAAGGGAGGAGATGAAACATGTTTTTGCGTTCAATGTTTACCTGTGTTGTGTGTCATGCCTCCAGTTGCTAGTTTCAGACCCTGTGTTGTGTGTGTCCTGCCTCCAGTTGCTAGTTTCAGACCCTGTGTTGTGTATGTCTTGCTTCCAGTTGCTAGTTTCAGACCCTGTGTTGTGTGTGTCCTGCCTCCAGTTGCTAGTTTCAGACCCTGCGTTGTGTGTGTCATGCCTCCAGTTGCTAGTTTCAGACCCTGTGTTGTGTGTCATGCCTCCAGTTGCTAGTTTCAGACCCTGTGTTGTGTGTGTCATGCCTCCAGTTGCTAGTTTCAGACACTGTGTTGTGTGTGTCCTGCCTCCAGTTGCTAGTTTCAGACCCTGTGTTGTGTGTGTGTGTCCTGCCTCCAGTTGCTAGTTTCAGACCCTGTGTTGTGTGTGTCCTGCCTCCAGTTGCTAGTTTCAGACACCTCCGTACAGTGTCGGGAGGTCTTTACCCACTGAGTAAAGTGGGTATCTATACCCACTGACGGTAGATGCCCTCATCAGTGTAGAGACGGGTATCGCTGCCAGTGTGGTATACCCGCCTGTGTAAGAGGCCATTGAAACAGCGCTGTTCTCCCACCTCGGTGAGAGAACAACAAATGTTGTTCTTCAAGCTGTGGACTTGAAGAACGATTTCTGGGTGTGTTTCACCAGTTAGGGGTCGTCATATTAACCAACAATGAGATCACTTCACCTTGATGTGGTTCCGGGGATCAATGTTTCCGCCACCCGGTCCCAGACCCGTCCTTCCGGGTTGACGTTCTGGTCAATCAGGTTGTTCGAGGAGGAAGAATTGAAAGTTGAGCAAAAATAGCATTAAAGATGAGGACTGAAAGACGTTAACGAAGCAGCTTGTATTCTCGGGGACTCTTAAAAGACCTTACCCTAACTCTTGGGTACCTTGGTTGATTAGTTGGGTGCTTGATTGTCTCTGGCTGATTAGGTGGGTACCTTGATTAACTGTGGCTGATTAGTTAGGTACCCTGCTTGTCTCTGGCTGATTAAGTGGGTACTTTGATTATCTGTGACTGATTAGTTGGGTACCCTGATTGTCTCTGGCTGATTAGTTGGGTACCTTGATTGTCTCTGGCTGATTAGTTGGGTACCTTGATTGTCTCTGGCTGATTAGGTGGGTACCTTGATTGTCTGTGGCTGATTAGTTGGGTACCCTGATTGTCTCTGGCTGATTAGTTGGGTACCTTGATTGTCTCTGGCTGATTAGTTGGGTACCTTGATTGTCTCTGGCTGATTAGGTGGGTACCCTAATTGTCTCTGGCTGATTAGGTGGGTACCCTGATTGTCTCTGGCTGATTAGGTGGGTACCCTGATTGTCTCTGGCTGATTTGTTGGGTACCTTGATTGTCTCTGGCTGATTAGTTGGGTACCTTGATTGTCTGTGGCTGATTAGTTGGGTACCCTGATTGTCTCTGGCTGATTAGGTGGGTACCCTAATTGTCTCTGGCTGATTAGGTGGGTACCCTAATTGTCTCTGGCTGATTAGGTGGGTACCCTGATTGTCTCTGGCTGATTTGTTGGGTACCTTGATTGTCTCTGGCTGATTAACTGAAGTGGATGTGCATGGGTCAGTTGCTATGCATCTTGGGGTGTACCATAGTCACTGCCTGAAGTGGTGGGGGAGGTCAGACACCGCCGTCGCAGTGGCTAACGGGACAAACCTTTTTGTTGGCAACGTCCGCGCTCCTTAGTATGACCGTGATTGGCTGCGCTACGCAGTGTCTTGCGCCTGATTGGCCGGTGTGTGTGTCTCGTTTGTCTGAGTGGCTGAATTGCGTAACTCGTATGTTGGTGCTTAACTGGACTTCGTTCGTGCGGTGCTTAACCTGTCGTTCGCGCTTAACTGGACCTCGTTATAGACGGGATATAAGGCGGTAGACGGCTTCGTAGCTGTGACCAGCTGAGTGGATGTTTACGATTCTGCGCAGAGGGCGCGCGCGCTGCGCTTTCTCCCCCCCCCCTCTCCTCCCTTGTCCCTCAGAGGGCAAAATGCGGAAGTTCAGTCACCCAGAGGAGGAGAAAAACTCAGCAATTATTCGTCAATTTCGTCATTTCTTATGGCAGCCAATCACAGCTTCTCGCTGCCAGGGGGGGGGGGGGACTCTGGAATTGTAATGAGGTAACTATGAAGAAGAAACACTTGTTGGTATAGATTCAAGCTACTCGGAACAAGTTCCAAGTAGCACGGGCTATGGTGAGCCCGCAATAGGGAAGCACTATGTTAGTATGTCTATATAGCCCCCCCCTATAGTAAGGGTACGAGAACCGGGGGCAGGAGCTGGGATAGAAGAACGGGAGGGAAAGAAATGGTGCCCAACCACTTTTGCACGGTCGGGGAATCGAACGCCGGCTTGCAAGAAGCTAGCCCGTCGCTCTACCGTCCAGGCCAAGTGATGGATTGGGGGATGGTAATGAATATGTTAAATGTGTTAACGGATATGTAAAGCATATTGTTAACACTTTCATATGTATGCTTGCGATGCATGCTTTCACATGTATCACAGAACATGTATTCATGTATATCGCTTTCACATGTATACAGTCCATGTAGGCGACCTTCCTTGTGGAGGTTGCTGGGATCAACGGCCCCCGCGGCCCGGTCTCCGACAGGACCTCATGGTTGGTCGTCTGGTCAACCAGGCTGTTGGACGCGGCTGCTCGCAGCCTGATGAATGAATCACAGCCTGGTTGATCAAGTATCCTTTGGAGGTGTTTATCGAGTTCTCTCTTGAGCACTGTGAGAGGCCGGCCTGTTATATGCCCCTTATGTGTATACAGTAAACTGTATACATTTGTTCTCCATGTATGAAGTAAACTGTATACATTTGCTCTCCATGTACGCAGTAAACTGTATACATTTGCTCTCCATGTATGCAGTAAACTGTATACATTTGCTCTACATGTATGCAGTAAACTGTATACATTTGTTCTCCATGTATGAAGTAAACTGTATACATTTGCTCTCCATGTATGCAGTAATCTGTATACATTTGTTCTCCATGTATGCAGTAAACTGTATACATTTGCTCTCCATGTATGCAGTAAACTGTATGCATTTGCACTCCATGTATGTAGTAAACTGTATACATTTGATCTCCATATATGCAATAAACTGTATACATTTGCTCTCCATGTATGCAGTAAACTGTATACATGTGTTCTCCATGTATGAAGTAAACTGTATACACGTGTTCTCCATGTATGAAGTAAACTGTATACATTTGCTCTCCATGTATGCAGTAAACTGTATGCATTTGCACTCCATGTATGCAGTAAACTGTATGCATTTGCACTCCATGTATGCAGTAATCTGTATACATTTGCTCTCCATGTATATAGTAAACTGTATACATTTGCTCTTCATGTATGCAGTAAACTGTATACATTTGCTCTCCATGTATGCAGTAAACTGTATACATTTGCTCTCCATGTATGCAGTAAACTGTATACATTTGCTCTCCATGTATGCAGTAAACTGTATACATTTGCTCTCCATGTATGCAGTAAACTGTATACATTTGCTCTCCATGTATGCAGTAAACTGTATACATGTGTTCTCCATGTATGAAGTAAACTGTATACACGTGTTCTCCATGTATGAAGTAAACTGTATACATTTGCTCTCCATGTATGCAGTAAACTGTATGCATTTGCACTCCATGTATGCAGTAAACTGTATGCATTTGCTCTCCATGTATGCAGTAATCTGTATACATTTGCTCTCCATGTATATAGTAAACTGTATACATTTGCTCTCCATGTATGCAGTAAACTGTATACATTTGCTCTCCATGTATGCAGTAAACTGTATGCATTTGCACTCCATGTATGCAGTAAACTGTATGCATTTGCTCTCCATGTATGCAGTAATCTGTATACATTTGCTCTCCATGTATATAGTAAACTGTATACATTTGCTCTCCATGTATGCAGTAAACTGTATACATTTGCTCTCCATGTATGCAGTAAACTGTATACATTTGCTCTCCATGTATGCAGTAAACTGTATAGATTTGTTCTCCACGTATGAAGTAAACTGTATACATTTGCTCTCCATGTATGAAGTAAACTGTATACATTTGCTCTCCATGTATGCAGTAAACTGTATACATTTGCTCTCCATGTAAGCAGTAATCTGTATATATTTGTTCTCCATGTATGCAGTAAACTGTATACATTTGCTCTCCATGTATATAGTAAACTGTATACATTTGCTCTCCATGTATGCAGTAAACTGTATACATTTGCTCTCCATGTATGCAGTAAACTGTATACATTTGCTCTCCATGTATGCAGTAAACTGTATACATTTGCTCTCCATGTATGCAGTAAACTGTATACATTTGCTCTCCATGTAAACTAAACACCATGCAGTAAACTAGCTGTAAACACCGATCAGTATATGCAATTAACCGGACTAAACAGTAAACAAATAGTAAATCGACCAATTTGCATGTTTACATTCTGAACGTAATTACCAACACAACCTACCTGGTTTTGATTCCGGGGATCAATGTGCCCGCTGCTCGGTCTCTGATGAGGTCTTCTGGTTTAGTGGTCTGGTCAACCAGGCTGTTATGCCAATATTTATCATGCAACCCGAATTTGTTGAGTAATCACCCTTGTGTCAACGGTATTACGGATTGTGTCATTAACGTACTGAATGACCTTTATTAGATTAGCAGTGATAATTATTAGATAATATATAATAATGATATATTTTTAAACAATATTATAATGAGACTAATACAAAAGTATGCTGCTATAATTGTTATAATTTTAAAAACTGTCGTTCTTGAAGACATGTATTATAGAATATGACCGCAAGGGTCATATTCTATGATAATATTTCTAGCCCCAATGTCTTCAAACTTCTCATTTTCTTCTTCACTTGGGAAGGTAGCTGAAAAATTAGCTCTCCAAAAGTTAATTCTCCACATTTAATTGGCCTGACGCATGTCCCTAAAAGAACATGTTTCGCTAGAGCACATCTCAGCATCCTCAGAAGCTTATAAGTGAATACAAATAGGCAATGATAGTGGCCTATATCCCAGGCAGACATGAAAAGGGGTTGAGGTGTTAAGGTGTTAAGGGGACTATGTACTCTTGACCTCCATTCAAACCCTTCCTGTCAGCTTTAGCCAGAGCTTCAGCTTGGGCAGGTGAAGTCTTGGTCTTTTGGGAAGTATTGACCCTGGTCAGTGGTGTCCCTTGGGAGAAAAAGGGGGCCCCCTGGGGGAGGAGAAGAGCCCCTGTGGGCAGAAGAGCCCAGGAGGAGGAAAAGAGTCAGAGGGAGAGGGCTCAGTGAAGGAGGAGAAGGAGAGCCAATGGTAGGAGGAGAACCGTGTTAGGGTTAGTGCCAGTCGTGGCACTGATAATGACTCATTTAAGTGCCATGAACGAGACTTTTGGCACTACTGAGAAGACCAAAGGTGTTATCCGGCGCTTTCTTAAGTATATTACGAGCTTAACATAAGAGGTGGGATGATTCTTAAAGAATGTTAGTGGTGGCACCCTTGAAGAATGTTAGTGGTGGCACCCTTGAAGAATGTTAATGGTGGCACCCTTGAAGAATGTTAGTGGTGGCACCCTTGAAGAATGTTAATGGTGGCACCCTTGAAGAATGTTAGTGGTGGCACCCTTGAAGAATGTTAATGGTGGCACCCTTGAAGAATGTTAGTGGTGGCACCCTTGAAGAATGTTAGTGGTGGCACCCTTGAAGAATGTTAGTGGTGGCACCCTTGAAGAATGTTAGTGGTGGCACCCTTGAAGAATGTTAGTGGTGGCACCCTTGAAGAATGTTAGTGGTGGCACCCTTGAAGAATGTTAGTGGTGGCACCCTTGAAGAATGTTAATGGTGGCACCCTTGAAGAATACTAGTGGTGGCACCCTTGAAGAATACTAGTGGTGGCACCCTTGAAGAATGTTAGTGGTGGCACCCTTGAAGAATGTTAGTGGTGGCACCCTTGAAGAATACTAGTGGTGGCACCCTTGAAGAATGTTAGTGGTGGCACCCTTGAAGAATGTTAATGGTGGCACCCTTGAAGAATACTAGTGGTGGCACCCTTGAAGCATCCAACTCACTGGATATTGTGTGGTCAGTTACAGAGGTGACCTCACTTCATGCAAGGTCGAGGTTCGATCCCCGATGATTATTTCTGCTACTCGTGTATATTACTGAATTCAATTCCCCACAACTGCAAATAATAGAGCATTACTCCACCCAAATAATAGAGCATTACTCGAATATAATAAGAAACTGCATTAAAAACTAATATACATAGCAGGAAATTGCACTCAAAGCTATGCACTCAAACTGCAAAAAAAATGCACCTAGGGATTATATTACAAATAATTGCACTCAAAGCTAACACTGCAAGAAATCACACTCAACATTCCAGCAATTTTCACTCAAAACTAACATTGCAAGAAATAGCACTGCAGTTTATCACATAAAAACCTCAGAGCCTTAAATTATATCCATATTTTGAGGCAAAAAAAAATGGAAAAATAGATTCTATTTAAATAGTATTTTAAGTTATACTACTCTGCATAGAAATTGCAAAAGTTAAAAAAAACAAAAACTGAAATATCCAGTTTTGTAATATCATGCAAATGTAATCTGCCTCTAAAATTATAGTGAATTATATGTAGTCATGTATGTTAATTATAGTGTAGCACTCACTTAAAGGCAGGGTTGATTATTTTGATCTGTCAGTTATGATGGATCACTTTGGCTTGTCTCCAGGACAAATGAATTTGGTGGTTTGTATTGTTTGACACTGTGGTTTACGTGGGCTGATTGGCACTGTGATTTACGTGGGCTGTTTGGCACTGTGATTTACGTGGGCTGATTGGCACTGTGATTTACGTGGGCTGATTGGCACTGTGATTTACGTGGGCTGATTGGTACTGTGATTTACGTGGGCTGATTGGCACTGTGATTTACATGGGCAGGTACAGTGCTGTACACCTGTTCAGACCAGCCAGCAAATGTAACATTTTAATTCGTTTTATTGTGGGACAGGAAACCCCAATATATATATATATATATATATATATATATATATATATATATATATATATATATATATAATATGACCCATAATTGTTTGCAAAGTGCTGGGTACCTATGTACTACTAGGGTGAACAGGTTCATTAGGTAAATGGAAAAATGCTCAACCATTTCAGTATTCCTACCGAGAATCAGAAGCCTCGGTCTGATTCTCTGCCCTCGTCTTCAGGAACAGAAATCCGGAACTTTGAATTGAAACGATCGAAGAAATGAAAGTTGAATAAAGATCAGAAGAAGAAAGTTGTATAAGTAGGACCTTTCTTAAGTTGTATAAGTAGGACCTTATGGCATAATTTTTCTTAGTTTCCTCCAAAATTCTTGACGTATTCAGGGGAGCACGAGAAGATTTGCCATCGTTACAGAGTTTTCAAGAATGACGAACAAGTCGCATATATATAATTAAGTTCCTTGTTTTTTTTTCTTGTTAAATGACTTGAGACGAGGGAAGTAGATTACTTTTCTTTGACATTCCTTACAAATATTTTATTAGATTTTTTATTTTTACAGATTTTATTAGAATTTTATTAGATTTTATTAGATTTTTATTAGATTTTATTAGATTTTTTATTTTTACAGATTTTTACTGGGTGAAGAAAGCGATCACTAAATGTATAGTGTAGGGTGGAGACCTGCAGGCATTGTGTTGTGGGGCCCTCTCAACCTCGTGGCCCCAACCCAGGGAACCAGGGGTATTCTCTTGCACCATCGGTCTGTGTCAGGTTCGGTTAAAGGCAGTGTGTCCTGTGGAGGCAGGAATGTACTAGATGATCCTTAAGTGACTTTCCTCGTCTCCAGGCCAGCATTGGAGGTGTTTGGGCAAACCTAGGCCAGGTGAGGTCTCGTTTTGCCCTCCCCCATAGTTCCACCCGGTGCCGTTTCCTGCGCCCTGTGTGGACACTCTGTTCCTGCCCCTGCCCCTGCTCCTCCCAGGTTTGCCCCTCCCAGGTCTGCCCCTGTGGGGGGGTCTGGGCGGACCTTGAAAATTCTGGTTAGAGTATGGCCCGGGTTGTTGGGCATAGGGTTGAAAGTAGGGGTTGTAGGCATAGGGTAGGAACCCTGCTGGGGGTTGAGCATAAGGCCAGGGTGGAGGCTGCTGGGGGGCCTGGGCTGCCACCTCAAGTTGTATAAGTAGGACCTTTCTTAAGTTGTATAAGTAGGACCTTTCTTAAGTTGTATAAGTAGGACCTTATGGCATAATTTTTCTTAGTTTCCTCCAAAATTCTTGACGTATTCAGGGGAGCACGAGAAGATTTGCCATCGTTACAGAGTTTTCAAGAATGACGAACAAGTCGCATATATATAATTAAGTTCCTTGTTTTTTTTTCTTGTTAAATGACTTGAGACGAGGGAAGTAGATTACTTTTCTTTGACATTCCTTACAAATATTTTATTAGATTTTTTATTTTTACAGATTTTATTAGAATTTTATTAGATTTTATTAGATTTTTATTAGATTTTATTAGATTTTTTATTTTTACAGATTTTTACTGGGTGAAGAAAGCGATCACTAAATGTATAGTGTAGGGTGGAGACCTGCAGGCTAAGGGGATTAAATCCTTATCTGCAGTATACCTGGAGGGTGTTTTGAGAGCTGGGGGGGGGGGGGAGGGGCAGGTTTTACAGGTGATTAACGTGCTCCAACAGGCTTGGAGGGGTGGGGGGGGGGGGGGTAGGGGGGCAGCCGGCTCACATATCCACTAAAGCCTGGTTAGTCCGCCACTTCTTGTAGGAACGTTCACTTCTTTCACCCTGAATGCCCCTGTTACCTAGCAGTAAATAGGTACCTGGGAGTTAGTCAGCTGTCACGGGCTGCTTCCTGAGGGTGGAGGCCTGGTCGAGGACCGGGCCGCGGGGACACTGAAGCCCCGGAATCATCTCAAGATAACCTCAAGAAGATAACGTGTCTTGAACACACCCGCTTGTGTTCAAGACACGTTTAGTGCTGTGGAGGTAGACATTTTGGTCCACACACACACACACACACACACACACGAAGGGGCCTCGCGGATGAGTGAACAGCGCTCGGGATTCGTAATCCTAGGAACCGGGGATCGATCCCCGGCGATGGCGGAAACAAAGGGGCAGAGTTTCTTTCCCACTGGTGCGCATGTTCACCTAGCAGTAAATAGGTACTTGGGAGTTAGACAGCCGCTACGGGCTACACCCTAGAGATATGTGTGCGAGAGAGAGAGAGAGAGAGGTCTCTGTTTCTCTCTCTCTCTCTCTCTCTCTCTCTCTCTCTCTCTCTCTCTCTTTCTCTCTCTCTCTCTCTGTCTCTCTCTCTCTCTCTCTCTCTCTCTTTTTTTTTCTCTCTCTCTCTCTCTCTCTCTCTCTCTCTCTCTCTCTCTCTCTCTCTCTCTCTCTCTCTCTCTCTCTCTCTCTCTCTCTCTTTTTCTCTCTCTCTCACATCTTCTGTAAATTCGCTTCGGGTATAAGATCAAGTAATTTTAAGACTCACTCAGCCGAAGATTCAATTCTGGGTTCATTTACGCTCTGACTCACATACTCATGGATATACACGCCAGGTATTCATACACAGGAGCTCAACGGGACTCGAATACAACTGGATACTGAGACTCAAGTGTATTTCCAATACGAGAATGCGCTTCTAATGCCAGAGCGGAGTTGCTTTTTGTTTCTGGCTCTGTCGATTCAGTCTCTCGGCTTCCAGCTTCAGCAGAAGAGGAAGCGGGCTTGATATATATCTGTCATTGATCGTGTTTGACATTGGTACTTGACATTAATGTCGTGTTGCAAAAGTTAGTTGCACAGTCTTCTTTTGCATTTTTTGTTCTACTTGTATTTATTCTGGACTCTCGCCCTTTCACCCGAGTCGCGTCCTGCAGTCTCTGTGACTTTGCAATGCACTGTTTTCTTCTTTTTGCGTTTAGGCTGCATAACACATTATATATATATATATATATATATATATATATATATATATATATATATATTGAAAGCGGCAGAAAATTTAAAATGTATGATTCTGGCACGAATCTTCTCGATTTTTCTTATGTGTTTCTTCAATGAATCAGGAAGTTGAAAAAATAACTCTCCAAAGTTCATTTTTACTTTTTATTTGAGTCTGAAGCCTAGTGACGAGTTTCGTTAGGTTACTCCTCACATTACCTGGTTGATACCTGCTTGATGGGGTTCTGGGAGTTCTTCTACTCCCCAAGCCCGGCCCGAGGCCAGGCTCGACTTGTGAGAGTTTGGTCCACCAGGCTGTTGCTTGGAGCGGCCCGCAGGCCCACATACCCACCACAGCCCAGCTTATGTTCTGGTTGCTTCCGTTCCTGTTGCAGGGTCATTCGGTCCTGCTTCTGCGTTGGCCCGGGGTCTTGAAGTGGGTAGAGTAACTGTGTGTTAGATGGTTATTGATGGCTGGTCTAGATTTCTTGATATGCAGCGCTTCACTGATGTCTAATCTTCTACTGTCATTGTATCTATCAATTATTTCGGCGTTGCTCTTCAAAATATCCCTGGTGATCGTCTCATTGTGTGTGGGGATTATATGTTCCTTGATGGAGCCCTGTTGTTTGTGCATTGTTAAACGCCTAGAGAGAGACGTTGTTGTCTTGCCTATATACTGAGATACACTATATTGTCGTGTGTGTACTCACCTAGGGGGTTGAGCTCTGACTCTTTGGTCTCGTCTTTCAACTGTCAATCAACTGGTGTACAGGTTCCTGAGCCTACTGGGCTCTATCATTTCTACATTTGAAACTGTGTATGGAGTCAGCCTCCACCACATCACTGCCTAATGCATTATATCTGTTAACTACTCTGACACTGAAAAAGTTCTTTCTAACGTCCCTGTGGCTCATGTGGGTACTCAGTTTTCACCTGTGTCCCCTTGTTCGTGTACCACCAGTGTTGAATAGTTTATCCTTGTCTACCCTGTCAATTCCCCTTAGGATTTTGTCGGTAGTGATCATGTCTTCCCCTTATCCTTCTGTCTTCCAGTGTCGTAAGGTGCATATCCCGCAGCCTTTCCTCGTAACTCATGCCTCTTAGTTCTGGGACTAGTCTAGTGGCATACCTCTGAACTTTTTCCAGGTTCGTCTTGTGTTTGACAAGGTACTGGCTCCGTGCTGGGGCCGCATGTGTGTGTGTGTGTGTGTGTGTGTGTGTGTGTGTGTGTGTGTGTGTGTGTGTGTGTGTGTGTGTGTGTGTGTGTGTATGTGTGTGTGTGTGTGTGTCCGTCCTACTTGCGTGCCTGTTCTCCTCTCTGGCTATCTTCCTCCCTGGCTATCTTCCTCCCTGGCTATCTTCCTCCCTGGCTATCGTCCTCCCTGGCTATCTTCCTCCCTGGCTATCGTCCTCCCTGGCTATCTTCCTCCCTGGCTATCGTCCTCCCTGGCTATCTTCCTCCCTGGCTATCTTCCTCCCTGCCTACCTGTGTCGCTGTTGTCCACGTTAATCTGCCCAGCATCCAGTAAAACATTCAGGTATGAAATTATTTACCGCCGAACACTGGGTTGGTACACAATTGTCCATTGTCCCCACACAGCGACCCGTACAATGACGCATGCATGCACAGTCGCTTACCTGGAGTTACACGCAGACGCACGCACGCACTCCCAGACACTCACACACGCACGCGCGTGGATTAGTCTGGCCCCCAGGCCGTTCCCGGACGAGTAGAAGAACTCTTGAAATCCTCTCCTGGTATGGTCCAGGTATGAGTACTTCCGTTAGCCCCATTGTCAAGAAAGTTATCCCTGACATACGCCAAAGTCCTGGCGGAGGGAACAGAGAACTTGGTGAACACCTCCGACTTCACCTGATCAATCGGGCTGTGAGTAGCAGCGTCTACCAGGAAACCTGGTCGGAGACCGGGCCTCGGAGATGGTGTTTCCCGGAACCCACATATGTGGTTGGCAACATGTAGAAGTTGGAGAACAAACGAGAGGATGAACTTGGAGAACAATTAATGAGGGGAAGAACTTGGAGAATAATTAATGAGGGGAAGAACTTGGAGAACAAACGAGGGGACGAACTTGGAGAACAGACGAGGGGACGAACTTGGAGAACAATTAAGGAGGGGAAGAACTTGGAGAACTTGCTGGAGAACACACTGATGAACACCGCCATCCAGGCCTTCAGTACTAAACGACAATTTCGCCTCTTCCCTATTTTTTTTATTTTGTGCCAATTTCCGTGCCACGTAATTTAATTATTTATTGCATTATGTAATTATTCAGATGTAATTGTAATCCCCAGAGAGGTAATTTAAATGCAAGCGGCATGACATAACCAACACCCCGGGTGTTGGTTATGCCATGGCTGCTACGTCATGCACCGGGGTGTTGGTTATGCCATGGCTGCTACGTCATGCACCGGGGTGTTGGTTATGCCATGGCTGCTACGTCATGCACCGGGGTATTGGTTATGCCATGGCTGCTACGTCATGCACCGGGGTGTTGGTTATGCCATGGCTGCTACGTCATGCACCGGGGTGTTGGTTATGCCATGGCTGCTACGTCATGCACCGGGGTGATTGGTTATGCCACGCCCCGGGGATTGGTTATGCCACGCACCGGGGATTGGTTATGCCATGGCTGCTACGTCATGCACCGGGGTGATTGGTTATGCCACGCCCCGGGGTGTTGGTTATGCCATGGCTGCTACATCATGCACCGGGGTGATTGGTTTTGCCACGCACCGGGTGTTGGTTACGCCATGTCTGCTTGATGGGGTTCTGGGAGTTCTTCTACTCCCCAAGCCCGGCCCGAGGCCAGGCTTGACTTGTGAGCGTTTGGTCCAGCAGGCTGTTGCTTGGAGCGGCCCGCAGGCCCACATCCCCACCACAGCCCGGTTGATCCGGCACTCCTTGAAGGATTGAAGAAATTGTTTATGTAATAATCTAAGATGAGGTCTGATAAAGACCTTTTGTGCCCTCTGTAATGCTTTTGCGCTACCGCTCACAGGATGAGTATGGGGTGCACAATAAACTAGCCGCCTTCGGCGGCAACAATCAAATCCTTGAAGAAAACAACCTTGGTTTCCTCTTGAAGATGTCCACGGTTGTTCCGGTAATATTTCTTATACTCGTTGAACAACCGCGGACCTCTGATATCCATAGAGCTGTAATGTCTTGGCGCTATATCCTGATAGGTCCGGTTCCTGTCTACTCGAGTAACTGGATCTAAAACAACCACATTCAATTTGTCTTTGAGAATGTGAGGAGTAACATTACGAAACGCATCAATAGGCGTCAGATCCAAATAAAAAGTAACACGCGCTGAGCGCCACTGAGACGAATATGTTGGGTACCTTTTGTGTTCCATAAGTTGTTTACCTCTCTCTCTCTCTCTCTCTCTCTCTCTCTCTCTCTCTCTCTCTCTCTCTCTCTCTCTCTCTCTCTCTCTCTCTCTCTCTCTCTCTCTCTCTCCCTCTCTCTCTCTCTCTCTCTCTCCCTCTCCCTCTCCCTCTCCCTCTCTCTCTCTCTCTCTCTCTCTCTCTCTCTCTCTCTCCCTCTCTCTCTCTCTCTCCCTCTCTCTCTCTCTCTCTCTCTCTCTCTCTCTCTCTCTCTCTCTCTCTCTCTTTCTCTCTTTCTCTCTCTCTCCCTCTCTCTCTCTCCCTCTCTCTCTCTCTCTCTCTCTCTCTCTCTCTCTCTCTCTCTCTCTCTCTCTCTCTCTCTCTCTCTCTCTCTCTCTCTCTCTCTCTCTCTCTTCAACATTGAAGGACCGAACGCCACAATTCGTTCGGCTAATTAGAAATCTGTGTTGCGCGGGCATACCCGAAGACGATATGGTATTTCTTGTTTAATTAAGGGATAGACAAAGGCGTCGATATTAAAATTGTGATGGGGAATGGGGTGGGGGTCCTGGGGAGGGGGGAGTTGGATGGGGGGGGGGGGTGGTAATGGAAAAATGGGTTTGTGATTTCTTCTGAGACTTCCTTGTATATTGAGTTCATTATTGGGTACGGTGTTTGCTTACGCACGCGCGTGTGTGTGTGTGTGTGTGTGTGTGTGTGTGTGCGTGCACGCTGCTAGTTGTGCTTGCAAAGGTTGAGTTTCGGCTCTTTCCGTGTGTGTGTGTGTGTGTGTGTGTGTGTGTGTGTGTGTGTGTGTGTGTGTGTGTGTGTGTGTGTATTTACTATTTGTGTTTACTATTGTTTGCAGAATCGAACTATTAGCTCTTGGGCCCCGCCTTTCTAACCAGTCTATTTTTCCTTTATTATATCTACTACATATATGTCTCTCTAACACACACACACACACGAAGCAGCCTGTAGCAGCTGTCTAACTGCCAGGTACCGCTTTACAGCTAGGTGAACAGTGGCATCAGGGTGAAAGAAATTGCCCATTTGTTTCCGCCTCGTCCGGGAATCGAACCCGGGCCCTTAGGACTACGACCCCCTGAGCGAGCCCAAGCAACCAACCTATCCTCTTGAGTCCGATGCACAGAAAACGGGAAATGGGAGGGTGGGGGGGGGGTGTTGAGTGACCGCCCGTGTGAAAATTGCGTGAGTGCGTGCGTGTGTAGGTGTGTGTGTGTGTGGGGGGGGAGGCACATGCTCTCAAGCATCATCGAGCCGGTGACTGAGTGGACAGAACACTGGATACGTGATCCGATGGACCCGGGTTCGATCCCGGCCGCTGGCGAGAAACGATGGGGCAGAGTTTCTTTCACCCTGATGCCCCCTGTTACCTAGCAGTAAATAGGTACCTGGGAGTTAGTCAGCTGTCCCGGGCTGCTTCCTCGGGGTGGAGGCCTGGTCGAGGACCGGGCCGCGGGGACACTAAAGCCCCGAAATCATCTCAAGATAACCTCAAGATAGTAGCTTGCGTATAATCTAATCTAATATAATCTACTATAACCTTGTGTATAATCTGTCATGTCTAATCTAATGTCTAATAATATAATTTGTGTGTATAATCTTGTATAATAATTGTGAATAGACTCAAGTCATAAAAAATTATTATTTTAATGGGCTGTGATGACACATATCGACCAGTCGTTGTATACGACCAGAGTCGATGTGTACGACCAAAGTCATTGTGTACGACCAGTCGTTGTGTACGACCAGTCGTTGTGTACGACCAGTCGTTGTGTACGACCAGTCGTTGTGTACGACCAGTCGTTGTGTACGACCAGTCGTTGTGTACGACCAGAGTCGTTGTGTACGACCAGAGTCGATGTGTACGACTAAAGTCTCTGTGTACGACCAGAGTTGCGTGGCATCCTCAACCAGGTCATTGGGGTCGTTACTGTGGCACTGGAGTCGTTACTGTGGCACTGGGGTCGTTACTTCGTCAGGTCACTTTTGCCATTACAAGTCATTGCGTAATTGAACGTAGTCACGCTGAGATATAATTTGGTTTGTGTAATATTCACTGAAATTGAATTCATAACATTCCTGTCCGGCACCTGGTTGACCTGATCACCACCCAGGTGCCCTGATTGGAGACCGGGCCGCGGGGACAGGAGATGGGATATGAGGATAGGGGATTTGGGATGGGACCGGGTGGGGGGGGGGGTAAGGAATGGTGCTCTTGCGGAGCTTCAGAGACCCTTGTGGACCTTTGGAGACCTTTGGGGACCTTTGGAGACATTTGGAGACCTTTGGGGACCTTTGGAGACCTTTGGGGACCTTCAGAGACCCTTGCGGAACTTCGGAGACCCTTGCGGACCTTCGGAGACTCTTGTGGACCTTCAGAGACCCTTGTGGACCTTCAGAGATCCTTGTGGACCTTCAGAGACCCTTGCGGACCTTCAGAGACCCTTGCGGACCTTCAGAGACCCTTGCGGACCTTTGGAGACCCTTGTGGACCTTCAGAGACCCTTGTGGACCTTTGGAGACCCTTGCGGACCTTCAGAGACCCTTGCGGACCTTCAAAGACCCTTGTGGACCTTCAGAGACCCTTGTGGACCTTCATAGACCCTTGTGGACCTTCATAGACCCTTGTGGACCTTCAGAGACCCTTGTGGACCTTCAGAGACCCTTGCGGACCTTCATAGACCCTTGCGGACCTTCATAGACCCTTGCGGACCTTCAGAGACCCTTGTGGACCTTCAGAGACCCTTGCGAACCTTTGGAGACCCTTGTGGACCTTCAGAGGCCCTTGAGGACCTTCAGAGACCCTTGCGGACCTTCAGAGACCCTTGCGGACCTTCAGAGACCTTTGCGGACCTTTGGAGACCTTTGGGGACCTTCGGAGACCCTTGCGGACCTTTGGAGACCCTTGCGGACCTTCAGAGACCCTTGCGGACCTTCAGAGACCTTTGCGGACCTTTGGAGACCTTTGGGGACCTTCGGAGACCCTTGCGGACCTTTGGAGACCCTTGCGGACCTTCAGAGACCCTTGTGGACCTTCAGAGACCCTTGTGGACCTTCAGAGACCCTTGTGGACCTTCAGAGACCCTTGCAGACCTTTGGAGACCCTTGTGGACCTTCAGAGACCCTTGCGGACCTTTGGAGACCCTTGTGGACCTTTGGAAACCCTTGCGGACCTTTGTGGACCTTCAGAGACCGTTGTGAACCTTTGGAGACCCTTGTGGACCTTCAGAGACCCTTGCGGACCTTTGGAGACCCTTGCAGACATTTGGAGACCCTTGCGGACCTTCAGAGACCTTTGTGGACCTTCAGAGACCCTTGCAGACCTTTGGAGACCCTTGTGGACCTTCAGAGACCCTTGTGGACCTTTGGAGACCCTTGCGGCCAACCATCTGGTGTTGATTGTTTGTCTCGTATTGATGCCTTTGTTACGGTGTAATTTATTGCGCAGTGAATTACCTCTGCTGAAGTGTGTGTGTGTGTGTGTGTGTGTGTGTGTGTGTGTGTGTGTGTGTGTGTGTGTGTGTGTACTCACCTAGTTGTGCTTGCGGGGGTTGAGCTCTGGCTCATTGAGCTCGCCTCTCAACTGTCAATCAACTGCTTTTTCACACACACACACACACTCCCAGGAAGCAGCCCGTAACAGCTGTCAAATTCCCAGGTACCTATTTACTGCTAGGTGAACAGGGGCGTCAGGGTGAAAGAAACTCTGCCCATTTGTTTCCGCCATCGCCGGGGATCGAACCCGTAACCTTAGGACTATGAATCCCGAGCGCCGTTCGTTCAGCCTCCAGGCCCCCCCCCCTTACCCTTGTGGCGGAGTAGGGGGGGGGAATGGTAATGGGTGGAGAAATGGGGGGTGTTGTTAAGGGTTATATAAGGGGGTTATATAAGTGGTTTCCATCACTACATCTTACATGTGTCTGTCTGTCTACCTACATATCTACTTATCTACCTACATACACACCTTCCTGCCTGCCTACGCATTTGCTTTTTCTGCCCACATGTTTACCTATCAGATTTCTTGCCTATTTCCTTTCCTGCCTATATGAAATCCTGCGTATTTGCTGCCCTTCCTATTTCTTTACACATTGGCTTTTCTCCCCATTTTCTATTCTGAACAGATGAATAGCTGTACAATTACAGCTAATACAGAATATCTGTAGAAATTGTAGCTATTGCAGCTATTGCAAAATATTCTGCACAGTTGAATAGCCTTGTTGCATTCCTGCTAATTATACAATTGCTTTCTGGCAATTGTATAATTAGAAAATTGTATAATTAGAAAATAAATAGGCTTCCTGGCCTATTTATTTTCCAGCATTATAACTACCCGGAGGACTCTATATATATGCCTTCCTGGTTGATGTCCTGGCTATCTACCTGCCCGCATACCTATTTATCTACCTATCTACCCCCTGCCTAGTCTACCGTGTCCTCCACAATCCAGGTCATCTCGGGGACATTTCTTCACTCTGTCTACCTTTCTATTATTATCTTATATTAAGAACATAAATTATTGACTTAGTTATGTTAGTTTAGGTGAGGTTAAGATAGGTTAGGTTAGGTAGGGTTGGTTAGGTTAGGTTAGGTAGGGTTGGTTAGGTTAGGTTAGGTAGGGTTGGTTAGGTTAGGTTAGGTAGGGTTGGTTAGGTTCGGTCATATATCTACGTTAGTTTTAACTCAAATTGAAAAAAATTAACTCATACGTAGTGAAATGGACAGCTTTATCATTTCATTAAGAAAAAATGAGAAAATTATATAAATTCAGGAAAACTTGGCTTATTAGGTAAATCAGGCCTTGCATAGTAGGCCTAATATTGTGTTCTGGCTACTAGGTACAATATATATATATATATATATATATATATATATATATATATATATATATATATATATATATATATATATATATATATATATATATATATATATATATATAATGTGTGTGAGTGAGTGTGTAGTCTACACTCTTGCTCCCCATATATAATGTTTATAGTCCAGTCTTCCAGACCAGACTTTTGAGCCCAATTACTTGGGCTGAACGGTAGAGCGACGGTCTCGCTTCCTGCAGGTCTGCGATCAATCCCAGACCATCCACAAGTGATTGGTCACTATATTCCTCCTTTCCCGCCCGTCTCATTCCCAATCCTGATCCTCTTTCAAGTGCTATATAGTCGTAATGACTCGGTGCTTTCTCCTAATAGCTTCCTAATGCTTTCTCCTTTCCCTTCAATCGTATCAACACCGCTCTCTCTATCCCTTTCCTTCTATCCCTCACTATGTATCCCCCTGTCCCTCAATTCCCCTAACCCTCCTTTCCCATCCTACCAACAACCTCCTCCCTTGCGTTAATGATGCGACAGCTCCCTGGTTCGTGTGGTCAATAGGTAGTGAGGTGGTGTTGTGTGGTAGTCAAGCATGGCCCTCTAGCCTGGTACATGGCCCTCTAGCCTGGTACATGGACCTCTAGCCTGGTACATGGACCTCTAGCCTGGTACATGGCCCTCTAGCCTGGTACATGGCCCTCTAGCCTGGTACATGGCCCTCTAGCCTGGTACATGGCCCTCTAGCCTGGTACATGGACCTCTAGCCTGGTACATGGCCCTCTAGCCTGGTACATGACCCTCTAGCCTGGTACATGGCCCTCTAGCCTGGTACATGGCCCTCTAGCCTGGTACATGGCCCTCTAGCCTGGTACATGGCCCTCTAGCCTGGTGGCCCGCAGGCTACTAACGTGAGGCATAAGCCTGGAAGGTGGGTGGGGAGGGATGGGGTGGGATGGGAAGGGAAGCAGAGTACATACCTACACGCTCATAGGGTCATCGGGCGCTTCTTTCCTGAGCTGGGTTGCATTGCAGGACTAATCAGATCGAACTGTGTGTGTGTGGATCCATTTTATAGGCCCCGAACTTGTGGCAGCAATATGCAGCCCCAACATGTAGCCCCAACATGCAGCCCAAACTTGTAGCCCCAAACATGTAGCCCCAAACATGTAGCCCCAACATGCAGTTCCCAACATGTAGCCCCAACACGTAGCCCCCAACATGCAGCCCAAACTTGTAGCCCCAACATGTAGCCCCCAACATGCAGCCCCCAACATGCAGTTCCCAACATGTAGCCCCAACATGCAGTTCCCAACATGTAGCCCCCAACATGCAGCCCCCAACATGCAGCCCCCAACATGCAGCCCCAACATGAAGCCCCAACATGTAGCCCCAACATGTAGCCCCAACTTTTAACCCTATCATGTTGCCAACCCAAAGGTACTCTGAGAGAGAACTCTATCAACATCAGAGGTCCGAGACTGTTCAACACGCTTCCACTACACATAAGGGGCATAACTGGCCGACCCCCTCACAGTGTTCAAGAGAGAACTTGACAGACACCTCCAAATGATACCTGATCAACCAGGCTGTCATTCTTACGTCAGGCTACGAGCAGCCGCGTCCAACAGCCTGGTTGACAAGTCCAGCAACCAGGAGGCCTGGTCGAAAACCGGGCTTCCTGGTTGTTCGGAGATATTGCTCCCCGAAATCAACGCAAGGTGACCGCAAGGTGGTACTGTGTCATAGGCTTTCTGGCAGTCCAAGAAAATGCAGTTAGTTCACACTTCTCTTTCTTGCTTGTTTCTTGAGATTAGGGGAAGGGGGGGGGGATTATATGACATCATATTTAGGACTAAAGGGAAAGAGTTTTGGATAAGGAAATGTACAAGGGATAAGAGATGAGGGTTACTGAGAGAGAGAGAGAGAGAGAGAGAGAGAGAGAGAGAGAGAGAGAGAGAGAGAGAGAGAAAGAGAGAGAGAGATGTTGATAAAGACGGCAGGAAGGAGAGATAGAAGTGGAGAGTGAGAGAGGAAGAAGGCTATATAAATGTCTAACTACAGATAATAACCATAGAGTTTATAATGGCTGCGGGGTAGTAACAGTGATAGTCTAATGGTGGGCTGTGTGGTGTCTGTAGCGACGTGGGCAGCCTCAGTCTTCCCTGCGAGCAGCCGCCTCCAACAGCCTGGTTGATCAGTCCAGCAACGAGGAGGCCTGGTCGACGACCGGGCCGTGGGGACGCTAAGCCCCGGAACCACCTCAAGAGAACGGGTGGTTTGGACGGGGTTCGAGGGTGGTGGGTGCATAGGTGGACGAGGGTTGAATGAGCCTATGAGTAGATAGTCCAACGATTTGGTCTGCGTTCGAATCCTGGCCAGGGAAGATTGACTGGGCGCCAATCCGTAACTGCTATCACCTGTCATCAGTCGTCTGTTCCTGTATCCTACTGTGTAAACAAAACAAAAAAGTGACTCAACCTTAATTCATCCTCGAAGTCATATAGCAACTTTGAAATATTTTAATAAGTCAATATTTGACTAATGCAACAAATAACCAATTGAATGTATGAGTTTTTCACACTGTTCAATACTAAAATGATAACTCAATTATTAAATACTTTTATATATTGTAAGTTTATACGTAGGCCTAAGCAAAGTTCCGTAAGTTGTTGACCAGACCACACATTAGAAGGTGAAGGGACGACGACGTTTCGGTCCGCCCTGGACCATTCTCAAGTCGATTGACTTGAGAATGGTTCCTGATTCCGATTCCGATAGGTTCCGATACCTGATTCCGTAAGTTGTTTTAGCTGCGTTGATTTAGGCCGTATTTACCAAGCACGTATAGATATTGGAGGGAGATTGGAGACTTTCGGCGCCGTGGAGACGGGGGGACTTGCTGCATGGGTAACAGCTTTTCCTCCATATCAATCTACCCAGACTTTAGCGCCCTGGAGAGGCCACTCCAGACCGACAACTAGAGTCCAACTCCATAGTCTCCTGAGACTGATGGATGCCTACTACTACTACCAAGCACTTTTAGCGTCACAGCTTCGAAATAGTCAAGGGAAAACCAATAGTCAAAATCTAACATATGCACACTTGAATAAGTCAGTTTTGCTACTTATTCGTGGTGGATCCGGTGGGCCGGCCGTTGTTATGCTGATGGGCCGGTTCATTCAAGGTTAACCGACTGTTCGGTTAACAAGCTGTATATACGGAAGCAATCGCTTGTATAGTCCAGTCCTAACAATGTGTGGGGGGAGGGAGGGGGGGGGGTTGATTGACGTGCCATCCATCCCTAATTGTTTGCCCCTGTTCATCTAGCCGTAATTGGAGGACCTGATTGTAAATCGATTGGCAGGTCGTGTTCCATTCCAAACTAGTAGTAGGGTAAGGCTTACCCATCCCTCTCTGCCTCATCCCTTTCAAGTGGCATATAGTCGTAATGGCTTGGCGCTTTCCCCCTTGATAATTTCCCCTCTCATCCTGCTAACAGGGATCTGATTGGTAGATGTAGCCATCAGCTACAAAAGCCCGGGCCCGAGATCTACAGCTCGATAATGCTTAGGATATATACCTCTCTCTCTCTCTGTCTCTCTCTGTCTCTCTCTGTCTCTCTCTCTCTCTCTCTCTCTCTCTCTCTCTCTCTCTCTCTCTCTCTCTCTCTCTCTCTCTCTCTCTCTCTCTCTCTCTCTCTCCCTCCCTACCAGCGTTAATGGGGCATAGTAGATAAGCTTAATAAAGATAGGATTAAGAGATTACATAATGACTCCTTACTGCAGAAGCGGAAAGTGTGGGAGGTTTGGAGGGGGTTGGTGACGCAACTGTTTGGAGGCGTTGGTGACGCAAGTATTTGGAGGGGTTGGTGACGCAAGTGTTTGGAGGGGTTGGTGACGCAACTGTTTGGAGGAGGTTGATGACGCAAGTGTTTGGAGAGATGGGTGACGTCAGAGCAAGGTGAGGCAGCCCCCCCCCCCCCCCCGACACAACTCTGCGTCCTTAGCGTGCTTCTACCCGCACTCCTTCCCCCCCCCCCCCTACATCTTGAAATGATTTCGGGGCTTAGCGTCCCCGCGGCTCGGTCCTCGACCAGGCCTCCAAATACGAGAAGCTGTTACCCATGCAGCAGGTCCCCCATCTCCTACAGACAGGTTCAAGTATGATCAGAGTTATTCTCCTAGGCAGAGAACCAGAGAGCCAAAGCTCAACCACTCCCCTCCGCAAGCACAACTAGGTGAATACAGATACCCGAAGCACTTTATTTACCTCACGTTGGGTCTGTCGGAGCCGGTCGGCCGAGCGGACAGCACGCGGGACTTGTGATCCTGTGGTCCTGGGTTCGATCCCGGGCGCCGGCGAGAAACAATGGGCAGAGTTTCTTTCACCCTATGCCCCTGTTACCTAGCAGTAAATTAGGTACCTGGGTGTTAGTCAGCTGTCACAGGCTGCTTCCTGGGGGTGGATGCCTGGTCGAGGACCGGGCCGCGGGGACACTAAAAGCCCCGAAATCATCTCAAGATAACTTTTGTGGACGATCAGGTCTCGTGGCCCGGGTGTGGTCTGATCAACCAGGCTGTTAGTTGACTGGCCATCAGTTCCTAACGGAGCGCCCCTATTCACCCGACCCTTACAGTTTAACGGGTTGTGCACTGATTGGCGGACAATGTTCTAGGGGCGACTAGTAGGGCAAGGCTTGCTATTAGCTAAGGGAAGTAAGGGAAGGGAGAAGCTTTGAGCCTGTGAACAGGAGTTCGGAGTTGTCTGCTCCTGTACTCACCTGTGTCGAAAATAAACATAAAACAATTGAATGTAAGGAGAAGTGGTGCAAGTATGCTAGCTTGGAGGTGACGACTTGAGTGTGTGGGGGCGTGGGTGGCTCTTATGGGGGTGAGAGAGGGTCGTGTGGGGTGAGAGAGAGAGAGAGAGAGAGAGAGAGAGAGAGAGAGAGAGAGAGAGAGAGAGAGAGAGAGAGAGAGAAGGGGGGGGGGGCTGGTGCTGATGGCTTGGAGACTAAAAGGATGGTGATGGTTTGATAATGGCTGATGGTTAAGGTCTAACTGTAACCCCTTAGTTTGAGGGAGACGGGATATGGGTGTGTGTGTGTGTGGGGGGGCGGGGGAAGGAGGCAATTAACCGGTTGATGACACTGATATATACCTAAATCTCCTTCCTTCCCCCCCCCTCCCCCCCCTTACCTCTTTCCCTTACCTCTTTATAAATGAATTAACGCTAGGTAACAGCAAGGTAAGGATGAGTGTGGTTAAACGTCTGGTCAACCAGGCCTACTGATTGGTGGTTGGGGGGTGAAGTAGTCACGATGGATCTGTTACACTCGCTCAGGGGGTGACCAATCACCGTGTCGCTGGTGGGCTGACGTCATTAATCCCAATGTGTGGAACAATGCCTTCCTCTCAGCCAATTACACCGCCACTTGTCGCCATTTTCAACCTTTCACTACCCTGCTGTTACCTTCAGTACTCACTAAAGTTGTCCTTGTAGGAGAGGTTGAGCTTCGGCTCTTTGGCCCCCAGCCTCTCAACCGTCCGTCAACCGGTGTACAGGTTTCTGAGCCTATTGGGCTCTGTCATATCTACATTTGAAACTGTGTATGGAGTCAGCCTCCACCACATCACTGACTAATGCATTCCATTTGTTAACTACTCTGACACAGTGCCACTCAGGGATATTGTGGTGTTGCTGGTGTTCTGACTGGTTATGTTCTGAATGGTGGTGTTCTGACTGCTCGTGTACCATTTGGTGTTGTACCTTGTGATGCTGAACTGTACATTCAAGCAGTTGACTTGTTCATAGACAGCAGTAAGAGGATTCTGATTCAGTTAACCACTTCATGGTAACTAGTGCTGGTAACTTTAGGGAGCCGGTCGGCCGAGCGGACAGCACACTGGACTTGTGATCCTGTGGTCCTGGGTTCGATCCCAGGCGCCGGCGAGAAACAATGGGCAAAGTTTCTTTCACCCTATGCCCCTGTTACCTAGCAGTAAATAGGTACCTGGGTGTTAGTCAGCTGTCACGGGCTGCTTCCTGGGGGTGGAGGCCTGGTCGAGGACCGGGCCGCGGGGACACTAAAGCCCCGAAATCATCTCAAGATAACCTCAAGATAACTATGGATGTGACTGGCTGGTGGATAGGGCTGGTGGATAGGGCTGGTGGATTGGGCTGGTGGATAGGGCTGGTGGAGTGGGCTGGTGGAGTGGGCTGGTGGATAGGGCTGGTGGATTGGGCTGGTGGATGTAAGGGTAGGTTTGTGAGGGTTGGCGTGGGTGGGGTTGACAGGCACCGTTGCGTATCCTCTCCATTCAAGCATACGCGAGGAAAGGGCATTAAATTTAACTGCTCAGAGCCACAGTGAAAGGTCAGGGTTAAAGGTCAGCGTCCCACTCACGGAGTGTATTGTTTCATGACCCGGATACACGCCTCCGCCAGAGGTGTGTAATCCACAGAAGTGTGATCCACATATCCTTAATCCATATATTTGTAATCCACAGATGTTCAATCCAAAGATATGTAATCCACAGATGCATATGTTTTCCACAGGTGCATAATCCACAGATGTTCAATTCAAAGATGTGTAATCCACAGATGCATATGCTTTCCACAGGTGCATAATCCACAAGTGGGTAATCCACAGAAGCAAAATCCGCAGATCCACAATTCACAGACGTGTAATCTACAATCATATTTGTTTTACTTCAGTGTGGGACCACGTTCGAGGCGTAATTACGGCGCGTATTACGGATTACAGCGAGGTCCCAGTTCTCTGAGATAATTGGGTGTGGAGCAGTAAAATTGTACTCTCATTGGGCACCTTATTTAGACAGGAAATAGTCGTCGGAACTTGAGAACCAGCCGGAGGTAACGACAAGATGGCTGCCAAAATTCGTAACCAAACAAATGACGAGCTTTATACGCATAATGTATATAAAAAAACATTTAATTCACCTGGGTACTAGGAGACTTGAACCACCGACCCCCACGAGTGCTTCTTGTGGATAGGGCTTCTGTCACCACCTCGTTGTGGGGGTCTGGGGTTCAGTTCGAACCTATCACCGTGAAACATCATGTTATTTTCCGTTGCCCAATCGAAAACTTCACTAATATCTGCCTGTTGTTTGTCAGTGTCTTCTAAGGAGAAATTTTTCATGTTGCTTTTGGTATCATTTGCAAAGGATGACTAGAAGCTGTGACTAGTATTTTTGTCTATATCAGGTCCTTCTTGAGGGTGGACTCCTATATATCAGGTCCCCTTGAAGGTGAACTCATATATATATATCAGGTCCCCTTGAGGGTGGACTCCTATATATCACGTCCCCTTGAAGGTGAACTCCTATATATATATATATCAGGTCCCCTTGAGGGTGAACTCCTATATATATATCAGGTCCCCTTGAGGGTGAACTCCTATATATCAAGGTCCACCTTCAAGGTCCACCCTCAAGGTCCGTCTCACCAAGACACCCACCCGCACGGATCTATCATCTGACCACCATCATTTCATCATATTGTTGTTTGTTATACAGTATATAATATATAATATATATTATGTGTGTGTGTGTGGGTGTGTGTGTGTGTGTGTGTGTGTGTGTGTGTGTGTGTGTGTGTGTGTGTGTGTGTGTGTGTGTGTGTGTGTGTGTGTGTCCTCCCATTCGCTCTCTCTGTCTTTGGTCATGAAGTATGATTAAGTCTTAATCATACTTGACAAATACTCAGAAATATCGTCACGCCTGACCTGCAACTTTGGTCAGATCTGACATGCAGCTTTGGCCAGATCTGACCTGCAACTTTGGCCAGTCCTGACCTGCAACTTTGGCCAGTCCTGACCTGCAACTTTGGCCAGTCCTGACCTGCAACTTTGGCCAGTCCTGACCTGCAACTTTGGCCAGTCCTGCCCTGCAACTTTGGCCAATCCTGCCCTGCAACTTTGGCCAGTCCTGACCTGCAACTTTGGCCAGTCCTGCCCTGCAACTTTGGCCAATCCTGCCCTGCAACTTTGGTCAGGCCTGACATGCAACTTTGGTCAGGCCTGACATGCAACTTTGGTCAGGCCTGACATGCAACTTTCAACGTTGGTCAGTCCTGACCTGCAACTTAGGCCAGACCTGACCTGCAACAATGGTCCACGCGCGCCTGCATGGCGTCCGGCTCAGTGCAATAAGTAACAATTTTACCATTTTCGCTCACAATTTTACTGCAAGATGACATTAACTGTACTATATGTGAGGGTAATTAGGCAGCAATTTAGGTAATTATTGTGCATAATGCATATTATTTTAATTTTGTGCCAAGCAACGATTCAGAATGAGAAAATGACCACTTATGAAGTGATAAAGATAGCTGACACACACATTTAGATGAAATGGCTTCAAATGAGCTAATTGACAATTTGCTGCTCAGGTTAATTTTGTGGTCTCGTGCTCAAGGCATTACACATTACGTGTCTATGTCTATCCCATTTTGTGTGTATGCCTGTGCATAGACCTATGGCTGCATAGACCTATGGTTGTATAGACCTATGGTTGCATAGGCCTATGGATGCATAGACCTATGGTTGCATAGACCTATGGATGCATAGACCTATGGTTGCATAGACCTATAGTTGCATAGACCTATGGATGCAATGTAGTCTTCCAGCGAGGTGTTATTTAGCCTTGTACACAAGTGATACGCCTTTCCTATCCGGTATGAATATATTTCATTGAATTTTTAGCGAAGTTACTGGAAATGTGTGATATATTTCCTGTATATTTAAGTATAAATTAATTCTAATGGTCAAATTGATGGAACTGACGCCACTTCCATTCACTTCCAAGTGATTCCCATCAATCAGGTCGCATCACTGGATGTCAAGCAGCTCAACCACTTGGGCTGGACGGTAGAGCGACGGTCTCGTTCGCATGCAGGTCGGCGTTCAATCCCCGACCGTCCACAAGTGGCTGGCCACCATTCCTTCCCCCTCCCCGTCCCATCCCAAATTCTTATCCTGACCCCTTCCAAGAACTCTTGATGACTGAGGAGGGGTTACAGGACTGTCTGGGGGTAATCTTGAGGTTATCTTGAGATGATTTCGGGGCTTTTTTTTAGTGTCCCCGCGGCCCGGTCCTCGACCAGGCCTCCAACCCCAGGAAGCAGCCCGTGACAGCTGACTAACACCCAGGTACCTATTTTACTGCTAGGTAACAGGGGCATAGGGTGAAAGAAACTCTGCCCATTGTTTCTCGCCGGCGCCTGGGATCGAACCCAGGACCACAGGATCACAAGTCCAGCGTGCTGTCCGCTCGGCCGACAAAGACCCTGATTGACCGAGTTCAAATCCTTCAGGGGTCAAGAGTTTTCAAATGTATATTGGGTTGGGAACTTGGAAACCATATATATATATATATATATATATATATATATATATATATATATATATATATATATATATATATATATATATATATATACACCCCTTCTATATTGAAAATATATATATATATATATATATATATATATATATATATATATATATATATATATATATATATATATATATATATATATATGGTTTCCAAGTTTCCAAGCATATATATATATATATATATATATATATATATATATATATATATATATATATATATATATATATATATATATATACTGATGAACTCTGTGATCACGAGAGTTGGGTAAATGATTATGATAATACTGATTGAGAGAGTAATTAGGGCTGTAATTACCCCTGGAGCATAAGATTTGGTGGACATGTTGACAGTTCGAAGGGCTGTTTAGCTTTCCTTGAGGATGGTTAATTTTGGGGTTGGGATGATTGGAGAATGTATTAAGAGGGTATCTTAAGGGGGCATTACGGTCTAATTGGGTGTTGTGGCTCACTCGCTTCCTCTCCTAGTGGTACTGTTAGTCCTGGTGCCACTGTACGTGTCTGTAATTACCTAAGTGTAGTTACAGGATGAGAGCTACGCTCGTGGTGTCCCGTCTTCCCAGCACTCTTTGTCATATAACGCTTTGAAACTACTCACGGTCTTGGCCTCCACCACCTTCTCCCCTAACTTGTTCCAACCGTCTACCACTCTGCGAAAGTGAATTTTCTTATATTTCTTCGGCATCTGTGTTTAGCTAGTTTATATCTATGACCTCTTGTTCTTAAGAGGTGTCTGTGTGTACGTGTACGTGTCTGTGTACGTGTACGTGTCCTGTACGTGTCCTAGTGGTGGTGTGGGCGCTGGCAGGAAGCCCCTCATCATACCATTGTCATGATCTTCCTGTGTTGGTTGCCTCCGTGACAAGTAGGTGCTGAGGGAGTCAGTCGTCATCGTAGTGTACGCCTTCAGCTGTTTTACTCCAGCGGGGCGTCCAGCTGCTGCTGCTGCTGCCTCCTCACACAGCTGGCACTGGTGCCAGTTTGACCTGACAGCTGGGCCAGCGTCTCAGACTCGTCCCTGTGACACCTTTCCTTCATTCAGACGGGAGCTGTGGTGTTGGCACTGTTGTGTGGTGTGGGCACTGTTGTGTGGTGTTGGCACTGTTGTGTGGTGTTGGCACTGTTGTGTGGTGTTGGCACTGTTGTGTGGTGTTGGCACTGTTGTGTTGTAATGTTGGCACTGTTGTGTGTTATGTTGGCACTGTTGTGTGGTGTTGGCACTGTTGTGTGGTGTTGGCACTGTTGTGTGTTATGTTGGCACTGTTGTGTGGTGTTGGCACTGTTGTGTGGTGTTGGCACTGTTGTGTGTTATGTTGGCACTGTTGTGTGGTGTAATGTTGGCACTGTTGTGGTGTAATGTTGGCACTGTTGTGTGTCGTAATGTTGGCACTGTTGTGTGTCGTAATGTTGGCACTGTTGTGTACTCTAATATTGGCACTGTTGTGGTGTAATGTTGGCACTGTTGTGGTGTAATGTTGGCACTGTTGTGTCGTAACGTTGGCACTGTTGTGTCGCAATATTGGCACTGTTGTGTCGCAATATTGGCACTGTTGTGTCGCAATATTGGCACTGGATTTTGACGTAAAAATCAAAGAAAATCCAACATAAAAAAAATATGAAAAAAAATAGCATGAGGTCGCAACATTGACCCAGCATTCCGTTTTCTATTCGAGGACCTTCGATAAGTTTCAGACAATTTAATACATCATTTTACTGACGTTGTGAACGCTGGGGAGGACGGGCTAACCTGAGAACATCCCACCGTTCCCTACATATTAAAATCAGACCAGACTAGACTAGGTAACGAGAAGGCATCATAACAGAGACTTGATAACGAGGGGTGGCATCTAAATGTCATCAGGCATTAGTGCCTCACGGCATTCCGGGGCATCAAGAGGCATCAGTGCCAAGGAAGCGGCACAGCAGGGAAAATGAGGTCAGATAGGGACAATGAGATTTATTTTTTAGTCCTCCCTCTGATCCTCGATTCCATTTTTTGTTTTTAATCAAAGTGTGTCTCGCAGAAGGTGATGGTGAGGAGGGGTCGAGGTGATAGTGATGGTGGTGATGAAATGATGGTGATACCTGGTTGATACCTGGTTGATGGGGTTCTGGGAGTTCTTCTACTCCCCAAGCCCGGCCCGAGGCCAGGCTCGACTTGTGAGAGTTTGGTCCACCAGGCTGTTGCTTGGAGCGGCCCGCAGGGCCACGTACCCACCACAGCCCGGCTGATCCGGAACTTCTCTTAGAAAACCGTCCAGTTTTCTCTTGAAAATGTCCACGGTTGTTCCGGCAATATTTCTTATGCTCGCTGGGAGGACGTTGAACAACCGCGGACCCCTGATGTTTATACAGTGCTCTCTGATTGTGCCTATGACACCTCTGCTCTTCACAGGTTCAATCTTGCATTTTCTTCCATATCGTTCACTCCAGTACGTTGTTATTTTACTGTGTAGATTTGGGACCTGACCCTCCAGTATTTTCCAGGTGTATATTATTTGGTATCTCTCTCGTCTCCTTTCTAGAGAGTACATTTGGAGAGCTTTGAGACGATCCCAATAATTTAGGTGTTTTATCTCGTCTATGCGTGCCGTATATGTTCTCTGTATTCCCTCTATTTCAGCAATCTCTCCTGCTCTGAAGGGGGAAGTGAGTACTGAGCAGTACTCGAGACGGGACAGCACAAGTGACTTGAAGAGTACAACCATTGTGATGGGATCCCTGGATTTGAAAGTTCTCGTAATCCATCCGATCATTTTTCTGGCTGACGCGATATTTGCTTGGTTATGCTCCCTAAACGTTAGATCGTCGGACATCATTATTCCCAAATCCTTGACATGCTGTTTTCCTACTATGGGAAGATTCGATTGTGTTTTGTACCCTGTATTATGTTTCAGATCCTCATTTTTGCCGTACCTGAGTACCTGAAATTTATCACTGTTAAACATCATGTTATTTTCTGCTGCCCAATCAAAAACTTTGTTGACATCTGCTTGTAGTTTTTCAATGTCTTCAGCAGAGGTAATTTTCATGCTGATTTTTGTGGTGGTGGTGATTAGGGTTGATTGATGAATCAGCCTTTCTCACCATCACTCACGAATGAAATGCCATTTAACGTAGGCCTATTTATTAAACCACGAATATAAAAAAAACGTGTTTTACACCGTATACTGAGTGTGCCGGAACAACCGTGGACATCTTCAAGAGAAAACTGGACGGTTTTCTAAGAGAAGTTCCGGATCAGCCGGGCTGTGGTGGGTACGTGGCCCTGCGGGCCGCTCCAAGCAACAGCCTGGTGGACCAAACTCTCACAAGTCGAGCCTGGCCTCGGGCCGGGCTTGGGGAGTAGAAGAACTCCCAGAACCCCATCAACCAGGTAACCAGGTATCAACCAGGTGTGTGTGTGTTTGTGTGTGTGTGTGTGTGTGTGTGTGTGTGTGTGTGTGTGTGTGTGTGTGTGTGTGTGTGTGTGTGTGTGTGTGTGTTTGTCGCCCCATTGTGTGGTTCTCAACCCAAATAGGTCGCGTTTTTAATTAAATCGCCCAATCTGTTAAATATGCGACATATTATATCAAATTACTGCACCCAGATATCGACGTTTTATCGTCGATATCTGATGTGTAGCTTTGATAGCACACCAAAGCTCGATAGCTTTGGTGTGTAGTACAGCTGAACCTGATTGATTGGGATTGGGGAGTTCTTCTGCTCCCCAATCCCGACCCCGGGGGCCCACCAGGCTTGACTAGTGAGAGCTTGGTCCAACAGGCTGTTGCCCAGGGGCCCAGATTCACGAAGCAGCTATGCATGTACTTACGAACGTGTACATCTTTCCTCAATCTTCGACGCCTTTGGTTAGTGGTGGTACTGGAAATGGTACTGGTAGTAGTGATGGTACTGGTGGTGGTACTGAAAGTGGCAGTGGTGGTGGTACTAGTAATTGTACTGGTGGTGGTACTGGTGGTACTGGAAGTGGCAGTGGTGGTGGTACTAGTAATTGTACTGGTGGTGGTACTGGTAGTGGTGGTGGCGGCGGCAACCACCCTACTTCTATAACCGCAGCGGTCATTGCCGGGATAATTAAGACGGTTAATGCCACTTACCGCTGGAGACCCTTATAATTGTGGTTCGTGAAGTGGCCGGCTACCGTGACAAAGTGTGGTCACGCTAGTAGTGTATCATGGGACACTACAGGGTGAGGGGTTGTTGGCCGGGTGGAATGGTTGTCAGTCGAGGGGTAACGTATTGTGGATGTAAGGAATGTTTGATGGATGTGTGGTGGATGGGTCGATGGGCAGGTGGATGGCAGGATATCTTGAGGTTATCTTGAGATGATTTCGGGGCTTTTTTTTTTTTTTAGTGTCCCCGCGGCCCGGTCCTCGACCAGGCCTCCACCCCCAGGAAGCAGCCCGTGACAGCTGACTAACTCCCAGGTACCTATTTACTGCTAGGTAACAGGGGCATTCAGGGTGAAAGAAACTTTGCCCATTTGTTTCTGCCTCGTGCGGGAATCGAACCCGCGCCACAGAATTACGAGTCCTGCGCGCTATCCACCAGGCTACGAGGCCCCCCTCCACCAGGCTACGAGGCCCCCCAACGAGGATGAACACACCAGAGGTATATATATCTATGAATATATATATATGAACATATCTTGAATGGTCCACACTGGTCCCCAATCTGTAAGTCAACCTGTAATAGCATATATTTAAATTTTATAAAAGATATCCGAATAGAGCTTCAGCTCATGTTAATGTTAGATTTTGGTGCACTCGGAATCGGTAGCACCCTAGTTCTGGCACCTCCAGCTTTGGCACCCCCAGCTCTGGCACCCCCCAGCTCTGGCACCCCCAGCTCTGGCACCCCCCAGCTCTGGCACCCCCAGCTCTGGTACCCCCCAGCTCTGGCACCCCCCAGCTCTGGCACCCCCAGCTCTGGCACCCCCAGCTCTGGCACCCCCCAGCTCTGGCACCCCCAGCTCTGGTACCCCCCAGCTCTGGCACTCCCAGCTTTGGCACTCCCAGCTCCAAATGTGTATATCACCCAAAATCTATTTGATGTTCACAGGAAAGGGTCGACTCCCCCTCTATATTGAGGTCATTATTTTTGTCTGTATCATGTATATACGCCCATTATACCATACTGTATTATGGAAGCCGCCGAGAGATGAAATTTCATGAAAAACTATTAAAATAGAACTTTTTTCCTTTCATCTCATACACTCTGTGGTGTTATAAGGCCGAGGACTTCTGAGAATCAGCATAGAAATTCGTTAAGCCGGAGGTATCGTAATCTTTTAATGATCACAGACACCAATGGCTTACCCAATATGGAATCAAAACATGGAATGGAGATAGAGTTATTAACTGTGACATTTAATGACCCTGTTATTACGTTCCCATGCTCTTAAAAAGGGGCGTGAATACCCAAAAGGGTTTTGGATCCCTCCGATTAAGAACCCCTTCTATCTACCTACCTACCTGCCTACCTCCCTATCTACTTACCTACCTACCTATCTACCCCCTGCGCTAAACGAATGAATATTTCCAAAATCATTTCTGGTGCACTGAGTACTTGTTACTACAGCCAAAGAGAGTTGGGGAGAGAGAGAGAGAGGGAGAATAACTTCCATGGAGAAGTTATGTGAATTCTTAAAATAGTTACAATAATAGGATGTTATTCTGCATCGCTCTATGCAACAGTGGCTAGTTATAAATGACTATTTTTTCAATTTTTTGGCTATTTACTTCGGTGTTTTATATTTTTATTGGAAGACGCAGCTCATGGGATTCAGGGTAATCGATTTTGCTCTTTATTCGCTACTTGAGGTTATCTTGAGATGATTTCGGGGCTTTTTAGTGTCCCCCGCGGCCCGGTCCTCGACCAGGCCTCCACCCCCAGGAAGCAGCCCATGACAGCTGACTAACTCTTGAGATCTATCTTGAGGTTATCTTGAGATGATTTCGGGGCTTTTTAGTGTCCCCGCGGCCCGGTCCTCGACCAGGCCTCCACCCCCAGGAAGCAGCCCGTGACAGCTGACTAACTCTTGAGATCTATCTTGAGGTTATCTTGAGATGATTTCGGGGCTTTTTAGTGTCCCCGCGGCCCGGTCCTCGACCAGGCCTCCACCTCCAGGAAGCAGCCCATGACAGCTGACTAACACCCAGGTACCTATTTTACTGCTAGGTAACAGGGGCATAGGGTGAAAGAAACTCTGCCCATTGTTTCTCGCCGGCACCTGGGATCGAACCCAGGACCACAGGATCACAAGTCCAGCGTGCTGTCCGCTCGGCCGACCGGCTCCCTAGTGAGATAGTGTGTGGAAAAATGTGTGTGATAGTGTGTGCTCTCAATCGACTTGAGAATGGTCCAGGACGGACCGAAACGTCGTCGTCCCTTCAACTTCTAGTGTGTGGTCTGGTCACCGTGTTCTCCTCTCGTGTAGCCTCAGAAGAGAGGTGGACGTGGGGATAGGGGGATTAGCCAGGGGATAGGGGTGGAAGGGGGTGTTTTGGGAGGGGGGGGGGAGGTGAATGGGTTGTAGGGATAGGTGTTGAGAGGTTAACTACATGTATATATACATATATATATATGTATACATATATAACTACATGTATACACCGCCAGGGGCGCCTGACAGCTGATTGGACAGCGCTTCGGATTCGTAGTCCTGAGGTTCCGGATTCGATCCCCGGTGGAGGCGGAGACAAATAGGCAATATGTTTCTCTCACCCTGATGCCCCTGTTACCTAGCAGGAAATAGGTACCTGGGAGTTAGACAGCTGCTACCGGCTGCTTCCTGGTAGGGTGTGTAACAAAAAAGAGGCCTGGTCGAGGACCGGGCCGCGGGGACGCTAAGCCCCGAAATAACTTCAAGATAACCACATACAGACAGTATGCCAGGCAACACACGCACACACACACACACACACACACACACACACACACACACACACACACACACACACACACACACACACACACACACACACACACACATGAGCCACAGGGACATTAGAAGGAACTTTTTTAGTGTCAGAGTGGTTGACAAATGGAATGCATTAGGCAGTGATGTGGTGGAGGCTGACTCCATACACAGTTTCAAGTGTAGATATGATAGAGCCCAGTAGGCTCAGGAACCTGTACACCAGTTGATTGACGATTGAGAGGCGGGACCAAAGAGCCAGAGCTCAACCCCCGAAAACACAACTAGATGAGTATACTGTAAGAACCATACACAACCAGTGTATAAGTGTACACTGTAATAACAGTGTACACTTATACACTGTATAAGTTGATGGAGATGAGAGATGGCGATACAGGCTAGCAGACAAGGCAGACACGTAGACAGAGCAGACAAGCAGATAGGTAAATAAAAAGACATAGAAACAATCTGCCAAGCAGACAGTATAACATGATAGGCGGACAAGAACACAAGCAGACAAAGGCTGACATGTAAACAGGCAGACGAGGAAACCAGGGGCCAGATTCACGAAAGCACTTACGCAAGCACTTACGAACCTGTACATCTTTTCTCAATCTTTGGCAGCTTTGTTTACAATTATTAAACAGTTAATGAGCTCCGAAGCACCAGGAGGCTGTTTATAACAATAACAACAGTTGAATGGGAAGTTTTCATGCTTGTAAACTGTTTAATAAATGTAACCAAAGCCGTCAAAGATTGAGGAAAAATGTGCACGTTCGTAAGTGCTTGCGTAAGTGCTTTCGTGAATCTGGCCCCAGAATTACAAACACACTCTAGATCATAAAAAGAAGCGTTAGAAAGTGAACTAAGTGAATATATGCTACCCAATGCCATTCACATCCCAAAGACGGTCGTAGCCCGACGCAGTTGTAGGTCTTTACAACGACTTGACCGCACTTACAAGACTTTAGGACCACTTGAAGAGTCGCATAATAGAGGTGTCATTTACACTGAATTGCCAGTATATGATGTCACCGCTCCCGCAAGGAGGACTGAGGAAGACTATAGGAAGACGTTAGTGAATGCTGGACGCGTTCCTTTACGACGAGTCGTAGATGGTTACGTCTTGTACACTGAAAACACTGGTGCTTCGGAGCTCATTACAACTGTTTAATAATTGTAAACAAAGCCGCCAAAGATTGAGAAAAGATGGACACGTTCGTAAGTGCCGGCGTAACTGCTTCGTGAATCTGGCCCCTTCATTTATTTAACAGTTTACAAGCATGAAAACATCCCAATCAACTGTTGCTATTGATATAAACAGCCTCCTGGTGCTTCGGAGCTCATTAGCAGTTTAATAATTGTAAACAAAGTCGCCAAAGATTGAGAAAAGATGGACACGTTCGTAAGTGCCGGCGTAACTGCTTCGTGAATCTGGCCCCTAGGAAGCTAAACCCAGGTTGTACCCGGACAATATTAGTTCAGCGATCATCTGCTCCACCGGTGGGGGAATGGTGGCACTAAGAGGCCCTTTGAACCACCTTTGGGAAGAGTAGAGACCGCTCAGGGTGGAAGTAAATCCGATCAGATTGGTGTCGGGGGCGATACAAAGGAGAGCCGGATAGGAGAGCTTTATCTGTCTGATTGGCCAGGTGGAGTTGTTGAGACGACTCTGGAGGAGGCTTCATTAATGATAGGACCCACAGATGAGGCTTCATCACTGCTAGGACCCACAGACGAGGCTTCTTCATTGATAGGACTCCCAGATGAGGCTTCATCAATGATAGGACCCACAGATGAGGCTTCATCATTGATAGGACTCCCAGATGAGGCTTCATCAATGATAAGACCCACAGATGAGGCTTCATCAATGATAGGACCCACAGATGAGGCTTCATCACTGCTAGGACTCACAGACGAGGTTTCATCAATGATAGGATCCCACAGATGAGGCTTCATCAATGATAGGACCCCGGGACGAGGCTCCTGTGAGGCAATACAAGAGGGGGGGTGGGTTGCCAGGTGTGTATTGGCTTTGTGTATACTCACCTAGTTGTACTTACAGGAGGTTCAGCTTCGGTTCTTTGGTCCCGCCTCTCTACTGTCAACTGGTGTACAGGTTCCTGAGCCTATTGGGCTCTTATCATATTTACATTTGAAACTGTGTATGGAGTCAGCCTCCACCACATCACTGCCTAATGCATTCCATTTACTAACTAATCTGACACTGAATACTGTGTGTGTGTGTGTGTGTGTGTGTGTGTGTGTGTGTGTGTGTACTCACCTAGTTGTACTCACCTAGTTGTGTTTGCGGGGGTTGAGCTCTGGCTCTTTGGTCCCGCCTCTCAACCGTCAATCAATTGATGTACAGATTCCTGAGCCTACTGGGCTGTGTGTGTGTGTGTGTGTGTGTGTGTGTGTGTGTGTACTCACGTAATTGTGCTTGCGGGGGTTGAGCTTTGGCTCTTTGCTCTTTGGTCTACTCTCTCTCTCTCTCTCTCTCTCTCTCTCTCTCTCTCTCTCTCTCTCTCTCTCTCTTCACTACCTCAACTTCTTCTCCTTCATTAATAGAGCGCGCACATACGAAAAGGACAAGCGCGCGCACTCACGCATCTGTACTTTGCTGTTGATAATTGACATAAATTAATTATCTTAAGAGAGAGAGAGAGAGACAACAATTTAATGGAACAGAAAGTGAAGGTGATCTCATGAAACCTGAGCAAGAGTGATTATTGTGTACTTGAGCAAAATACTATCACCTTCAAAGTCAAGTCCAAACCTCTGCCTGCCTGCTTGCTTGTCTGTCTGTCTGTCTGTCTGTCTGTCTGTCTGTCTGTCTGTCTGTCTGTCTGTCTGTCTGTCTGTCTGTCTACCTGCCTGCTTGCTTGTCTGTCTGTCTGCCTGCCTGCCTGCCTGCCTACCTGCCTGCTTGCTTGTCTGTGGGTCTGTCTGTCTGCCTGCCTGCCTGCCTGCCTGCCTGCTTGCTTGTCTGTGGGTCTGTCTGTCTGTCTGCCTGTCTGCCTGCCTGCCTGCCTGCCTGCCTGCTTGCTTGTCTGTGGGTCTGTCTGTCTGTCTGTCTGCCTGCCTGCCTGCCTGCCTGCCTGCTTGCTTGTCTATCAGCCTGCCTGCTTGCCTGCCTGCCTGCTTGCTTGTCTGCCTGCCTGCCTGCCTGCCTGCCTGCCTGCCTGCTTGCCTGCCTGCCTGCTTGCTTGTCTGCCTGCCTGCCTGCCTGCTTGCCTGCTTGTCTGTCTGTCTGTCTGTCTGTCTGTCTGCCTGCCTGCCTGCCTGCCTGCCTGCCTGCCTGCCTGCCTGCTTGCTTGTCTATCTGCCTGCCTGCTTGCCTGCCTGCCTGCTTGCTTGTCTGTCTGTCTGTCTGTCTGCCTGCCTGCCTGCTTACCTGCCTTCCTTCCTGCCTTCCTACCTACCTGCCTATCTACTTTTGAGATTACCATACCTACAGGTTACCTTACCCTGAGGTAACCTTGTCTTGAGGTTACCTTGAGGTTTCCTTGGGGGGGGGGTAGCTCTCAGGATCAATGTTCCAGCGGCCCGGTCTCTAACCAAGCCTCCTGGTTGACGGACTGTTTTATCAGGCTTGTATGGACGCCGCAGCACGCAATCTGACCGATAAATTACAGCCAAGTTCATCAGGTGTGAGTCGGTCGGCCGAGCGGACAGCACGCTGGACTTGTGATCCTGTGGTCCTGGGTTCGATCCCAGGCGCCGGCGAGAAACAATAGGCAGAGTTTCTTTGACCCTATGCCCCATGTTATCTAGCAGTAAAATAGGTACCTGGGTGTTAGTCAGCTGTCACGGGCTGCATCCTGGGGGTGGAGGCCTGGTCGAGGACCGGGCCGCGGGACACTAAAAGCCCCGAAATCATCTCAAGATAATCTCAAGATAACCTAGTTGTGCCCAAACGCTCCGGCGCTTGTGTCGTAACAGCATCCTCGGAGGACACAGCATCTGTAGAGGACAGGGGGGCCTGACAGCTGGGTGGACAGCGCTTCGGATTCGTAGTCATGAGGTTCCGGGTTCGATCCCCGGCGGAGGCAGAGACAAATGGGCAAAATGTTTTTTTCACCCCTGATGCTCCTGTTCACCTAGCAGTATATTGGTACCTGGGGAGTTAGATAGCTGCTACAGGCTGCTTCCTGGGAATGTGTAATAAAGAGGCCTGGTTGAGGACCGGGCCGCGGGGACGCTAAGCCCCGAAACCATCTCAAATTAACCTCAAGAATATATTGGGCAATTGTAACAACTAAGGGAGCTTATATGGTTCAGTTAGTTATAATATCTACTAGAGGTAGGCTAATTGGCTATAATATCCCCTAGAGGTAGGCTAATTGGCCATAATATCCCCTAGAGGTAGGCTAATTGGCCATAATATCCCCTAGAGGTAGGCTAATTGGCTATAATATCCCCTAGAGGTAGGCTAATTGGTTGTAAAATCCAGTAGAGAGAGCCTAATTGGTTATAAAATCCACTAGGGGGTAGCCTAATTGGCTATAATATCCACTAGGGGGTAGCCTAATTGGCTATAATATCCCCTAGGGGTAGCCTAATTGGTTATAAAATCCACTAGGGGGTAGCCTAATTGGCTATAATATTCACTAGGGAGAGCCTAATTGGCTATAATATCTACTAGGGGGTAGCCTAATTGGCTATAATATCTACTAGGGGTAGTCTAATTGGCTATAATATCTACTAGGGGTAGGCTAATTGGTAATAAAATCCACTAGGAGTAGCCTAATTGGCTATAATATCCACTAGAGGAAGGCTAATAGGTTATAATATCCACTAAGGGGTAGCCTAATTGGATTCCAGGTAACATTTGAAGCCACAGAGTGCTAACACAGGAAGTTTAAAGAGTCAAGAGCAGTAATTTCTCAAGAATCATCTCAAGATAACCTCAAGAAGTAATGATGAGCAGCGTAGCAGTGAAAGCGCTGGCTTGTGTGTCGTTGTATATACCAAACCTTGAGGTTACCTTGAGGTGCTTCCGGGGCTTAGCGTCCCCGCGACCCGGTCGTCGACCAGGTCTCCTGGTTGCTGGACTGATCAACCAGGCTGTTGGACTGTTTTGACTGGACTGTTGGACTGTTTATAACCATGAGTTATACCGGTAATGGGACCGAAGAGCATGTGATATCTCTCGTTGCACTCAGGATAGCGAAAACAGGAACGGGTATGTGCACTTCAGCAGACACATACCCGTTCTCCCACTAGCTTATAGTCAATATTTTGCTTATGGATAAGTGCATATGTGATATACTAATTGATTGTGAATATTTGAGTTTACCTGAAAAGCTGAATAGAAAGCCACGACCTAACCTAATCTTCTTAGTCAGTGGTTGTTAGTCATTCGTGCTTGTTAATGAATGCCGTTGGCATAGCACAACAGACTAGTAGAACGGGGTTCGAACACTGAAGCATCGGATGTATATCCTGTTTCGTAGACCTGTGCAAATGTTATCGATTTGCGGTATTGAATTTCCATTTATATATCAACTTAACCTTATTGTAAAGTTATATTGAGATGATTTCGGGGCTTAGCGACCCCGCGGCCAGGTCCTCGACCAGGCCTCCTTTTTGTTACACATCTCCCAGGAAGCAGCCCATAGCAGCTGTCTAACTCCCAGGTACCTATTTACTGCTAGGTGAACAGATACATCACGGCGAAAGAAACTCTGCCCATTTGTTTCCGCATCCACCGGGGATTGAACCCGGAACCTTAGGACTAGGAATCCCGAGCGCTGTCCACTCAGCCGTCATGCCCCGTCGTTGTAACTGTACAGTTTATAACGACTTAATCTTACACGCTTACATCAATGTTAATGTATTATTGTGCTATGGATATCCACTTATCGTCAGGATAAGAGGATATACATTATGAATATAGCTTATTCGCGATGTATATCTTATGTATGTATATATATATATATATATATATATATATATATATATATATATATATATATATATATATATATATATATATAAAACATACACGGATTTGTGGATATATATATATATATATATATATATATATATATATATATATATATATATATATATATATATATATATATATATATATAATGAAGGTGAAAACATGGGGGATACATAAGGGATAAACATAGGGGCTGCAGAAGGCTTATTGGCCCATACGAGGCATCTCCTATCCAAACACAAAGATTAATCCAGTGTAATTGGCCTGTTATGTTGGACATTGTCTTCTGTGTTGGCATCGATATGTTCTTGTCTTGTCCTTACTCTCATGGTGGGTAGAGTAAATATATATATATATATATATATATATATATATATATATATATATATATATATATATATATATATATATATATATTACACCCTGCGTGCCTGTCCTGACTAGGGTGTCTATCCTATTTACCCTATTCTAGGCTGCGTATCCTTATTTACACTCCGAGTAGGCCAAATTTTCATTCTGAAATCCTTTTCCCCCTCATTTCATTCAGACTTAGTGACGCCCACGACCTTCTTGGGCTTCTTCTGTTGCTCATTTCTACGCAGATGTTTTAAATAAAGCCCTGTAGTTCCCTGGGATATCGTCCCTGGAACCATTTGAGGATTTCATTCTAATTGCTTTTGGCCATTCTGCCTCGGGTGATCGTGCTGTTTGTACAGGAGTTTCGTCAAGGAGTGGGTTTGGTGATAGCTTTTTTGGGGGGGGGTTGGGGGGGGGGGTTGGGGTTGGGAGGGGGGAGGGGTTGGGGAGGGGGGAGGGGGATACCTGGTTGATACCTGGTTGATGGGGTTCTGGGAGTTCTTCTACTCCCCAAGTCCGGCCCGAGGCCAGGCTCGACTTGTGAGAGTTTGGTCCACCAGGCTGTTGCTTGGAGCGGCCCGCAGGCCCACATACCCACCACAGCCCGGTTGGGGGGTTTGTATGGTGATGCCATTCTTGTTATTCTTAAGATGGGGTGGAGGAGGGGTTCTTATCTGTTGGGGTGTGGGTGGAGGGTAGTTTGTGTGTGTGTGTTGTTGTTTGTGTGAGTAGGGGTTGTTTGTGTGTGTGGGGGGGGGGAGGGTGTGCCGTTGTTTGAGTGGAGGGTAGTTTTCGGGAATAGGGAATTGGGGGGGGGGGATGGAGGTAGTTTGTGTAAGTATGGGGTTGAGTTTGTGTGTGTGAGGGGGGGGGTAAGGGTGATTGAATGAGTGAGAACAATCAGCTGGTGGAAGAAGCTGATTGTTCCACCAGCTGATTGTAAATGTAAATGAGAAGGAAGTGAAGTAACAGCTGTTGCTTAACCCCCACTGGTCATCAGAGGATCGAACGCCGACCCTGCAAGAACAGCGAGACCCTCACTCCTACCTTCTTGATACCTGCTTGAAAGGGTTCTGGGAGTTCTTCTACTCCCCCAAGCCCGGCCCGAGGCCAGGCTTGACTTGTGAGAGCTTGGTCCACCAGGCTGTTGCTTGGAGCGGCCCGCAGGCCAGGCTTGACTTGTGAGAGCTTGGTCCAACAGGCTGTTGCTTGGAGCGGCCCGAGGCCAGGCTTGACTTGTGAGAGCTTGGTCCAACAGGCTGTTGCTTGGAGCGGCCCGCAGGCCAGGCTAGACTTGTGAGAGCTTGGTCCAACAGGCTGTTGCTTGGAGCGGCCCGCAGGCCAGGCTTGACTTGTGAGTGCTTGGTCCAACAGGCTGTTGCTTGGAGCGGCCCGCAGGCCAGGCTTGACTTGTGAGAGCTTGGTCCAACAGGCTGTTGCTTGGAGCGGCCCGCAGGCCAGGCTTGACTTGTGAGAGCTTGGTCCAACAGGCTGTTGCTTGGAGCGGCCCGCAGGCCAGGCTTGACTTGTGAGAGCTTGGTCCAACAGGCTGTTGCTTGGAGCGGCCCGCAGGCCAGGCTTGACTTGTAAGAGCTTGGTCCAACAGGCTGTTGCTTGGAGCGGCCCGCAGGCCAGGCTTGACTTGTGGGAGCTTGGTCCAACAGGCTGTTGCTTGGAGCGGCCCGCAGGCCAGGCTTGACTTGTGAGAGCTTGGTCCAACAGGCTGTTGCTTGGAGCGGCCCACAGGCCAGGCTTGACTTGTGAAAGACCTGTTGGCCTGTTCCAACCAGTTCAAATGAACAAGGAAGCCTTAACTATCCACTAACGTAACGTCCCAGTAACGAGCAGTTTGACTTGTCTTACTGAAGACTTCACGTTAAGCAAAAACACGATATTACAAGCAAGCATTATACGAGTTTGTGGTCTGTAATTGGCTGTTTATGTGAGCTATAATTGGCTGTTTATGTGAGCTATAATTGGCTGTTTATGTGAGCTATAATTGGCTGTTTATGTGAGCTATAATTGGCTGTTTATGTGAGCTATAATTGGCTGTTTATGTGAGCTATAATTGGCTGTTTATGTGAGCTATAATTGGCTGTTTATGTGAGCTATAATTGGCTGTTTATGTGAGCTATAATTGGCTGTTTATGTGAGCTATAATTGGCTGTTTATGTGAGCTATAATTGGCTGTTTATGTGAGCTATAATTGGCTGTTTATGTGAGCTATAATTGGCTGTTTATGTGAGCTATAATTGGCTGTTTATGTGAGCTATAATTGGCTGTTTATGTGAGCTATAATTGGCTGTTTATGTGAGCTATAATTGGCTGTTTATGTGAGCTATAATTGGCTGTTTATGTGAGCTATAATTGGCTGTTTATGTGAGCTATAATTGGCTGTTTATGTGAGCTATAATTGGCTGTTTATGTGAGCTATAATCGCTTCCTTATGTGCCGTGTTTCCCAGTGCTTGTTATTAAGTCTGTGAGAGATGGAGACTTCGGCGTTTTCTTCAAGTTGTGATAGTTATACAGCATTATTTTGAAAGGTTTCTCATGCGCTGTTTATGTTGCGCATCGCATGTGGTGTTGCAAACCATGTTGCAGGGAAGAGGGAGGACGATGGCCACGGACCAACATGTGGGGGCGTGGCCACGGACCGTTATGTGGTGGCGTGGCCACGGACCGTTATGTGGGGGCGTGGCTACGGGGCAACATGTGGGGATGTGGCTACGGGGCAACATGTGGGGGCGTGGCCACGGACCGTTATGTGGGGGCGTGGCCACGGACCGTTATGTGGGGGTTTGGCTACGGGGCAACATGTGGGGATGTGGCTACGGGGCAACATGTGGGGGCGTGGCCACGGACCGTTATGTGGGGGCGTGGCCACGGACCGTTATGTGGGGGCGTGGCCACGGACCGTTATGTGGGGGCGTGGCCACGGACCGTTATGTGGGGGCGTGGCCACGGACCGTTATGTGGGGGTGTGGCTACGGACCGTTATGTGGGGGCGTGGCCACGGACCGTTATGTGGGGGTGTGGCTACGGGGCAACATGTGGGGGCGTGGCCACGGACCGTTATGTGGGGGCGTGGCCACGGACCGTTATGTGGGGGCGTGGCCACGGACCGGCACGAGCCGCAATGATCCATTACTGCTGCTTTACGGAAGTGTCTGCCATTAGACACTATTATGAAGTCGAGCAATTAGGTGTGTGTGTGTGTGTGTGTGTGTGTGTGTGTGTGTGTGTGTGTGTGTGTGTGTGTGTGTGTGTGTGTGTGTGTGTGTACACACTCTATACACACACACACACACACACACACACACACACACACACACACACACACACACACACAAATGAGCCACAGAGATATTAGAAAGAACTTTTTTAGTGTCAGAGTGGTTGAGAAATGGAATGCATTAGGGAGTGATGTGGTGGAGGCTGACTCCATACACAGTTTTAAATGTAGATATGATAGAGCCCAATAGGCTCAGGAATCCGTACACCAGTTGATTGACAGTTGAGAGGCGGGACCAAAGAGCCAGAGCTCAACCCCCGCAAACACAACTAGGTGAGAACAACTAGGAGAGTACACTACAACCTTTCGGAGCGTCTGAGAGAGTCCCTGGCATAAGGGGCTCACCTGCTTCCCTCCGTCTTAAGATTCAAGGGACATAAGGGGCATACACAGGTTGATTGGGGTGCTCCAGCCGGTGAGGGAGCGCCGAGTTACGTCTCATTTGTAGCTGTCTCAAGAACGGAATCTTAAGGCGAGGAGGAGGTCCTGGAGGGAAGACTGAAGGAGAAAGTCTGGAGGAATAGGTAGCGCAGACTTGGGAGAACCAATTTAGGAGAGTTAGCCCCGAGACTTTCAGACTTTCAGATGGTTGTAAATCGTCAAAAAAGTCAGAAAAAAGTGTTTTCTGACAACATAACCATGACAACATGACAACATGACAACATAACCATGACAACATGACAACATGACAACATGACAACATAACCATGACAACATGACAACATGACAACATAACCATGACAACATGACAACATGACAACATGACAACATGACAACATAACCATGACAACATGACAACATGACAACATGACAACATGACAACATGACAACATGACAACATGACAACATGACAACATAAAAAATTACTGCATTATTTTACTACAAATAACTAAGCTTAAAACATTACTTTTACCCGGAAGATGGGAGCAGATCGGACTTGTGATCCTGTGGTCCCGGGTTCGATCCTGGGCGCCGGAGAGAAACAATGGCCAGAGTTTCTTTCACCCTATGCCCCTGTTACCTAGCAGTAAAATATGTACCTGGGTGTTAGTCAGCTGTCACGGGCTGCTTCCTGGAGGTGGAGGCCTGGTCGAGGACCGGGCCGCGGGGACACTAAAGCCCCGAAATCATCTCAAGATAACCTCAAGATAACCAGCCCAGTCCTCGACCAGACCTCCTTTTTGTTGCAAAAGTTGCAAGGCCTAAGGAAACGGGAAATTAGGTGATTTGAGAGGGATATGGATATACAGGTTTCGCATCGCAATATTTTGGAGGGAAGGGAAGGAAGCTATCAAAAGAAAGCGCCAAGACTTTTTGCCAAGTAGCAAAATGAGGTTTAACAAAGTATTAAAACGTAAACCTTATGACGCTAACGTGTTTACTAATACGTCGCATTTCTAACGTATTGCACGATTCCTTTTAAATCCGACGATACGAACTCAACTAACCCGATCCTTCCAGACTAAGGCTCGGAGAACGTCGATATCACGATGCTTTAATTTTTAATAACAAGTTGCAATTTTTAACGGGTTGATCGATTCCGTGCAAAATGCGACGTATTAATGAGAAGACGGGTTCGTTGATGATGAGAAATTAATGAGAAATATGAGGCAAGAGAAAAACTTGACTCACAAGATGGTGACGTGAGCACCCATAAGATTAATATTAAAGACACATCTTTGACCTTTTTACGGGATCACCATAGCCCGTGCTACATGGACACTTCGTCCTGAGTAGCTAAATCTATAACAACAACAACCTGTGATGAGGTAAAGGACAAGAGGAGGAGGAGGAGGAGGTAGAGAAGATGGTGAGGAGAGAGAGAAACAGAGAGAGAAGAACGGTAGGCATAGAGGGAGTGAGGTACAGAAGATAGTGAGGAGAGAGAGAAGCAGAGAGAGAAGAACGGTAGGCATAGAGGGAGTGAGGTACAGAAGATAGTGAGGAGAGAGAGAAACAGAGAGAGAAGAACGGTAGGCATAGAGGGAGTGAGGTAGAGAAGATAGTGAGGGGAGAGAGAAACAGAGAGAGGAGAACGGTAGGCATAGAGGGAGTGAGGTAGAGAAGATAGTGAGGAGAGAAAGAAACAGAGAGAGAAGAACGGTAGGCATAGAGGGAGTGAGGTACAGAAGATAGTGAGGAGAGAGAGAAGCAGAGAGAGAAGAACGGTAGGCATAGAGGGAGTGAGGTAGAGAAGATAGTGAGGAGAGAAAGAAACAGAGAGAGGAGAACGGTAGGCATAGAGGGAGTGAGGGTAGTAGTAACCAAGCGAGAGATGATAACAGCCAAAGGTTCTAGAATAACGAAGCAGAAATGAGAGACGTAAAGGTGGAGATTGATGATTGACAGGCACAGGAAGAGAGGGGAGAGAACCACCTTGTTACAAGGCACCTCAGTGCCTGCTGGGGAGATGGGAGTGGTGATTGGTTGGTGTCGAAGGGAGTGCCTAATTTGCTAGGAAGGAGGAGGAGGAAGAGGGAGAAAGGTTAGAAGGACCTGTATGAGGGAGAGACTGTATTGAGAGGTGTGAGGGAGGGTGCCTGGTGGAGTGTGAGGAGTGCCAGAAAACACTATGAATATCAGAGGGGTAAAAAAAAATCCCAGAACCATCAATCAAAAAGCCTAGCCTGAAACTGGGCCGCGGGAGACATTGATCCCCGGGAACCAACAACAGGCAGACAAGACGGGGGGTAGACCCACTCCAGATATACTCCCAATACACTGCCCATTTCATATTTGTATACACTGTTGACCAGAACACACACTAGAAGGTGAAGGGACGACGACGACGTTTCGGTCCGTCCCGGACCCATTCTCACAATCGACTTGAGAATGGTCCAGGACGGACCGAAACGTCGTCGTCGTCCCTTCACCTTCTAGTGTGTGGTCTGGTCAACATACTTCAGCCACGTTATTGTGACTCATCGCCTGCACTTGTTGTTGTTCAAGATTCGCTACTTGGAACAAACAGTTCCAAGTAGCACGGGCTATGGTGAGCCCGTAGGACCTGCACTTGTATACACTGCCTATATTGAAGTATTTTTTTTAGCCTATCGCCTGAAGAGTCTTAGACCCCGTCTGTATAGCCTCTCCTGCCTCCTCCTAAGGAACCCACAAGGCCAAACTTACAACACAGTCTGCTGGCACTCTCAGTGCCACCAGAGGGCCACCAGAGTGCCCCCAGAGTGCCCCCAGAGTGCCCCCAGAGTGCCACCAGAGTGCCACCAGAGTGCCACCAGAGTGCCCCCAGAGTGCCCCCAGAGTGCCCCCAGAGTGCCACCAGAGTGCCACCAGAGTGCCACCAGAGTGCCAACAGAGTGCCAACAGAGTGCCACCAGAGTGCCCCCAGAGTGCCTATAAACAGTTCCTAGGGGAATTCGCCCCCACTCACCTAAGCATAAGAAATATTGCCGGAACAACCGTGGACATCTTCAAGAGGAAACTAGATTGTTTCCTCCAAGGAGTGCCGGACCAACCGGGCTGTGGTGGGTATGTGGGCCTGCGGGCCGCTCCAAGCAACAGCCTGGTGGACCAAACTCTCACAAGTCAAGCCTGGCCTCGGGCCGGGCTTGAGGGAGTAAAAGAACTCCCAGAACCTCATCAACCGGGTATCAACCAGGTATCAACCAGGTATCAACCAGGTATCAACCAGGTATCAACCAGGTATCAACCAGGTATCAACCAGGTATCAACCAGGTATCAACCAGGTATCAACCAGGTACCTATAAACATTCTCCATGTATTCCCTCGACAGCGGTCCTGGCGAGGCTTGTCGAGTATGACTCGGAGTGCAGTATTTTTTTTAGATTTTTTTCAAGGGTGAAGTGTGTTTATATCTAGGGGGGGATGGGAATTATGAGGAGAAAGCGCCCAGCCATTACGACTGGGGAAAGGGTCAGGATAAGGATATGAGATGGGACCAGGAGAGGGGGGAAGGAATGGTGCCCAACCACTTGTGGACGGTCGGGGATTGAACGCCGACCTGCATGCAAGCGAGACCGTCGCTCTACCGAAAGCACAAGTACATTTGAAAAAAAAAATGGATTTAACTCTTCTCATAACCCTCGCTATTATGCTCTACTGCTTGATGCAACGCTTAATTGAAAAAATTCGCTAAACGTTCGCTCGTTCGAACCCCGAAGCCCCACCAGGGGCTCAAGGGACTCACTATGAACATCAGGGGCTCAAGGGACTCACTATGAACATCAGGGGCTCAAGGGACTCACTATGAACATCAGGGGCTCAAAGGGACTCACTATGAACATCAGGGGCTCAAGGGACTCACTATGAACATCAGGGGCTCAAGGGACTCACTATGAACATCAGGGGCTCAAAGGGACTCACTATAAACATCAGGGGCTCAAGGGACTCACTATGAACATCAGGGGCTCAAAGGGACTCACTATAAACATCAGGGGCTCAAGGGGACACTATAAACATCAGGGGCTCAAGGGGACTCACTATAAACATCAGGGGCTCAAGGGGACTCACTATAAACATCAGGGGCTCAAGGGGACTCATTATAAACATCTGGGGCTCAAGGGGACCCACTATAAACATCAGGGGCTCAAGGGGACCCACTATAAACATCAGGGGCTCAAGGGGACTCACTATAAACATCAGGGGCTCAAGGGGACTCACTATAAACATCAGGGGCTCAAGGGGACTCCCTATAAACATCAGAGGCTCAAGGAGACACACTATAAACATCAGGGGCTCAAGGGGACTGACTATCAACATCAGGGGCTCAAGGGGACACACTATAAACATCAGGGGCTCAAGGGGACACACTATAAACATCAGGGGCTCAAGGGGACTCACTATCAACATCAGGGGCTCAAGGGGACTCACTATCAACATCAGGGGCTCAAGGGGACTCACTATCAACATCAGGGACTCACTATCAACATCAGGGACTCAAAGGGACCCACTATAAACATCAGGGGCTCAAGGGGACTCACTATCAACATCAGGGGACACTATAAACATCAGGGGCTCAAGGGAAGACTCTATCAACATCAGGGGACACTATAAACATCAGGGGCTCAAGGTGACTCACTATCAACATCAGGGGACTCACTATAAACATCAGGGGGGTCCCTTCCACCGTAAGAAATATTGCTGAAACACAAGTGTAGATTTTCAAGAGGAAATTGGACAATTTCTTTCAGGAAGTGTCGGATCATCCGGGCTGTAATGGATATGTGGGCCTGCGGATCGCTGCCAGCAACAGCCTAAGAGATCAAGTTATCGCCAGTCAAGCCTGGACAGCCCACTACATGTAGACTACAGTTTACATGTAGTTTAAAGTGTAGTGTCATATACTGAGTGCCAGTGTGATATTATAAGGAACATGTAAAGGATCTGGGAATAATGATGTCTGACGACCTAACGTTTAGGGAGCATAACTGAACAAATATGGCGTCAGGCAGAAAGGTGATAGGATGGATTACGAGAACTTTCAATTCCAGAGATCCCATCACGATGGTCATACTGTTCAAATCACTTGTGTTGTCTCGCCTCGAGTACTGGTCGATATACTCATGTCCCCCTTCAGAGCGGGAGAGATTGCGGAGATAGAGGGAATACAGAGAGCATATTTACAGCATACTTAGGCACGACAAAGCGCCTTAATTACTGGGATCGTCTCAAAGATCTCAAAATATACTCTCTAGAAAGAAGACGAAGAGAGGTATCGCATATTCGAGGAGCCGGTCGGCCGAGCGGACAGCACGCTGGACTTGTGATCCTGTGGTCCTGGGTTCGATCCCAGGCGCCGGCGAGAAACATTGGGCAGAGTTTCTTTCACCCTATGCCCCCTGTTACCTAGCAGTAAAATAGGTACCTGGGTGTTAGTCAGCTGTCACTGGCTGCTTCCTGGGGGTGGAGGCCTGGTCGAGGACCGGGCCGCGGGGACATTAAAAAAAAGCCCCGAAATCATCTCAAGATAACCTCAAGATATTATATATACATTTAAGATACTGGAGGGCCAGGAACCAAATTTGCACAGCATATAATAAGATACTGGAGCGAACGATATTGAAGGAAATGCCAGATAGAGCCAGTGAAGAGCAGAGGTGCCACAGGCACAATCAGAGAACACTGTATGACCATCAGAGGTCATTGGTCATCAGAGGTCAGAGGTCAGAGGTCAGAGGTTGTCCAATATCATACCGGCAAGGATAAGAAGTATTGCAAGTATTACCGGAAGTAAAGTGGACTTTATAACAAACAATTTAGAGTTTCCTTCATGAAGTGCCGGACCAATCAGGCTGTAGTGGATATGTGGGCCTGTGGGCCGCTCCAAGCAACAGCCTGGTGGACCGTGCCTTCAGAATTCAAGCCTGGCCCCAGGCCAGGATAGAAGAACTCCTAGAACCCCTCTTCGGGTATGATCCAGGTAAGCGGGCCTGGCGTATTGTATAAGTTTAATGTAGTGAAGGAGGCCTGGTCGAGGACCGGGCCGCGGGGACACTAAAAAGCCCCGAAATCATCTCAAGATAACCTCAAGATAGTGTGTATTTGCATGCTGAGATGTGTGTACAGTGAGATGGGTAGATGTGATCTGTTAGGATGTGTGGAGGTGCAGAGTCCTGGTGCACTGTAATGTATTCTATTAAATAGAATGTATTTAATGGAATGTATTCTGTTGTTTTCGGAGGCGTGTGTGTGTGTGTGTGTTTTTGTTTTTGTACCGCTCGTGGAGGACTCGTTTCCTGATAACATTTCGAAGAGGAATTGTGTGTTGTTCCTTTAAATTGGGCCGCGTTTGTTTGTACCAAGCGTTGTTCAGGTGATCTGCTTGATCTGCTTGATGGGGTTCTGGGAGTTCTTCTACTCCCCAAGCCCGGCTTGAGGCCAGGTTCGACTTGTGAGAGGTTCTTGTGGTTCCTTGCCTGAACCAGTGCAGGGTTGAGCAAGGCTTTGAGGTGCTTCGGTCTCCATAATTATATACACTGAAAATTGTTCCTTGAATGGCTGGAATTCTTCAAGTATATTTTTTTTAGGTGATAGGTCTATTGATATACCCGGGGAGGATAATGATGATACCTTACCACGAGGTTACTTTGAGGTTACCTTGAGGTTCCTTTGAGGTTATCTTGAGGTTATTGAGGGTAATATATTTTAAAGGATATCAATCCTTTAAATGATATTTGTCATCATCAGATATATCATGTTATGTTGTCTTTATGACTTTCTCCGAGGTAAATATTTCACTGTAAATTTGTGTAAACAAACCCATTTATAAATGTACAGAAAACAGGTCTTTATTAATAAAGTTGCTGATTGATTTATTGATTAATTGATTGATTGACTGAGACGGTTCTGGAGATCAATGCCTCCGCCGGTCGGTCTCTGGCCAGGCCTCGTGATTGGTGATCTAGTCAACCAGGCTGTTGAACTCTGCAACTCGCACTCTTGACTTAGAAGAGTTGAATTGTAGAGTCGGACGAAGACATGGACAATGGACTATATTAGTGGAAAAGTCGTATTCCATTCACATACGACTTTTATAAGAGTCGTGTGAGGCAACTAAGGAGCATAAAGCCAAAAGGGAGATTTCATTCCTTCTCAAAAGCCAGGGTTACAACATGTTTCCTTCAATGTGGAGACTCTGATGTTTATAGACCAAGGGGGCCTGACGGCTGAGTGGACAGCGCTCGGGATTAGTAATCCTAAGGTGCTTTGTGTGCTGTGTGATTAGGACGAGAATTACATCTCAATGTCTAAGGCATTAGTCGTTGAGAAGTTAGTCTCATTGTAACCACACACTCAGACCTTGACAAACCACTCAAGAGAGTGCGAAAGACTTGACGTAATTTCTTGACATGAAATACATAAACTCATAAGTGTGGGGCTTAATCCTATGTTAGTATGTTTGTGTCTAAGATTAGACTTCAAGGTTCCAATGCAGGAAACCAGATCTTAGCTTGTAGTTTCGTAAGGAAGATCACTCCTAATGAACCCTATTCTTGTTGAGAGAGAGAGAGAGAGAGAGAGAGAGAGAGAGAGAGAGAGAGAGAGAGAGAGAGAGAGAGAGAGAGAGAGAGAGAGAGCGCATACTAACTCTTGGGTATAAAGTGCGACACTAGAGAGAGAGTATTGAGAGTGCCTGCTTCTCTGGCCAGCATCCAGAGGGAACTGAGTTATGAGGGAGAACCAACAGTGTGGTGGAACAGTAACTCTAAAGCTCAGATAACTCCAGTATAAGCAGGTTACAGAAGCCCTTTCCTCCCAGACTCCTTCATCTTCAGACCTGCTACAACACAATACCTTCTCTCTCTCTCTCTCTCTCTCTCTCTCTCTCTCTCTCTCTCTCTCTCTCTCTCTCTCTCTCTCTCTCTCTCTCTCTCTCTCTCTCTCTCTCTTTATCACGTGTTTCCATGTGTAGTTTATTGTCGAGGACTCAGCAGCCCGACACTGAGCTGGTATGGTCGCCGCATTCCGGTTAATGAGGGGCATTTGTTTAACGGCGAACCGCAGGTGTATGGGTCGAGCGGTTGTGCCTTGCTTTCACTTCCCTGAGGCCTGGGGTCTCTAGTGCTGCTACTGCTGCTGCTGCTGTTACTAGTGCTGCTGGTGTTGCTTCTGTTGTTACTAGTGCTGCTGCTGCTGCTTCTGTTGTTACTAGAGCTGCTGGTTGCTGCTGCTGCTTCTGTTGTTACTAGGGCTGCTGGTGCTGCTGCTGCTGCTGCTTCTGTTGTTACTAGGGCTGCTGGTGCTTGCTGCTGCTTCTGTTGTTACTAGGGCTGCTGGTGCTGCTGCTGCTGCTTCTTCTGTTGTTACTAGGGCTGCTGCTGCTGCTGCTTCTGCTGTTACTAGTGCTGCTGCTGCTGCTTCTGTTGTTACTAGAGCTGCTGGTGCTGCTGCTGCTTTCTGTTGTTACTAGGGCTGCTGGTGCTGCTGCTGCTTCTGTTGTACTAGGGCTGCTGGTGCTGCTGCTGCTGCTTCTTCTGTTGTTACTAGGGCTGCTGCTGCTGCTGCTTCTGCTGTTACTAGTGCTGCTGCTGCGGCTTCTGCTGTTACTAGGGCTGCTGGTGCTGCTGCTGCTGCTTCTGTTGTTACTAGGGCTGCTGCTGCTGCTTCTGCTGTTACTAGGGCTGCTGCTGCTGCTGCTGCTTCTGTTGTTACTAGGGCTGCTGCTGGTGCTGCTGCTGCTGCTGCTGCTGCTGCTGCTGCTGCTATCTGCTGCTGCTGCTGCTGCTGCTGCTTCTGCTGCAAGGGGAGCCTGCCTGCCTGCCTGCATGTGCTGTTTAGGTCCTGTGATAGTGCTTATTTTTTTGGCAATTTTTGTTTAATATAGAATTCCGGGAATCAGTGACTATTGTAGAGAGGATGAGCATGCTGGCAATGCCTACGTTTTATGGAAGGTTGCAGATGTAACGTTGGTTACCATAAAGTACAAAATGCACTCAGGCATGAGCACATTCCGTGGTTCTAGGACCTGTTGCACATGTTGTACCAGCTCTTGCTTGCAACATACTACAATTTCCTCCAATTTTCTTTACCGCTCGAAAAAAAATAGTAAAAGCTATTTTTGCTTTTGTTGCATTGAATGTTAAAATGAAGTTGAATTTAACTGGAGACAAAGATTTTGTCAGCCACTAAACACCACGGGTTTAATAAGATAGATTTGCACAAACATGCAAAAAACTCAAGATACATCCCTAGAGGATTGAGTGGAATCCAAGGTTGCAATACTTTTGACCATATGGTTTTAGGGCGTGGGGATTCGAAGGCAGCAGTGGTGCTTGTATGAATCTTCCTCATGGTTTCCAATCATTTTCTCAGATACGCCAAGAATCGCTATTCAAACCTCTACCAGAATTTTTCCTCTTGCTTCCTCCTAGCCGGTCGGAGTCCTAGCCTAGTGTGTGTGAGCCGGTCGGCCGAGCGGACAGCACGCGGGATTTGTGATCCTGTGGTCCTGGGTTCGATCCCAGGCGCCGGCGAGAAATAATGGGCAGAGTTTCTTTCACCCTATGCCCTGTTACCTAGCAGTAAAATAGGTACCTGGATGTTAGTCAGCTGTCACGGGCTGCTTCCTGGGGGTGGAGGCCTGGTCGAGGACCTGGCCGCGGGGACACTAAAAGCCCCGAAATCATCTCAAGATAACCTCAAGATAACCAAGATAGCCAGGCATAGTTCACCTGCTCACTGAGACAATTCCACCTGTCTGGAGAGAGAGAGAGAGAGAGAGAGAGAGAGAGAGAGAGAGAGAGAGAGAGAGAGAGAGAGAGAGAGAGAGAGAGCCTGGGGGAAGGGAGGGTTAGGTAATAATTATAGATGCTGATATACCCCTCACAGCTCTACGCTAAACGGTACTCAGCATAGTACCGTTTACCTATGACCTCTTGCTCCCCATCACCTCTGGTATCCATTAAGGAAAGTGTGTTTACACGTTCGTGTTCGTGGTACTGTTGTAGCTGAAGCTTGCGGAGTGGGCCGGTTGTGTGTGTAGCCTTGTTCGTGTACTTTACCTACCTACCTTGAGGCTACCTTGAGGTGCTTCCGGGGCTTAGTGTCCCCGCGGCCCGGTCGTCGACTAGGCCTCCTGGTTGCTGGACTGATCAACCAGGCTGTTAGACGCGGCTTTATCTAATTCTATTTACCTGTTTGTGCTTGAGGGGTTGAATTCCTGTTTGTTTTCGCGCTGTGTTCGCTATAGGTTGGCTGGTAGTGGGTGCTACGTCCTTGTTCTCACCGTGTTGATTGATTGATTGATTGATGAAGATTAAGCTTACTCAAGAAGGGGGCATGGGCACGAATAACCCGTAATCATCTTGTTTATTCCACTGGGTATTTACGGGTTACTCATGCCCGTGCCACCTCTTGGGTGGCTTAATCTTCATCAATCAATCCTTAGTATCGTGTTCTTCTCTCCTCTATGGTTGCAAGGTCCCCCCCCCTCTCCCTCATCCTATTCCAGAACTTTACTTTTCATATAGATTCCAGACCGGTGCTGCTTATTCACGGAACAACCGTGGACATCTTCAAGAGAAAACTGGACTGTTTTCTAAGAGAAGTTCCGGATCAGCCGGGCTGTGGTGGGTAAGTGGGCCTGCGGGGCCGCTCCAAGCAACAGCCTGGTGGACCAAACTCTCACAAGTGGAGCCTGGCCTCGGGCCGGGCTTGGGGAGTAGAAGAACTCCCAGGTTATCTTGAGGTTATCTTGAGATGATTTCGGGGCTTTTAGTGTCCCCGCGGCCCGGTCCTCGACCAGGCCTCCACCCCCAGGAAGCAGCCCGTGACAGCTGACTAACACCCAGGTACCTATTTTACTGCTAGGTAACAGGGGCATAGGGTGAAAGAAACTCTGCCCATTGTTTCTCGCCGGTGCCTGGGATCGAACCCAGGACCACAGGATCACAAGTCCCGCGTGCTGTCCGCTCGGCCGACCGACTCCCAGAACCCCATCAAGCAGATATCAAGCAGGTATCACGTTTTGGTCTAACGAGGGTTGAGTAGATTGTCTTGAAAGAGCCCTGGTGTAGGTTCCTTAGTGACACAAAAGCCTCCGAGAAATGTGACCAAGGAATTACTGCACACAAAGTGCGTTCAGATTGATGATTGATGAAGATTAAGCCACCCAAGAGGTGGCACGGGCATGAATAGCCCGTAAGTGGTGGCCCTTTCGAGCCATTACCAGTATCAAAAGATGATACTGGAGATCTGTGGAGGCGCAACTGCACCCTGCGTGACGGGAGATGTCTCCCGGACCAAGTGGTGACCAGATGGTGAGTGCGTTCAGAAGGAATTACTGGGAAAATGGGAAGATCAGATACCTTATCTCCCTTACTGATAGGACCCAGCGCGTAATAATCAACAAATTACAATCCGGATTATCCACTGTAAAAAGCTCAGTCCTCTTGACCAGGAGACCTGGTCGAGGACCGGGCCGCGGGGACGTTGAGCCCCGAAATCATCACCGCAAGGTAACCATCCCCCCCCCCCCAGTGTACTGTGCTTGCTCCAGTACTTTTTTTCCAATTCTCCAATCAGACGTAGACAAGAGAACAAACTGGAGTACCGAATCCGAAGCGCTGTCCACTCAGCTATCAGGCCCCAGGAACGAAAGGTCAATGTGAAGGATCTAGGAGTAATATCGGAAGGGGAAGAGAAGTATCAGGGGGAAAGCGCCAAGCCATTACGACTATTTAGCACTTAGAAGGGGTCAGGATAAGGATTTGGGATGGGACGGGGGAAAGGAATGGTGTCCAACCACTTGAATGGTCGGGAATTGAACGCCGACCTGCATGAAGTGAGACCGTCATTCTACCGTCCAGCCTTGCTTTTCAATTACAGAATAAAGTAGCCGTCACAACTGCAAGAAAAACTGACAGGTTGGATAACAAGAACCTTTCACATAAGACATGACAGATTAATAATGATAAGTTTCAAGACGTCAGTGCTCTCTAGGATGGATTATTCATGTCCATAACATGTCCATAACATGTCCATTCATGTCCAATGTTCAATAACAGACCCATTCAAAGCTGGAGAATTTGCTGATCTGGGGAGCGTGCATTAGATAGTTTCGTCAGGCTGCGAGCAGCCGCAGCGTCCAACAGCCTGATTGACCAGACCACCTACCCAGGCCTTGTTAACCGGACCGTGTGGACATTGATCCTCGGAACCAATACACGGTAACCAGGTATGGTATGTGGTGGTAGAGGTATGTGGGGTTGTGGTTGGTGTGTGAGGTTGGTGGTAGGGGGGTTGTGAGGTTGGTAGTAGGGGGGGGGTTGTGAGGGTGGTGGTAAGGGGGGGTTGACAGTGGTGGGGGGTTGAGAGTTGAGGTTGATGATAGTAGTGGACAGGCGTAAGTCAAAATTGTAATAATACAGGTTGTCTAATCTCCGGAATTATATGATTTTTCAGGAATTGAAATCCACCAATAAAATCGCAAATATATTTAAATCCAGCAAATCACCAACGAGCTGATATGTTATCCAATCACAGATCATAGTTTGAATCCAAACCGTCCACTCAGAGAGCGTCAATCTAGTGACTGGGTAGACACAGGAGCAAGAGGACGAATTGCAATCAATCCCGTGATTATCGACCTAGTAATGCACCAAGCTGCAGATTAACCCATGGATTCAATGTGAAATGAAATACGGCAGAATCCATTATCTATTACCAACGATTACCAGGAGGACTGACTAATGAGGATCATCCGTTGATCTCATGGATTCCGGACTGCAGTGTGTGTGTGTGTGTGTGTGTGTGTGTGTGTGTGTGTGTGTGTGTGTGTGTGTGTGTGGTGTGTGTGTGTGTGTGTGTGTGTGTGTGGGTGGGTGGGTGTGTGTGTGTGTGTGTTTGTGTGTGGGTGGGCGTGTGTGTGTGTGTGTGTGTGTGTGTGTGTGTGTGTGTGTGTGTGTGTGTGTGTGTGTGTGTGTGTGTGTGTGTGTGTGTTTTGTGTGTGTGTGTGTGTGTGTGTATTCTTCATCATTGGAGGATCAAATTAGAGTATGCCGCCATGTGCAACTGGAGATATGCTAACGTGAGTGATGCCCAAACCAACTTGGGGCATATCAGAGATGGTCCTGGGACTCTCCAGGCCGTAACAGTCAAATAGATCATCAGTCTAATGCATCTAAGAATATTCTGGGTATAGTTCATGCTATCTTAAGACACAATTTCCGATATCTGATCAAACAATGTCCTTCAGGTTAGTATTTAAGTAGTTTTTGTGCTATCTTAATGCTTCCATTGTTGCTATCACATGGCGTAGTTTAGAAAGTGAAAGCCCAACTGTTTCCGTTTCTAAGTGCTTGGTAGGGAGTCATTGGACTTTTTTGTTTTTATCGCTCTGCCTATCATTATTTTTTTGTATACAGGATTTGTCGGCTTCTAATTCCTCTTGGCAAGATGAGAGCTTTCCCTTCCCATAGCTCATGGTAAGCCTTACCCTTTCCATAGCTCATGGTAAGCCTTACCCTTCCCATAGCTCATGGTAAGCCTTACCCTTCCCATAGCTCATGGTAAGCCTTACGTTTCCCATAGCTCATGGTAACCCTTTCCCTTCCCATAGCTCATGTTAAGACTTACCCTTCCCATAGCTCATGGTAAGCCTTACCCTTCCCATAGCTCATGGTAAGCCTTACGTTTCCCATAGCTCATGGTAACCCTTTCCCTTCCCATAGCTCATGTTAAGACTTACCCTTCCCATAGCTCATGGTAAGCCTTACCCTTCCCATAGCTCATGGTAAGCCTTACCCTTCCCATAGCTCATGGTAAGCCTTACCCTTCACATAGCTCATGGTAAGCCTTACTCTTCCCGTAGATCATGGTAAGCCTTACCTTTCTAGTTTCCCCTGAAACACGACTACCCAATCGGCTTGCCTCCCAAATCACAACAACTCATCATTGCCTCACAACAATTCATCATTGCCTCATCATCCAACTGATGTTGGGTGAAGAGGGGCGCGAACTTTGCCGGATTGGTCCCCAGTTAGTCATCCCTGGGTTTTGTCAATGGGGCGAGTGAGTTGGTATCGTGTGTCTAGCGTGCAGTGTTGTGTGTGTGTGTGTGTGTGTGTGTGTGTGTGTGTGTGTGTGTGCGTGTGTGTGTGTGTGTGTGTGTGTGTGTGTGTGTGTGTGTGTGTGTGTGTGTGTGTGTGTGTGTGTGTGTGTAACTATAAGACCGCCTGCTGAGCACTCCGAGGATTCATGAGCCACCAGAAGCTGTCTTAACTGCCTGGTTCCATTCTGCTGTAAACTGAATAGAGACATGAGGTGAAAGGAAACAATGTTGTCAGTTTGTCTCCGCTTCGGCTGGTATACGAACACGGGATATGCGGATGATAAATCGAAGGGTGTTTAATGGATAGCTATGGAGTCCTTTCACTTCTTTTCATCTCTCTCTCTCTCTCTCTCTCTCTCTCTCTCTCTCTCTCTCTCTCTCTCTCTCTCTCTCTCTCTCTGGTCAACAACGGTCCAGGTATATCTGACTTTTAAATTGTAAGTACTGATTGTTTTCTTAGCTTTGCCGTGATCAGGAGATGATATTTTATAATATGGTAAGAAAAATCTGATTCTAGTCAGAATGCTATAGCGAGATAGCTTGTGATGGGCACTCTGGCGCCATCTCATCTGGCACGCTTCTCATTCATCCTAGCCCCTACTCGTCTGTGTTGGGCATGTACCCAACTGCAATTCATATTGAAAATTGGGTGTGGCTAGCCTTAAACATCTGGCCTCCAACCTCGAACAGAAAGACAAACAGATATTTTATTCTATAGATATATGCATGCACACTCCATACGAGGTGTGACCTTACCGTTATTGGGTTGCCTCTGAGATTTCCTTTTCTGTGTGTGAGAGAGAGAGTGAGAGAGAGAGAGAGAGAGAGAGAGAGAGAGAGAGAGAGAGAGAGAGAGAGAGAGAGAGAGAGAGAGAGAGGGGAGTGAGAGAGAGAGAGGAGTGAGAGAGAGAGAGAGAGAGAGAGAGAGAGAGAGAGAGAGAGAGAGAGAGAGAGAGAGAGAGAGAGAGAGAGAGAGAGAGAGGGAGGCAGGCATCAGGGAGCCAACCCAACAACTAGAGATGACTTCAGGGTAAATGTGAACCCACAGTGTTACTTCATTGTGGGCAGGTCACTGAATGTCATTAGCGTGCTCGAGTGGACGCAGTAAACAAAGCAACTTATCACTTGACGTCCCAGTTTGATGTTCAGGGGGTACCTCGGGGGCCCCGGGCGTGAGGGGGCATTGTGCCACCCGCATGTATGAACAATAGAATTAAGGAAACTGGTCTCCATCACTATCTTAAGATATAATTGGTCTCCGAAGGAGAACTGTCGTCTCCGTCACTAGAGATGAAGGGATGGGACAGAAGGCCTCGACTGTGTCTGTCTTTATCTTCTCCCTCCGTCTGTCCTTCTCATATCTCCCACTTCCTGTTTTCTGTGCCTTCTCCCCTTCCCTTTCTTCCCTCCCCTTCCCTCCCTCACACCTGGCTTCCCCTCCCTCACACCTGGCACTACACCTGGGCTACTCCAGCACACCCACATATGTAGCCTCGTATTACGAGGGATTTAGGCGCCTAGACAGTATGGATATGTAGTACTTGGAAGGGATATATGAGGACGGAGAGAAGCAACGCTGCCAACCAAACCGGGAGCCATTGGGGATCGAACTCGGACCCTGCAAGAAGCGAGGTCGTCGCGGTGCCGTCCAGTAATAGTAATAATAGCTTTGCACAAAGGAATCACATTAGCGTTATGTATCAATGAGGAAATTAATAGGAGCCGTGAGGAGGATTCGAACCTATGCGTCTGGGTATGCCCAGGCACACGCCTTAGACCACTACACCACGACATCGTCAAAAGAATTGCAACCTGGGATTCTACTGAATTCACGAGGGTTCGTAAGCCTTCCACTTTCCTTGCTAGGCAGAACAGTTGCATATTTTACGGAGTGACAAACAGGGCGAACAAGCAATCTACACAATGAACATCCGCGTAACATTGTGGAGGTGGGGTCCCTCGATTGTTTCAAGCACGGGTTGGACAAGTATATGAGTGGGATTGGGTGGTTATAGAATAGGAGCTGCCTCGTATGGGCCAATAGGCCTTCTGCAGTTACCTTTGTTCTTATGTTCTTATGTTCCTAACATCCTGTTATCCTAAGACATCGTGAAGAATTAATAACTTGTATGAGTCATGAATGACTCTTAAGACGATTTACAACCATTGTTTACATTCTGTTTACGTCGTAAAGTGGGGAAGGACTTACGAGCCCTTTCACTTCAATATTCCTATTGTTTACAGAAATAAACGCAGACAAAAGTGTAAGAGACATTCATGCTTGACAGAAATCACGATAGGTTCAAAGTAGACAAATTTAGATATAGAAAGAATATAGGGAAACACTGCTTCGTCAAGCGACTCACGATACAGTGGGAGAAACTGGCCCGGAATGGCCCGCCATCCAGGCAAATGATTGAGCAAGTTTTAAACCAATTTGGTGTAAATAGGACCCGCGTCCCATGAGTCCAGAATAATGACTACCTGGAGTAGGAGGAGGTGTAGCAGCAGCAGTAGCAGCAGCAGCAGCAGAATCAGAAACAGCAGCACCAACAGCAAGGACAAGGAGCAATAGGAACAGCATCAGCTGTAACAACAACAGCAGGAGAAAGAGAAGACAGCACAACTGGTCTTCTGATGAGACGATACCAAGTTTCAATGGCGCCCTTTCCTCACGACCTCCCTGACTGACCTCAACTGACCCCCCCCCCCTAGAGGTTTAGAACCAAGACGACCTCCTTACCTCTTGGAGAGGAGGAGGAGGAGGTCGTCTTGCCAGGATGGACGACCCCCTCTGGGTGTTTTAATGTCTCTGAGCACTCGTCTAACTGTAATGACTCTCTTCTCCCTGTAACTGTAACACGACTCTGCTAACTGTAATGATTCTTCGGTCTGTGGCGGACTCTGGTTGATTCGCTGATCTGTCGATATCTCTGTGATTGGTCTGGTGATTGGGATTTTGTGATTGATCTTCTTCAATCATGAGAGAAGAATCATCATCAATCATGAGAGAGAGAATCATCATCTTCAATCTTCTTCTTTGCGAGAGCTTTGTTTTATACTATGTCAACGACACGTCTATTTTCGCAGGTGTGTGTATTCACCTAGTAGTATTCACCTAGTTGTGTTTGCGGGGGTTGAGCTTTGCTCTTTCCGGCCCGCCTCTCAACTGTCAATCAACTATTTACTAACTACTTTTTTTTTCCACACCACACACACACACACACACACACACACACACACACACACACACACACACACACACACACACACACACACACACACATACACACACACCAGGAAGCAGCCCGTGACAGCTGACTAACTCCCAGGTACCTATTTACTGCTAGGTAACAGGGGCATTCAGGGTGAAAGAAACTTTGCCCATTTGTTTCTACCTCGTGCGGGAATCGAACCCGCGCCACAGAATTACGAGTTCTGCGCGCTATCCACCAGGCTACGAGGCCCATTCCACACACACACACACACACACACACACACACACACACACACACACACACACACACACACACACACACACACACACACACACACACATAACGACTTTTGTTAGGCCAAAGCTAGAATATGCAGCAGTTGTGTGGTGCCCATATCTTAAGAAGCACATCAACAAACTGGAAAAGGTGCAAAGACTTGCTACTAAGTGGCTCCCAGAACTGAAGGGCAAGAGCTACGAGGAGAGGTTAGAGGCATTAAATATGCCAAAACTAGAAGACAGAAGTAAAAGTGATATGATCACTACATACAAAATAGTAACAGGAATTGACAAAATCGACAGGGAAGACTTCCTGAGACCTGGAACTTCAAGAACAAGAGGTCATAGATTTAAGCTAGCTAAACAAAGATGCCGAAGAAAAATAAGAAAATTCACTTTCGCAGAGTGCAAGTTAGGTGAGAAGGTGGTGGAGGCCAAGACCGTCAGTAGTTTCAAAGCGTTATATGATAAAGAGTGTTGGGTAGACGGGACACCACGAGCGTAGCTCTCATCCTGTAACTACACTTAGGTAATTACACTTAGGTAATTACACACACTGTATGTGTAATTACCTAAGTGTAATTACAATTATTGTGTAATAAAAAAAATTGTGTGTGTGTGTGTGTGTGGCATAGGTGGTCCAGCAACTTCTTGCTTGCAGAAAACAATCCAGTTTTTCTTGATTTCCAATTCGGTTCCGGCATTATTTCTTATACTTGCTGGGAGGATACTGAGCAACCGTAGACCTCTAATGTTCATACAGTGGTTCTTTCTGCCTATGGAACCTCTACTCTTCACTGGCTCTATTCTGCATCTCCTTCCATATCGTTCACTCCAGTATAGAATTAACATTTTAAGAGCTTTGAGACGGTCCCAATTGTTTAGGTGCTTTGTCGTGCCTAAGTATGCGGTATATATGCTCTCTATATTCCCTCTAATTCAGCAATCTCTTCCGCTCTGAAGGGGGACATGAGTACTGAGCAGTACTCGAGGCGAGACAACACAAGTGATTTGAACAGTATGACCATCGTGATGGGATCTTTGGAATTGAAGGTTCTCGTAATCCATCCTATCACCTTTCTGCCTGACGTCATATTTGTTCAGTTATGCTCCCTAAACGTTAGGTCGTCAGACATCATTATTCCCAGATCCTTTACATGTGGCTTTCCTACTGTGGGCAGATTTGATTGTGTCTTGTACCCTGTATTTTGATTGTATCTTATTCCCTGTATTTTGATTGTATCTTATACCCTGTATTTTGATTGTGTCTTGTACCCTCTGTTTTGATTGTATCTTGTACCCTGTATTTTGATTGTATCTTGTACCCTGTATTTTGATTGTATCTTATACCCTGTATTTTGATTGTATCTTATACCCTGTATTTTGATTGTATCTTATACCCTGTATTTTGAGTGTGTCTTGTACCTTCTGTTTTGATTGTATCTTGTACCCTGTATTTTAATTGTGTCTTGTACCCTGTCATCATTTTTACCATATCTAAGTACCGGGAATTTATCACTGTTAAATACATTCTGTTGCCCAGTCGAAAACTTGATTCATATCAATTTGTACTTTTTCAATGTCTTTTACAGAAGTAATTTTCATGCTGATTTTTGTGTCCATCTTCAAATACGACCCTCAAGCCGTAACTTGGAATTTGGTCAATATTTGACATGAGAATAAGGTCAAGCAGTGGAGCAAGGACTGTGCCCTGAGGCACAAAGCCTTTCACTGTACTTGAACGTTTTTTTATTGGATTAACAGTTACTTTGTCACTGTCTATGCATCATCGGCCTCGTTAGTTTACGAACGCATTCTTGCGTTCGTAAGTTGCTATTTATGCAAAGCAGTTAATGGCATTAGTAGTCCACAGTAACGAGCAATTAGTCGTCCACAGTAACGACTACTAATTCATTCACAATAACGACCACTGATTCGTTCACAATAACGGATGGTTAGTGAATCTCCTCAGCGATATTATCTTAATCTAATAAAAATGTAAACAAGTTTTGGAATGTATGCCAAAGATATTTATTTCTTTAAAGAACAATTTTTTATTTCTATTTTTTGCTATTTATGTACTTATGTACTTATAAGTACTATTTATGTACTTATATGTACTTATTTTTTGTTGATGTTTTACTTATTAACTAAAACATCTGAACACTATGGAAGAGCAGTCATGAGTTTGAGCAAGAGTGGTTTAACACTTTATGTGGCCCCATGACTCAACTGTGTTGATGGTTATTAAGTTAGAGAGAGAAATAAGAACTGAGCAATTTATTTACCAGACGCGTTTATATCCCTGCGCAGTTTTATCCCCACAGGGAATATTTCTGCGCAGTTTTATTCCACAGGGAATATTTCTGAGCAGTTTTATCCCCACAGGGAATATTTCTGCGCAGTTTTATCCCCACAGGGAATATTCCTGAGCAGTTTTATCCCCCAGGGAATATTCCTGCGCAGTTTTATCCCCCAGGGAATATTCCTGCGCAGTTTTATCCCCACAGGGAATATTCCTGCGCAGTTTTATCCCCACAGGGAATATTCCTGAGCAGTTTTATCCCCACAGGGAATATTCCTGAGCAGTTTTATCCCCACAGGGAATATTCCTGCGCAGTTTTATCCCCACAGGGAATATTCCTGAGCAGTTTTATCCCCACAGGGAATATTCCTGAGCAGTTTTATCCCCACAGGGAATATTCCTACGCAGTTTTATCCCCACAGGGAATATTCCTGCGCAGTTTTATCCCCACAGGGAATATTCCTGCGCAGTTTTATCCCCCAGGGAATATTCCTGCGCAGTTTTATCCCCACAGGGAATATTTCTGCGCAGTTTTATCCCCCAGAGAATATTCCTGCGGTGGCCCTAAGCCGCTGACTTGCTCGCTGATTATAGACGGGTGTTGGAGGATATATATATATATATATATATATATATATATATATATATATATATATATATATATATATCCCTACAGGGAATATTTCTGCGCAGTATTTATATATATATATATATATATATATATATATATATATATATAATATATATATATATATAAATCACAGGGGGAAATTGACGGTGTGCTGTATGATATATATATATATATATATATATATATATATATATATATATATATATATATATATATATATATATATATATATATATATATATATACCAGACGCTTGGAGATGCTTCAGGGTGTTTGACGCTTGAGGGCCGTCATTCATTCTCGATCAGCAATGCGGCTGCCCCCAGGACTCTCCACCTGCTACGATATTCGCACCGCTCCAAGCGCTTCTGTTGCGTCCCTGAGGGTGTTTGGGATCCTGTTCTACCATATGGCTGGCCTGCTGAACCACCACCATCTGCTCAACCTGCTTCAGTGGGATATTTACCAGGAGGCCTGGTAGAGGACCGGGCCGCGGGGACACTGAAGCCCCGAAATCATCTCAAGATAACCCAGAAACGCTTGAACTCTCGAGGCCACCCGGGGTACGGGTGTTCAGTTGAACGTGCCTATTTCACTGTGTTTGGTTGCGTGGTTAGGTTAGGGTTAGGTTAGATTAGGTTAGGTTAGGTTAGGTTAGGTTAGGTTAGGTTAGGGTCAAGAGGAGGTTTGACGAGGCTTGTGTTGGATCTTCCACGTGGGGCTCTGAGGACGTGATGCTGGTGGCAGGTGTGTGTGGGTGGCTGGGGGGCGCCTCAAACACCTGTCTCATCTGGTTACCTTGCACACCTGCTCGGCTTCTATCCCCCTCCCCCTGTCGTTCTCTCTACCCCCTGTCCTTCTTACTATCCCCTGCTCTTCCTCCCACCAAACTCCCTCTATCGTGAGGGGGATAAATCGACTTGAGAATGGTCCAGGACGGACCGAAACGTCGTCGTCCCTTCAACTTCTAGTGTGTGGTCTGGTCAACAACTCCCTCTACCCTCCCCTCTTCCCCCCCACCAAATCCCCCGCGCCCGGCAACTTATCCACCACAATCCAAGCATCTATCCTTCTCTCCTCAACCCGTCCTCTTAAAAAGAACGTCACTTTTGGCTGGTATGCGCGCTATGGCCAAATTTGGACGTAATTTGAAATGAAATCCACTCACAAAAGTGACGTTCTGTTCCGTTTTCTATTTGAGTCGTCCGGCGTACGCGCAGAGGTTATAAGAGGACACTTTAAATTAACGTTTTTCATAACGTTTTGAAACTTTATGAGAATTTCCTGCCCACCTAACCTATCAGAGGACCCTTAACTTACTGTTGTTGAAAAAAAAAAAATCCCAAATTTATTTTCATATTTTTTTCAATTTCAAATTACGTCCAAATTCGGCCATACGGGCAAACGGCCAAAAGCGACGTTCTTTTTAAGAGGACAGGTTGCTCTCCTAGCCACCTCACCCCCTCCTCCAAGCTCTTCCTTTCCCTCTTTTCTCTCTAACCAGCCCAGCTGTTGGAGACACACACACCAAGGTCTCATTTACATACTCAAAGAGTTGAGGGCGATGCTGTAACCATTGATTGATGAAGATTAAGCCACCCAAAAGGTGGCACGGGCATGAATAGCCCGTAATGTAACCATTCTACCATTGACCGGGATGTAGTGGTTGTGTGGACCTGCGAGCCGCTTCAAGCAACAGCCTGTTGGACCAAGTTCTCACAAGTCGAGCCTGGCCTCAGGCCGGGCTCGGGGTGTAGAAGAACTCTCAGAACCCTCTCAAGGTATGCTCCAGGTAACATGGCTAAGTTAGAGATAAAGTTCCAAGGACACTTCTTGATAGACTGGACCCCAAAAGTCATTGTGGAAAACACATGGTCGAAATTATGCCCAATAACTTCGACCCAATAACTAATAATAACAATAACATGCAGTAACTAATTAATTTTAATTTACTGAATTAATACATTTTACAACGGAAGTCTTATTAATTGAGCATAGAGCTTACGTAACGTGATCTAGTACCCTACTTCTGATTAGATTCTGATGACTGATCTGATGATTTTGATTCTGATCTGATGACTTCTGATGATTCTACTTCCCTGATTAGCTGTTTATTATAATTGAGTAATATTCCCGCTGAAACCACTTCAGTGACCGCGGAAGCAAATTATTGGGAGTGGTATACCTGGAGTATACCTGTGGAGGGTTTCGGGAGTTCTTCTACTCCCCGAGCTCGACCTGAGACCAGGCTCGAATTTGTGATAACTTGGTCCAACAGGCTGACCGCCGAAGCTGTTGCTTGGAGCGGCCCGCAGGCCCACATATCCACTACAGCCTTGTTGGTCCGGCACTTCTTGCAAGAACTTGTGTAAATGATTATTGAAGACTTTCATTGTCAGGGTCATTGGTTTTGGAGATGCTATACCGATGATGATACTCTTCAAGACGCTTGTGCTCTCTAGAGTGGAGTACTGCTACACAATGACAGCCCCTTTCAAGGCTGGATAAATTGCTGACCTGGAGAGCGTGCAGAAATCCTTTACTGCTAGAATCCACTCAGTAAAACATCTAAACTACTGGGACCGACTAAAGAGCCTAAATCTGTATTCCCTTGAGCGCAGGCGGGAGAGGTACATAATAATTTACACGTGGAAAATAATAGAGAGGCTGGTCCCAAACCTGCACACAGAAATAACAGCACATGAGACCAGAAGGCATGGCAGGATATGCAGAATACCCCCGTTGAAGAGCAGAGGTGCAACAAGTACTCTGAGAGAGAACTCTATCAACATCAGAGGCCCGAGACTGTTCAACACGCTTCCACTACACATAAGGGGCGTAACTGGCCGACCCCTCACAGTGTTCAAGAGAGAACTGGATAAACACCTCCAAAGGATACGATCAACCAGGCTGTAACTCATACGTCAGGCGGCGAGCAGCTGCATCTAACAGCCTGGTTGACCATTCCAGCAACAAGGAGGCCTGGTCGAGGACCGGGCCGCATGAACGTTGAGCCCCGAAATCATCGCAAGGTAAGGTTAGGGTCGAAGACTGCCATTGTTAAAGTTCAATTACGTGTTAGGGGCCACTGAATCCCGCAGGCGGTCACTTCAAAGGTCAGATCGGCATAGGACCGATCCCAGAGCAATCCACTGGTTGGGGAATCACCCTTTCAACAAGTGACCTTCAATCCCACACCCGCAGTGTGTGGGATTGGTTTTGGGGAGCAGGGGTGAGGGGGAGGGAATTGTCATGTGAAAGGACCAAGCCATTACGACTATATAGCGCTGGGAAGGGGTCAGGATAAGCGACGGGAGACATCTCCCGTCACGCAGGGTGCAGTTGCACCTCCACAGATCTCCAGTATCATCTATTGATACTGGTAATGGCTCAAAAGGGCCACCACTTACAGGCTATTCATGCCCGTGCCACCTTTTGGGTGGCTTAATCTTCATCAATCAATCAATCAGGATAAGTCCTGGTCAACAAAGGTGTCCAGCAGCTGGACACCCTCATAAAGACTGTGAAGCAGTATCCTCCCCCGTGATAACAGCTTGATGGTTAAATGCAACCTCTGAATACTGAAAAATTTTTTTTACCACTTACGGGCTATTCATGCCCGTGCCACCTCCTGGGTGGCTTAATCTTCATCAATCTTCATCAATCAATCAGGATAAGGATTTGGGATGGGGAGAGGGAGGAATGGTGCATAACCACTTGTGGACCATCGGGGATTGAACGCTGACCTGCACGAGGCGAGACCGTCGCTCTACCGTCCAGCCCAAGTGGTTGGGCTGGTGCTGGGGTGAGGGACTTTGATCAGGTCATATATAAACCATTTCTCGTATAGTTAAGAAAGTCAAATCTTAATACGGGCCATGTTCAACTCGTCCTCTCGACTAGTAGGTCGCGTTTTGCACGTTATGGAAACCAACGTTACAGATGCAATATACTGTCAAAGGTAAAGAGTTCACAGATATCTCCGTTTTCTTTGCCTCAGTCTCAATGTTAGGTGGGCTGGTTAGGGTTCGTGGGTTTCTGGTTAGGTTAGCAGGTTGGGTTTTTGACGGAGTGGCCAATCTAAAGACCGCTGGGCTGTTATTTTAGTAGTGAGTTCTGGACCACTCTGGGGTCGGCCGGCCGAGCGGACAGCACGCTGGACACGTGATCTTCTGGTCCCGGATTCGATCCCAGGCGCCGGCGAGAAACGATGGGCAGAGTTTCTTTCACCCTGATGCTCCTGTTACCTAGCAGGAAATAGGTACCTGGGAGTTAGTCAGCTGTCACGGGCTGCTTCCTGGGGGTGTGGAGGCCTGGTCGAGGACCGGGCCGCGGGGACACTAAAAAAAAAAAAAGCCCCGAAATCAACTCAAGATAACCAAGATAACCTCTGCCACACGGACACTATTCATCATAGATAACACACAGAAATCACAATAGCGTGATGCATCAACTGAACAAATCCACAAGGGCCGTGACGAGGGTTCGAATCCCCGTCACGGCCCTTGTGGATATGTTCATTCATCATTGATGCGTGTTTTATCCACCAGGCAGCGGCTCCTGCTTATGGTGTGAGTGATTAATCCGAGAAGTCCTTGAAATTTGAACGAAATTGGATTAGTTCACTCGTTCTACAGGAGAACATGGCTTGATTCACACGTCCTGAGGAAGAACATGGCTTGATTCACTCGTTCTAAAGGAGAACATGGCTTGATTCACTCGTTCTGAGAGAGAACATGGCTTGATTCACTCGTTCTGAGAGAGAACATGGCTTGATTCACTCGTTCTAAGGGAGAACATGGCTTGATTCACTCGTTCTAAAGGAGAACATGGCTTGATTCACTCGTTTTGATGGAGAACTTGGCTCAATTCACTCGTTCTAAGGGAGAACATGGCTTGATTCACTCGTTCTGAGGAAGAACATGGCTTGATTCACTCGTTCTAAAGGAGAACATGGCTTGATTCACTCGTTCTGAGAGAGAACTTGGCTCAATTCACTCGTTCTGATGGAGAACATGGCTTGATTCACTCGTTCTGAGAGAGAACATGGCTTGATTCACTCGTTCTAAAGGAGAACATGGCTTGATTCACTCGTTCTGAGGAAGAACACCACTGGACTCACTCTTGTTTTGAGAGAACTTAAGCGGTTTCACCTGTGTTCTGCGGAACACCGCTGGACTCCACTGGAACACCTTTGGTTTCACAGAACACATCCCAGTGTGTTCCGTCACCGGCGCCGTCTGTCTGGAGGTCATGACTGTGTGTCAACACCACCACCACTACCACCCCCTTCCTTGTACATCCACCACTACCACCTCCTTCCTTGTACATCCACCACCACCACTACCACCCCCTTCCTTGTGCATCCACCACCACCACTACCACCCCATTCCTTGTACATCCACCACCACCACTACCACCCCCTTCCTTGTGCATCCACCACTACAACCCCCTTCCTTGTACATCCACCACCACCACTACCACCCCCCCCCTTCCTTGTACATCCACCACCACCCCCTTCCTTGTGCATCCACCACCACCACTACCACCCCCCCCCCCCCTTCCTTGTACATCCACCACCACCACCCCCTTCCTTGTACATCCACCACCACGGCATCGAATCCGCACCTTGTGAAGCATAAAACCAAATTTGGGAAAGTACAAAAAGTTTGTAACAAGATTGGTGCCAGAGCTAAGAGGGTTACCCTCTAATGATAGACTAACGGGACTAAGTCTCAGAACTCTCCCCCACGACCACCACTAACCCCTCTCTCTCCCCCCCCTCCCCCAACGACCACCACTAACCTCTCTCTCCCCCCCCCCCCCACCAATTGCAATAGGCAACACCTCGGCAGATGAACAGAACTAATTACAAAGTCCTTGACAGTGTGGCCATCGACCTGAGGACAAGAGTTATATCTTGTGTGTGTATCTTGTGAGTTTGCACCTAGATGTGCTTACAGGGTCGAGCAATAGCTCCTTAGCCCCACGCTTTTCAACTCCTGTTAATGCAAATAGCTTTCATTTCAAGCTGTTTCTTAGAAGCGACTGAATGAATTCGCTTCGAATGTTTGGTCTTGTAGTTCGTCCTACTTTAATTGTGACTCTTATGCTGTGAGAGTTTGTCATGGCATCTTTCTGGTTTCATTTGAGTCTCCAGCTTCCACCCGTGTCCTCTGGCGCCTGTATGATGCCTGCTTGATGGGGTTCTGGGAGTTCTTCTACTCCCCAAGCCCGGCCCGAGGCCAGGCATGACTTGTGAGAGTTTGGTCCACCAGGCTGTTGCTTGGAGCGGCCCGCAGACCCACATACCCACCACAGCCCGGTTGGACCGGAACTCCTTGAAGAAAACTATCTAGTTTTATCTCGGTCCTTCCGTTTTCAATTTTCGAACATTGCTTATTTGTTCACCACTATCGAGTTATTTGAATATCTTGTAGGTCTTATTCAAATCTTCTTAATTAGATTTGTTTCATCGAGATGAGGTTGAATTCACTCCAAATTTTCACTACTTTAATCCTCTTAGTTCTTGGACAAGACTTGTTTCACATCTCTGGGGGGAATATTGTTGCACACTAACAACTCCATTCAAAGTTGGAGAAGTTGCTGATTTTTCATTCAAAAGAGCAAAAACTTTTAATGTCAGAATGCACTCATTTAAACATCTAAATTATTGAGGCTACTTAATGTCTCAAAATATCTTTCAAGTACACGCAAGAGAAAAGCATAATAATTTGTTTTTGGAAATTACACACAGAGATCACACTAACGTGATCCGGTCGATTGGGGAGCCGGTCGGCCGAGCGGCCAGCATGCTGGACTTATGATCCTGTGGTCCCGGGTTCTATCCCGGGCGCCGGCGAGAAACAATAAGCAGAGTTTCTTTCACCCTATGCCCCTGTTACCTAGCAGTAAAATAGGTACCTGGGTGTTAGTCAGCTGTCACTGGCTGCTTCCTGGGGGTGGAGGCCTGGTCGAGGACCGGGCCGCGGGGACACTAAAGCCCCGAAATTATCTCTTGATAACCTCAAGATAACGTGATGCATCAAATGAGTAAATCCACAAGGGCTGCGGGATCCAGTAGATTCAGTAGAACTTCGGTTTCAACTATTTTACCCTGTCGTAGCTCAGTCGATTAAGGGAGTGTCTGGGATGCTCCCGGACGCAGGTTCGAATCCTCGTCACGGCCCTTGTGGATTTATTTATTTATTCTTGGAAAGTATTTGAGTATTTGAGGAAAGTATTAAAGAAAGTATTTGAGTATTTGAGGAAAGTATTAAAGAAAGTATTTGAGTATTTGAGGAAAGTATTAAAGAAAGTATTTGAAAGTATTAAGTCTCCAAATCTGCACATGGAAATAACTCATTATAAGACTATTTTGCAGATTGTCCAGAAAAGCCCCATTAAAAAGTAGAGGTGTAACTGGTACACTAAGATTCAACTCCATAAACATAATGGGCTTTATTACCTCCTATGTAGGGTGGCGCGATCTCCATTACTTAAAGTGCATCAGTATTCTAGATCCAATTCTAAATTATGGTTAGGGGCCTGCTTTTTTTTTGGGGGGGGAGGCAAATTTTTGATGAGTATAAAATTCCATGAATCTGGGCCAGAGACAAGTCTATAACCTGAGACAAGTCTATAACCTGAGACAAGTCTATAACCTGAGACAAGTCTATAACCTGAGACAAGTCTATAACAAGGCGCGAGTCTATAACCATTTCCATGTGCAGTGGGGGGTCAAGGGTTGGGGGGGGGGACACATGAGGTTATAGGTCAAAGTTGGGACAAGTTAATTGGGGGGTCGTCACGTTGGTGGAAAATTCCTTTGGGGTTTTCAATTTTCTGTGTTTTCATTTCATTTTCCTGTTTATTTTTCCACCCTTTCAATTGGCCAAAGTATTTTGTGTTTATAATATTTTATCTCTTTCTCTCTTTCCTTCTGTTTCTTAGCGATGTTCTGTCCTGTTCTCTCTGCATTTCTTCATACCCCCATCCACCAAAATTCTGGGACGAAACTTGGTGCGGGCCGCTCCAATCAACAGCCTCGTAGACCAAGCTCTCCGAGGTGGGACTTGATTAGTAGAAGAACTCCCAGAACCCCATCAAGCAGGTATCGACTGGTGTACAGGTTCCTGAGCCTACTGGGCTCGATCATATCTACATTTGAAACTGTGTATGGAGTCAGCCTCCACCACATCACTGCCTAATGCATTCCATTTACTAACTACTCTGACACTGAAAAAGTTCTTTCTAACGTCTCTGTGGCCCATTTGGGTACTAAGTGTGTGTGTGTGTGTGTGTGTGTGTGTGTGTGTGTGTGTGTGTGTGTGTGTGTGTGTGTCTGTGTGTGTCTGTGTATATTTATTTATTTATATACGAGAAGGTACATTGGGATTGTGAGAATACATAGCATAGTATTTACAATCTTGTAAAGCCACTAGTACGCGCAGCGTTTCGGACAGAGCTTTAATCTAACAGATAATTTTAAGTAGGTATATGTTTGTTTGCGTGTGTATGTGTTTTGTTTGCGTGCGCGAGCGTGTGTGTGTGTGTCTGTGTTAGCGATTGCCTCCCCCACACTGGCTCGTCCCCAACTGGACGAGGGCTTTTATGGCGTACAAGTTTATATGACAGAGTAATGAGGGCTTTCATCCCGGCTGTGTGAGGGTTATGGGGGCCCTCGGAGGGCTCCCTGCCTCGCCTCACACTCTCACTTGGTTTAACCTCAAGTGTGTTCAACTTTCCTCCACTTTCTGGTAAGTTTCTCTCCTCCTCCTCCTCCTCCCCCACACACCCGTTTTCTTTGTCGTGGTGGGTTTAATGTGTGTGTGTGTGTGTGTGTGTGTGTGTGTGTGTGTGTGTGTGTGTGTGTGTGTGTGTGTGTGTGTGTGTGTGTGTGTGTGTTTGTGTGTGTGTTTACTAGTTGTGTTTACTAGTTGTGTTTTTGCGGGGGTTGAGCTTTGCTCTTTCGGCCCGCCTCTCAACTGTCAATCAACTGTTTACTAACTATTTTTTTTTCCACACCACACACACACACCCCCCCCCCCAGGAAGCAGCCCGTGACAGCTGACTAACTCCCAGGTACCTATTTACTGCTAGGTAACAGGGGCACTTAGGGTGAAAGAAACTTTGCCCATTTGTTTCTGCCTCGTGCGGGAATCGAACCCGCGCCACAGAATTACGAGTCCTGCGCGCTATCCACCAGGCTACGAGGCCCCAGGCTACGAGGCCCCAGGCTACTGTGTGTGTGTGTGTGTGTGTGTGTGTGTGTGTGTGTGTGTGTGTGTGTGTGTGTGTGTACTCTCTCTCTCTCTCTCTCTCTCTCTCTCTCTCTCTCTCTCTCTCTCTCTCTCTCTCTCTCTCTCTCTCTCTCTCTCTCTCTCTCCCTCCCGTCTCTCTCTCTCCCGTTTCTCTCTCTCTCCCGTTTCTCTCTCTCTCTCCCTCCTTCCTCCGCCCTTTCCACAAATCTATGAATTTAGAGCCTACTCTCTCACTAATGTTGGAGATCCATCCATGTGTTTTATACGTCAGGATGCGAGCAGCCGCGTCCAACAGCCTGGTTGACCAGACCATCAACCAGGATGCCTGGTCAGAGACAGGACCGCAAGGGAGGGGGGGACTTTGACCTCTGTTAGAAATGGGCGCTGCCCTCTAGGGTCAATGCTTAAGGTAAGGGAGTAACCAGCTACTGAGGTTAGGTAAGGCCCGGCCCCCAAGGAATCAACTCCTAGCATAGGGAAAAGTAGCACCAAATATACAGTCTATCGTGATCTAGTTTATCAAGTACAATAGATTGATGATCTATTTATATAATACAATAAGTACCTAACCACCTCGATCATACGTTACTGAACTGAATCTTACTCACTGAGAACTGAATCTTACTCACTGAGAACTGAATCTTACTCACTGAGAACTGAATCTTACTCACTGAGAACTGAATCTTACTCACTGAGAACTGAATCTTACTCACTGAGAACTGAATCTTACTCACTGAGAACTGAATCTTACTCACTGAGAACTGAATCTTACTCACTGAGAACTGAATCTTACTCACTGAGAACTGAATCTTACTCACTGAGAACTGAATCTTACTCACTGAGAACTGAATCTTACTCACTGAGAACTGAATCTTACTCACTGAGAACTGAATCTTACTTACTGAATCCACATAGAGAGGAAACGAGAGTACATACAGCAAAACTAGAGGTAAGGTCTACTTGCCCTTAAGGTCTAAGGTAAGGTCTACTTGCCTACTCAACACTTGATAACTTGATATCCTAGTGAACACGCAACACTTGTTCACTAAGCCACCCCAAAAAGATAACACTTTTGTACTCAGGGGTACAAAAAGGGTACAAAAGAGTACCTTTAAGGTAGAAAGGGTACCTTAAAAAGGGGTAAAAATGGTACAAAAAGGGTACACAGGGTACAACAAGTTTTATACACTTTCGTACACACAACACTTGGGGTACAAACACTGGCCTAGAGAACACAGATCAAATACATTTCGAACAACTATTTCGTACAATAATTTACTTAACATGGTATAGTAAAGATTAGGAAGGGAGGAGAATGGAAAAAAAAAGTTAAAAAGGGAGAGAGCTCACAGCATGAGGACCAAGTGCCAGATTCACGAAGCAGTTACGCAAGCACTTACGAACCAGGGGGCCAGATTTACGAAAGTACTTAGGCAAGTACTTACGAACCTGTCCATCTTTCCTCAATCTTTGACGGCTTTGGTTACATTTATTAAACAGTTTACAAACATGAAAACTTCCCATTCAACTGTTTTTATTGTTATAAACAGCCTCCTGGTGCTTCGGAGCTCAGTAACTGTTTAATAATGGTAAACAAAGCCGCCAAAGATTGAGGAAGGATTGACAGGGACCAGATTCACGTAGCAGCTACGCAAGCACTTAGGAACCTGTACATCTTTTCTCAATCTTTGGCGGCTTTGTTTCCAATTATTAAACAGTTAATGAGCTCCGAAGCACCAGGAGGCTGTTTATAACAATAATAACAATTGAATGGGAAGTTTTCATGCTTGTAAACTGTTTAATAAATGTAACCAAAGCCGTCAATGATTGAGGAAAGATGTACACGTTCGTAAGTGCTTGCGTAAGTACTTTCGTGAATCTGGCCCCTGGTTCGTAAGTGCTTGCATAACTGCTTCGTGAATCTGGCTCCAGACCACTTGGAGTTTGGTTAGAGAAGACCTTCTTCAATACAATGTGGCCGCTGCCTGAAACATTAAACTGATCGTTCAGTAACATTTCACCCAACCACTTGGGCTGGACGGTAGAGCGACGGTCTCGCTTCATGCAGGTCGGTGTTCAATCCCCGACCGTCCACAAGTGGTTGGGCTACCATTCCTTCCCCCCGTCCCATCCCAAATCCTTATCCTGACCCCCTTCCAAGTGCTATATAGTCGTAATGACTTGGCGCTTTCCCCCCCCTGATAGTTCCCTTCTTGAGGTTATCTTGAGATGATTTCGGGGCTTTTTAGTGTCCCCGCGGCCCGGTCCTCGACCAGGCCTCCACCCCCAGGAAGCAGCCCGTGACAGCTGACTAACATCTTCCCTTCCCTTCCCTTCCCTTCCCTTCCCTTCCCTTCCCTTCCCTTCAGTAACATTTCTTATTCTTCAACACAAAAATTTACTTGCTACTAATCACTTCTAAGTGTAACTCACATCTTAACATCACATCTAGGGGGCCTAACAGCTGAGTGGACAGAGCTTCAGATTCGTAGTCCTGAGGCTCCGGGGTTCGATCCCCGGTGAAGGCGGAAACAAAATGGGCACGGTTTCTTTCACCTTGATGCCCCCTGTTACCTAGCAGTAAATTGGTACCTGGGAGTTAGACAGCTGCTACGAGCTGCTTCTAGCGGGTGTGTAACAAAAAGAAGACCTGGTCGAGGACCGGGCCGCGGGGTCGCTTAAGCCCCGAAAAATCATCTCAAAATTACCTCAAGAATCTTAGCTTTACTTAGTTTATCGTCTTATTGCCATTTTTTTGTTTGTTTTCCTTTGAATGTGTTTGCTAAATTTGCAAATGTTGTTACTGAACCTTTTACCCTTCAACTGTCTTTGTTGATGCTCTTCCACTAACCTGATAAGGGGGAGCCGGTCGGCCGAGCGGACAGCACGCTGGTCTTCTGATCCTGTGGTTCTGGGTTCGATCCCGGGAGCCGGCGAGAAACAATGGGCAGAGTTTCTTTCACCCTATGCCCCTGTTACCTAGCAGTAAAATAGGTACCTGGGTGTTATTAGTCAGCTGTCACGGGCTGCTTCCTGGGGATGGAGACCTGGTCGAGGTCCGGGCCGCGGGGACACTAAAGCCCCGAAATCATCTCAAGATAACCTCAAGATAACCTCAAGATAACCTCAAGATAACCTCTTGTTGGTATTGTTGTCGTCAGGGTCAAATGTATTTGGTTTGTAAAGCTTAATTATCGCTGTCAAGTGTTTTAAACAATGTTTTCTTTTTCTCAGGTGAGTTGGGGTGGACGGTAGAGCAACGGTCTCGCTTCATGCTGGTCAGCGTTCAATCCCCGACCGTCCACAAGTGGTTGGGCACCATTCCTTTTCCTCCCCTGTCCCATCCCAAATCCTTATCCTGACCTCTTCCAAGTGCTATATAGTCATAATGGCTTGGTGCTTTCCCCCTGATACTTCCGTCCCTCCCTCCCTCCCTCCCTCAGGTGAGGATCGATCAGGTGAGTGGGAATCAGGTGCGGGTACTGGGCAACCCGTCCTCTTAAAAGTAACGTCTTTTTTCGCTTGTATGCGCGCTATGGCCAAAAATGGATGTAATTTTAAATGAAATCGGCTCACAAAAGTATTTTCCCGTTTTCTGTTTGAGTCCTCTGGCTTACTCGGAAAGGTTAGGAGAGGAAACTTTCAAATAACATTTTTCATGGTTTTGAAACATAAGGAGAATTTCCTGCCCACCTAACCTATCAGAGGACTCTTAACTTACTGTTTTGGGGTAAAAATCCAAAATTTATTTTAATTTTTTTTTTCATTTTGAAATTACGTCCATTATCGACCATACGGGCAAACGGCCAAAAGCGACGTAATTTTTAAGACAGGTGCGAATAAGTGTCGATCAGGTGAGTAGGGATCAGCCACAGGTTAAGACCAAGCAAGAGATCTTCAGAGAAGAGCGCGGATACCTTTAAGGAGTCCGCATATTATCCCAAACATGCAAGTTAAGGGCTGGACTGAGGGTCCTAGACGCCTTGCGGGTACTTTGCGGGTACCTTACGATCATTCCGAGGATCAAGGTCCCCGTAGCCCGGTCTCTGACCAGCGAAAGGACTTACGCAAGCACATACGAACCTGTACATCTTTTCTCAATCTTTGGCGACTTTGTTTCCAATTATTAAACAGTTAATGAGTTCCGAAGCACCAGGAGGCTGTTTATAACAATAACAACAGTTGATTGGGAAGTTTTCATGCTTGTAAACTGTTTAATAAATGTAATCAAAGCCGTCAAAGATTGAGGAAAGATGTACACGTTCGTAAGTATTTGCGTAAGTGCTTTCGTGAATCCTACCCCAGGCCTCCTGGTGGCTAAACTGGTCAACCAGACTGTTGGACGTGGCTGCTCGCAGCCTGAAGTATGAGTCACAGTCCTAACTCTCCACACATCATTACTCTTAGATCTTTTTTTTTTTGGGCATTTAAACCAAAGCCTCAACATTTTCCCAAGCCTGGTAACTTTATTAACATTAACAACAGCCTGGTGGACCAAACTCTAACAAGTCAAGCCTGGCCTCAGGCCGGGCTTGGGAAGTTGAAGAACTCCCAGAACTCCATCAAGCAGATATCTAAGCTTAGCTAAGCAGATATCTAAGCTTTTCAGCTTGGAGCTTAAAAATTGTCAACATTAAAATGTATTTGCTAATCTTTCGCACATATTATCTATCGTCTTGTTGACATTTTTTTTTTGTTTTGCTTATCTTTCTCTGAATGTGTTTGCCAAATTTGCAAATGTTGCGCCATAGTTACGTGTCTGAATCGTGGATGTAAACAAGAGAGGTCTCAGGACACCCCTGAGGCACTCAGCTTAAAACGGTTTACCACTCAGACTCGACTCCATTTAGGGATAACTTCCCCCCCCCCCTCCTCCTCGCCCGCCAAGATACGGTGCCATTGTGCCAAGCGTGTGGCACCCTTTAGTGCCCTGGCAGCGAGGCACATCTGCCGCCACTTCCCGGAGCCTCGAACGACCGACGGTAAGTTTTTTTGTGATGTCAATTTCCTTTTTAAAAGAAAATACAGCACATACAGCAGAGAACAGGCGCCCTTGTTCTGTGCTGTGAGTGTTCGTGTCGAGGCGCGAGTACCTGTGGCACAGCATCAGCGACTGTGGCACATATGGGACATCTTGAACATAGTAGCACCGAGTAGGGTGTTTACGGGGGATTCTGGGCCTGCTATATCTTAAGCATCAACATGGTGGCGCAGGAGGCCGTTCGCCGGGCCCAGGATTACTGTGCCCTGCTCTATCTCTACCATCAGTCTGCGTCGCCCTCAGAGTTGTCTCCATCAGCCACCACAGACGCTCTACCGCTGGCTTTTTACTGCTTCGCGTCTCCCTCTCCAGTTCTTTATCTCTCACTGCGACCGGAGCTTCGTCCCGCTTCCAAAATCCTCAGCAGTTTCCCCCCTAACAGTTACCGTTTTCTAAATTTTGGCGGTTCTACGTACCGTACTCCTACTTATATGTCTCGTTCGTCAATGCTTACGCTTAATTCTCTCTCTGTTTCTGCAAAGTGACACCCGACGAATCCAAACGCCACTGGCTCCTCCGTCACGGGTCTCTATACCGTCTTCACTACTTCCTCTGCGTTCTAATTTCCCGTTTAGACCGTCCTCCCCTTCACTGACAGAATCATCGCTCAGTCCATGTCCGTTTACCCCTTCCTTTCTCGTGGCCTCGTCTCTCCCATACACACAAAAAACTCAAGTTTCCCCTCAAGAGTCGTCTTGCCCTCCCCAAGTAGTGGCTATTCTTATCCCAGTTCATCCTGGGTTAAAATCCCCGTCTCCTGAACCTTCCCACGTTGGAGTACGCGAACAAGGGGGACACAGGTGGAAGCTGAGTACCCAAATGAACAAATCCACAAGGGCCGTGACGAGGATTCGAACCTGCGTCGGGGAGCATCCCAGACACTGAGTACCATACCAGGCATCCTTGTGGCTCATTTGGGAGTACCCAAATGAGCCACAGACATTAAAAAGAACGTTTTCAGTGTCAGAGTAGTTAGTAAATGGAATGGACTATGGTAGTGATGTGGTGGAGGCTGACTCCATACACAGTTTCAAAGGTAGATATGATAGAGCTCGAGATGCTCACGAATCTGTACACCAGTAGATTGACGGCTGATAGGCGGGGCCAAAGAGCCAAAACTCAACCCCCCGCAAGCACAACTAGGTAAGTACACAAATGCATCTGTATTTGTACGCTAAGTAATAATTGCGTAGGAGTTATATGCGTTACATTCGACCTTTTGATTTTCCGACGTGCATTTGTATGGAAATTCGTTCAAGTCATACGCATGTTGTGAGAATTTGCTTGGTTTCAGGTTTCTTTCATGTGTTTTTCTCTCCACCAGGTGGTTGCTAGACGTCAACTTGGACAAATGCAATGAAGATCGCAGAGAGAGAGATAACAGCAGAGACATTAGGGGTTAATAGGGAAACAGGTCAAGGGAACAGAAACAAATAGATCTGGGATTTTACAGTGGCGTCTGAAGAACGCACCTTGTGTCTGAAGAACACCCGTGGCGTCCTGGAGAACACCCGTGGCTCCTGGAGAACAGGTTAACTTCCCTTCTAAAGAACACCCCCTAGTGTATGTTATTCAACGTATTAGATATTCACGAGAATTGACAATGTACAAAAAGAGCTAAATGTGAACTAGTAGGATAAGACGAACACAGGTGGAAGCTGTAGACGCAGATGAAACGGATGGATGCCGGGAACATTTCTCTACTGGAAGACTTGTCAGCAAGTGGAATGCGCTACAAGAGTGGAAGCGAACCCATTAAGTAGCTTCGGACAGCACTTGAGGGAGGAGTAGGAGATGGAAAAGGAGGGTTTTGGGGGGCATGAGATTATATATCAGGGAACGGAAGGTGGGGCTGAGGAGCTATTGCTCCACTCTAAATACTCTAGGTGGACACACACACACACACACACACACACAGGGGCCTCGTAGCCTGGTGGATAGCGCGCAGCACTCGTAATTCTGTGGCGCGGGTTCGATTCCCGCACGAGGCAGAAACGAATGGGCAAAGTTTCTTTCACCCTAAGTGCCCCTGTTACCTAGCAGTAAATAGGTACCTGGGAGTTAGTCAGTTGTCACTGGCTGCTTCCTGGGGTGTGTGTGTGTGTGTGGTGTGGGGAAAAAAAAAAAAAAAAGTAGTTAGTAAACAGTTGATTGACAGTTGAGAGGCGGGCCGAAAGAGCAAAGCTCAACCCCCGCAAAAACACAAGTAGTAAACACACACACACACACACACACACACACACACACACACACACACACACACACACACACACACTCACACACACACACACACACACACACACACACACACACACACACACACACACACACTGATAAAAGAGCCTTAAAACAGGAGTAAGAAATGCCACAAAGCCATCGCATATACAGTGTAGCATTTGAAGCAAACTCTTTTGTATGGAAATGAGATACAATTCACGAAAAACGCGTCCCCCTGTTGTTGAAATGTTAAAGGCAAACATTGTATAAATTTACGTTGCTCGAGTTCCTTATCTAATCAGAAAAGCTCGTATCAAATAGTCTCGGGAGAAAATCATTTCAATGAGGGAATTTTCAAGATACTATAGAAGATTTAGAGGAAAGAAGAAGAAGTGTTCAAGAACAACATTAAGACACTTGCCTGCGAATAAGTGCCGGAGCAACCGGATTGTAGTGGAAGAAATCCACAAGGGCCGTGACGAGGATTCGAACCTGCGTCCGGGGTCATCCCAGACACTGCCTTAATCGACTGAGCTACGACAGGGTTAAAAGAGTTGAAACCGAAGATCTATATGTGGGATATGTGGGCTTGCGGGCCGCGACAAGCAACAGCCTGTTGGACCAAGTTATCAGAAATCAAGCCTGGCCCCAGGCCGGGCTTGGGAGGGGGGGGTGAGGTGGGGGGGTACAACTCCCACAAACCACTCCAGGTATATGTAAAATATTTGGGGGTTTCTGTAATATTTAATGAAGTTGGTATCAAATGATTTCGAATTGGAATAAAAAAATACAAAGTTGGTTGACGAAAGACAATGAAAAATTCATGAATATGATAAAAGTTGGGACGTTATATATATATATATATATATATATATATATATATATATATATATATAATATATATATATATATATATATATATATATATATCACTCACACAATATCACTCCTTCTGAAGATGTATTATTAATATACGAATGTACTTAAGGAAATTCCTGTTTCAATTTTCCTCCGTGGTCTGACACTGCCACATTTTTAATCACGTGTTTATTTTTCGTGATTTACACACACACACACACACACATATATATATATATATATATATATATATATATATATATATATATATATATATATATATATATATATATATTTATTTATTTATGTATATATATATAAAGCTGAAGTAGGTAAGATGAAGCTGAACTTTATATTAAACTAATGTATTTCAATACATTACATAGAAAACGATTTTGATGACATTTATGGATTCAGAACATCAATATTACCAATGTTGATGCTCCTAATGTTGTCCTTTGTTGCTGCTGCAATAATCCTGCAATTGCTGCGATTCCCAATCCTTCTGTTGATTCTGCTTCTAATCCTTCTGTTGATTCTGCTTCTAATCCTTCTGTTGATTCTGCTTCTAATCCTTCTGTTGATTCTGCTTCTAATCCTTCTGTTGATTCTGCTTCTAATCCTTCTGTTGATTCTGCTTTTAATCCTTCTGCTGATTCTGTTTCTAATTCTTCTGTTGATTCTGCTCTTAATTCTGCAGCTGTTCCTAATCCTGCGGTTGCTTGATTGACTGTTGCTACCGGAGGCGGTTAGTTTATTGTGCACCCCTCCCCCCTCCCCCGTCATCCTGTGAGCGATAGCTTGTAAGGAAGAAACCTTGAGTCTGAAGAACGCCCACTGGCGTCTGAAGAACGTAGCTTATGTCTGAAGAACGCCCACTGGCGTCTGAAGAACGTACCTTATGTCTGAAGAACGCCCACTGGCGTCTGAAGAACGTACCTTATGTCTGAAGAACGCCCACTGGCGTCTGAAGAACGTACCTTGTGTCTGAAGAACGCCCACTGGCGTCTGAAGAACGTACCTTATGTCTGAAGAACGCCCACTGGCGTCTGAAGAACGTACCTTGTGTCTGAAGAACGCCCACTGGCGTCTGGAGAACGTACCTTATGTTTGAAGAACGCCCACTGGCGTCTGAAGAACGTACCTTGTGTCTGAAGAACGCCCACTGGCGTCTGGAGAACGTACCTTGTGTCTGAAGAACGCCCACTGGCGTCTGGAGAACGTACCTTGTGTCTGAAGAACGCCCACTGGCGTCTGGAGAACGTACCTTGTGTCTGAAGAACGCCCACTGGCGTCTGGAGAACGTACCTTGTGTCTGAAGAACGCCCACTGGCGTCTGAAGAACACGTTAACTTCCCATCTGAAGAACACCCCCTTATGTTAGTCCACGTATTAGATAGTTACGAGAATTGACAGTGGACAAAAAAGATAAATCTGAAACATTAGGATTAGATGAACACATGTGGAAGCTGTAGATTCAGATGGAAGCTGGTGACGCAGATTGAAGCTGCTGACGCAGATTGAAGCTGATGACGCAGATTGAAGCTGCTGACGCAGATTGAAACTGATGACGCAGATTGAAGCTGATGACGCAGATGTAAGCCATTGACGCAAATGGAACGGATGGATGCCTGGAACATTTCTGTACCGGATGACTTGTCAGCAAGTGAAATGCGCTACAAGAAGACAGTTGAAACGAGCCCATTAAGTGATTCGGCAGGCACTTGAGCAAGTCGCGTGAGGAATAGGGGGGAAAGGGGGGATTGTGCGTTATTTGACGTAACATTTGTACGTTAAATGACGTAATGAGATTAAATGTTGTTGTTGTTCCTAATCTAGCTTTCGTTGCTGCTTTATCTGCTGCTGCTGTTTGGCTGTTCGTAATTCTGTAGCTGCTTCTTATACGGCTGTTGCATTTTCTTTTCCACACGGGTCGTCTTGTTGGTATTTTCGTTGTCCTCCAGTCTCGTCCTTCAGTCTCGTCCTTCAGTCTCGTCCTTCAGTCTCGTCCTTCAGTCTCGTCCTTCAGTCTCGTCCTTCAGTCTCGTCCTCCAGTCTCGTCCTCCAGTCTCGTCCTTCAGTCTCGTCCTCCAGTCTCGTCCTTCAGTCTCGTCCTTCAGTCTCGTCCTTCAGTCTCGTCCTCCAGTCTCGTCCTTCAGTCTCGTCCTTCAGTCTCGTCTTTCAGTCTCGTCCTCCAGTCTCGTCCTTCAGTCTCGTCCTCCGGTCTCGTCCTTCAGTCTCGTCTTTCAGCCTCGTCTTTCAGTCTCGTCTTTCAGCCTCGTCTTTCAGTCTCGTCTTTCAGTCTCGTCTTTCAGTCTCGTCTTTCAGTCTCGTCTTTCAGTCTCGTCTTTCAGTCTCGTCTTTCAGTTTCGTTCTCCAGGGTCGTCCTTCAGTCTCGTCTTTCAGTCTCGTCTTTCAGTCTCGTCTTTCAGTCTCGTCCTTCAGTCTCGTCTTTCAGTCTCGTTTTTCAGTCTCGTCTTTCAGTCTCGTCCTTCAGTCTCGTCTTTCAGTCTCGTCCTTCAGTCTCGTCTTTCAGTCTCGTCCTTCAGTCTCGTCCTTCAGTCTCGTTCTTTCAGTCTCGTCTTTCAGTCTCGTCCTTCAGTCTCGTCTTTCAGTCTCGTCTTTCAGCCTCGTCTTTCAGTCTCGTCTTTCAGTCTCGTCTTTCAGTCTCGTCTTTCAGCCTCGTCTTTCAGTCTCGTCTTTCAGTCTCGTTTTTCAGTCTCGTCCTTCAGTCTCGTCCTTCAATCTCGTTCTCCAGGGTCGTCCTCCAGGGGTCGTCCTCCAGGGGTCGTCCTCCAGGGTCGTCCTCCAGCCTCGTCCTCCAAGGTCGTCCTCCAGTGTCGTCCTCCAGTGTCGTCCTCCAGTGTCGTCCTCCAGGGTCGTCCTCCAGTGTCGTCCTCCAGGGTCGTCCTCCAGGGTCGTCCTCCAGGGTCGTCCTCCAGCCTCGTCCTCCAAGGTCGTCCTCCAGTGTCGTCCTCCAGTGTCGTCCTCCAGGGTCGTCCTCCAGTGTCGTCCTCCAAGGTCGTCCTCCAGTGTCGTCCTCCAGTGTCGTCCTCCAGGGTCGCCCTCCAGTGTCGTCCTCCAGGGTCGTCCTCCAGTGTCGTCCTCCAGGGTCGTCCTCCAGTGTCGTCCTCCAGGGTCGTCCTCCAGTGTCGTCCTCCAGGGTCGTCCTCCAGGGTCGTCCTCCAGGGTCGTCCTTCAGCCTCGTCCTCCATCGCTGCTGCTGGTCCTCCCACAGCGAGTGAGCCGGTCTTGGAGCAATCTGTGCATACTACAGCGTTACAAGAGTCTAAACATTGCCAAGTTTGCTCCCACACGAGGCGGAGGGCGGGCGGCACTTCTTCTCTAATGGTGCCGTTTGTCTCCATCTGGCTCCATCTGGCTCCATCTGGCCTCTCTCCTTCCTTCCGAGGAGCCGGATTTTCCTCTGTTTTAATTCTCGACTGAAAGTGCATGCCGTTTGATGCGTTTTAAATCAGTTTGTTGTGCGATTAGTAACAGGAGAAAAGGTGTGTTGTGAGTTTTTTTTATATCTGCTTACCTGGTTGATGGGGTTCTTGGAGTTCTTCTACTCCCAAAGCCCGGCCCGAGGTCAGGCTTGACTTGTGAGAGTTTGGTCCACCAGGCTGTTGCTTGGAGCGGCCCGCAGGCCCACATATACCTGCTTGATGGGGTTCTGGGAGTTCTTCTACTCCCCAAGCCCGGCCCGAGGCCAGGCTTGACTTGTGAGAGTTTGGTCCAGCAGACTGTTGCTTGGAGCGGCCCGCAGGCCCACATATACCTCGCATAATGGTTTAATTAAAGTTAGTTGTTGCCAAGTCTCCGTATCTTTTCCATTCATTTACGTACATGAAGAAGATTCATTACCTTACATCATCCTTATCCTTATCATCATCCTTACATTCTTTCTTTATCGGCGGTCTTTAATATGTCTCCCACACAAATAATTTGTAGGTTGTGTGGGGCCACTGTTGGGCTACGGTTGTTCAACGTCCTCCCAGCGAGCGAAAGAAATATTGCCGGAACAACCGTGGACATCTTCAAGAGGAAACTAGATTGTTTCCTCCAAGGAGTGCCGGACCAACCGGGCTGTGGTGGGTATGTGGGCCTGCGTGCCTGCTCCAAGCAACGCCTGGTGGACCAAACTCTCACTAGTCAAGCCTGGTGGACCAAACTCTCACTAGTCAAGCCTGGTGGACCAAACTCTCACTAGTCAAGCCTGGTGGACCAAACTCTCACTAGTCAAGCCTGGTGGACCAAACTCTCACTAGTCAAGCCTGGTGGACCAAACTCTCACTAGTCAAGCCTGGTGGACCAAACTCTCACTAGTCAAGCCTGGTGGACCAAACTCTCACTAGTCAAGCCTGGTCTCGGGCCGGGCTTGGGGGAGTAGAAGAACTCCCAGAACACTATCAAGCAGGTCCTATTTTCTCCTATTCCACGTTCTATAATGGGACATTTACTCGCATTAAATTATATTCCCTGTGTGTTTCTCCCTACACTTATTTTGTCCCGGACATAAATCTTCAAGAGCAGGACAATCGTATATGAACTCTGTTGCCATAAGCACCATCAGCACACATGTTTATATAACTTATAAAATTTGTTATTTGCTTAGCTAAACGAACTAGAGGGTTCAGTTCCTGAACTGATTATGTGCCTCTGTAATCCTTTACACCACCGCCCACGGGATCGGTATGGGGTGCATAATAAAGAAAGAAATTGAACTGTGTTGATAGGTATCTTGTGTGTTGAGATCATTTCCCCCACCCGACCCCCTCATGTAGCATTCTTATCTGTCTTGGTGATCTTGAGCTATTCTCACACCTATCAGACTAGGGCAACGAGATTTAACTCTAGGGTCCCCGCTGATAGCTACTGGGTGTGGCGCATGTGAATGAGCATTCATTTAGGCCCCTTAACGCGACGTTGGGTTCATCCCACAGCGCCAGTTTGAATAGCAAAAATGGCCCACTAGATACTCAGACTATCTTTAGTCCTCACGGTTATTCTAGGAGCTCCATTCTGTCCTTACCTTACCTTGAGTATGCCTTGAGTTGACCAAACCACACGCTGGAGATTGAAGAAACAACGACGTTTTGGTCCGTCCTGGACCGAAACGACATCACCTCTATCAGCATGAGAGGCCTGAGACTGTTCAACACGCTTCCACTACACATAAGGGGCATAACTGGCCGACCCCTCACAGTGTTCACGAGAGAACTATCAACATCAGAGGCCCGAGACTGTTCAACACGCTTCCACTACACATAAGGGGCATAACTGGCCGACCCCTCACAGTGTTCACGAGAGAACTATCAACATCAGAGGCCCGAGACTGTTCAACACGCTTCCACTACACATAAGGGGCATAACTGGCCGACCCCTCACAGTGTTCACGAGAGAACTATCAACATCAGAGGCCCGAGACTGTTCAACACGCTTCCACTACACATAAGGGGCATAACTGGCCGACCCCTCACAGTGTTCACGAGAGAACTATCAACATCAGAGGCCCGAGACTGTTCAACACGCTTCCACTACACATAAGGGGCATAACTGGCCGACCCCTCACAGTGTTCAAGAGAGAACTATCAACATCAGAGGCCCGAGACTGTTCAACACGCTTCCACTACACATAAGGGGCATAACTGGCCGACCCCTCACAGTGTTCACGAGAGAACTATCAACATCAGAGGCCCGAGACTGTTCAACACGCTTCCACTACACATAAGGGGCATAACTGGCCGACCCCTCACAGTGTTCAAGAGAGAATTTGACAAACACCTCCAATGGATACCTGATCAAAGAGGCTGTGACTCATACGTCAGGCTGCGAGCAGCTTCGTCCAACAGCCTGGTTTACCAATCTAGCAACGAGGAGGCCTAGTCGATGACCGGACCGCGGCGTCGCTAAGCCCCGAAATCATCTCAAGGTAACCTCAAGGTAGGTACTTCCATTTCAGGTGCCGTAGGTTGAAGTCTCCAAGCAGGATGATGTTCGGGGTTGGATTTGTGAGGTTTTTCTAAGCTGTGTTCTATTTTCATTAGTTGGTCTTTAAACTGCTGACGATTTGCCTCCGGTGACTTACATACAATGACAATAACTACATTCTTTAAATCACGAAATACTTTTCTTCGTTACTGGTAATGTAACTATATTTCAGTGCTGATTCGTTTGACAGCCTCTTTCCCTTCTCTCAACGTTTGTATAGTGACGATTAATTTACGACGAAGATATTCTTGAAAGATCTTCTCACACACTTCCTAATCGTTCTCTATAGAAAGCTATTTTTTTTTATTTTCCTGTTGCATCCTTATGAAGATAGAAACCAAAAGCCTCCGAAAGCAGCTGTATCCTAGCAGTTGATAATTTATATTGCGCCTACAGTGTTTCCTCACCTCTGTCTTCTTGATTATTTGCGCCCTATTTTTGAGGTTTTAGATTGTCTGTTATTGTCATTTATGCGTTGTGTGTGCGTCTTGATGCTGTGTATTGACCAGACTGTGGCTCCAGTGTATTGACCAGACTGTGGCTCCAGTGTATTGACCAGACTGTGGCTCCAGTGTATTGACCACACTGTGGCTCCAGTGTATTGACCAGACTGTGGCTCCAGTGTATTGACCAGACTGTGGCTCCAGTGTATTGACCAGACTGTGGCTCCAGTGTATTGAGCAGACTGTGGCTCCAGTGTATTGACCAGACTGTGGCTCCAGTGTATTGACCAGACTGTGGCTCCTGGCTGCTTGCTCAAGGTTGTTGTTGTTCCTGATTGACCTGTTTCTTGTCCAGGATTGGTTCTTGGTTCTAATTGTTGTTGTTGTTCCTGATTGACCTGTTTCTTGTCCAGGATTGGTTCTTGGTTCTAATTGTTGTCGTTGTTCCTGATTGACCTGTTTCTTGTCCAGGATTGGTTCTTGGTTCTAATTGTTGTTGTTGTTCCTGGTTGACCTGGTTCCTTGCTCAAGGCAAGAACCATCAACCAGGGGGCTTGGTCAGAGACCGGGCCGCAGGGACCCGCAGAACCAACGCAATGTAACCGCAAGGGATAAGACGGATTGGTTGGTTTTCCCAAGGAAATTACTTATGTTTTTAACACTGGAGACTCCAGTGTTTTGTCTCTTCCCTCAGGCAAGGCGAGGATTGTCGAACAGCGAGAGGTCTTACCATGCTTGGGTGCTTCCCGGGGGAGTCAATTACCTTTCTGGGGGAGTTTGGTTGCTGCCTGAGGGCGGCTGCTGTGGGAATATGTGGCAAGGTATCTTAGTAGATATCGCTTTGGTGGCTTCTGAAGGTTTGACGAAAGGAACCTGTGGGAGTCGCTTTGACGACTTTTAAAATGTTTGACGAAACGGTTTGAGTTGTTTGTTGGGTTTCTTCTTAGGAAAGAAGAAACCCAACCATTGGAGAAGAAACCCATTGGGAAGCCAAACTTTGGCTTGAATTGTTGCTATGATTGCGAAAATGACCCGTCACTATTGAGACGCGCCATTCCCTGTCACACAGTCAAGACTTGTGTGTTTTCATGAGGTGGTAGAGGGCTCCTCTAGGCTTTGGGAATCCTGGTTGTCTTATGGTCAGAGCCTCTGTTGGATGCCTGGGAGAGAAACTGAATTCAAGGACGGCCAGGGTGCAATAGAGTTACTAAAAGCATTGCCCAAAGCTTAAGGCTAATTGAAGTGCCGGACCAACCGGGTTGTGGTGGATATGTGGGCCTGCGGGCCGCTCCAAGCAACAGCCTGGTGGACCAAACTCTCACAAGTCAAGCCTGGCCTCGGGGCGGGCTTGGGGAGTAGAAGAACTCACAGAACCCCATCAACCAGGTATATGTGGGCCTGCGAGCCGCTCCAAGCAACAGCCTGGTGGACCAAACTCTCACAAGTCAAGCCTGGCCTCGGGGCGGGCTTGGGGAGTAGAAGAACTCCCAGAACCCCATCAACCAGGTATATGTGGGCCTGCGGGGCCGCTCCAAGCAACAGCCTGGTGGACCAAACTCTCACAAGTCAAGCCTGGCCTCGGGGCGGGCTTGGGGAGTAGAAGAACTCCCAGAACCCCATCAAGCAGGTAATTGACGATGTTTTTTGCTTTTGAGCTGCCTGTATGTATTCACCGAGTTGTACTCACCTAGTTGTGCTTGCGGGGGTTGAGCTCTGGCTCTTTGGTCACCGGCTGGGGGAAAGATCCGATGCCAGGCTGTGCCCGATTGGGTAGTGGGTGGGGAACTGGGGAAGAGAAATAGGGGAAAAGTTGGGGAAAGTTGTTAGTCCACAGCAAGATCACACACACACTCACACACACACACACACACACACACACACACACACACACACACACACACACACACACACACACACACACACACACTTGTCCTCTGACCTAAGACAATAATTCCTTATCAGCGGAATACATATAACATAACAATCGGTAAAACTGCGATGTTTTGTGGCAACACCATTCGTGTAATTTTCGTCCAAACATGGAATGCTGTTTGTGCGTTACTGCGATAACATAGATTCACTAAGATAAAAATACTGATTTGTGTTTGGCAATGTGTGGAACCTGTGTTTTATTGCACGCACACACACACACACACACACACACACACACACACACACACACACACACACACACACACACACACACACACACACACACACACACACACACAACTTCTCTCGCAATATCATCGCTTGGGTTTTAGACACACAGGTCGTGGTCGCAAATTAGAAACATTGATATTACAGTTCGTGTTTGGAGTTGTTGAATATATCCGGTTCTTGTGTAATATGGTTACTGGATGCTGTCTTATGTCACCACACACACACACGTCTCTCTCTCTCTCTCTCTCTCTCTCTCTCTCTCTCTCTCTCTCTCTCTCTCTCTCTCTCTCTCTCTCTCTCTCTCTCTCTCTCTCTCTCTCTCTCTCTGAGGGTGGAGGCTGAAGAAGCAGGTCGCTCTCACATGGCCGGTTCAATCTTACCGGATCGCTCGGGATGTTCCTCACGTTGTCCGCTATAGCATTACTGCCAGTTATCCGGCCACCGGGCCAAGCTGGCACTGTGGGGGAGGCGCATATGGGCCGGATGTAAGGGAGGGAGAAATGGGAGGGCTGAGGATGGAAATAGGGAGTACTTCCCATCCCACATGGGAGAGGTATGCTTCCCTAGGTTCCTCCTTGGTAATAATAAAAATAATTATAGCAATAACTAATAGTAATGTCTTCTCACAGACTTAATAACATAGGATTAAAATCTACAATTGGTGTATTTGATGTAAAGATTTATACCAAGTCTTACATACTTTTCTGAGTGTTTTGTTAAAGTCTGAGGGTGTAGTTAGGGCGAGACTTACACCTCAACGACTGATCGTTGTAAATTAGTCTTTGAGATGCATTTGTCGTCGATCTTGACAATGTATTCAGGGGAGTATGAAAGACTTGGTGTAAATCTTCAAATTTCTCAAATACGTAAGTGTGTGTGTGTTTGTGTGTGTACTCACCTAGTTGTACTCACCTAGTTGTGTCTGCAGGATCGAGCATTGACTCTTGGATCCCGCCTTTCGAGCATCGGTTGTTTACAGCAATGACTCCTGTCCCATTTCCCTATCATACATAGTTTTAAAATTATGAATAGTATTTGCTTCCACAACCTGTTCCTGAAGTGCATTCCATTTTCCCACTACTCTCACGTGTGTGTGTGTGTGTG
>NC_091207.1:19462320-19477320 GCF_040958095.1 Procambarus clarkii | reverse complement strand
TACTCACCTAGTTGTGCTTGCTGGGGTTGAGGTTTGGCCCTTTGGTCCTGCCAATGTCTGTGTGTGTGTGTGTGTGTGTGTGTGTGTGTGTGTGTGTGTGTGTGTGTGTGTGTGTGTGTGTGTGTGTGTATTTACTGTTTATACTTGCAGAATCGAGCTATTATTTCTTGAACCCCGCCTTTCTAACCAATTTATTTTCCTCTATTATGTCTACTACATATATTTCTCTAACTCTCTCTCACACACACAGGAAGCAGCCCGTAGCAGCTGTCTAACTCCCAGCTACCTATTTACTGCTAGGTGCACAGGCTCATCAGAGTGAAAGAAACTATGTTCATTTGTTTCTCATCAAATGGGAAATAATTGCCTCATCTGCCACTGTTCACCCCTAACTACGCCCTTTAATTAAAGGTAGTAATGACCCCCAATTACGACCTACGTACAGAAATGGATGTATTAGTAAACTATTCTAAATAGCATACTAACAAATGAGGAAAAGTAAATGAAGAGCCTATCTACCCTAACCTAACCTGTTCAAGCATTCCTAGGGTATCTTATCTATCCTAACCTAACCTGTTCAAGCATTCCTAGGGTATCTTATCTACCCTAACCTAACCTGTTCTAGCATTCTTAGGGTATCTTATCTACCCTAACCTAACCTGTTCAAGCATTCCTAGGGTATCTTATCTACCCTAACCTAACCTGTTCTAGCATTCCTAGGGTATATTATCTACCCTAACCTAACCTGTTCTAGCATTCCTTGGGTATGTTATCTACCCTAACCTAACCTAATATACGCTATCTTAGGCTTAATATAGGAAAAAATGTGTATTGTATTGGGCCTAATAAATGCTATACACAATGAAATTCCAATGACGTGATATATCTGTGAAAAACCCTGTGGGGCATGACGATGGGCTCGAAGCTGCGTCCTGCAGTGTGGGGGAGTATGGTGGAATCGAACTTTCATCCTGGGGTGGAGCAGGAGGGTGGAATCGAACCTTCTTTCTGGGTGTTAAGTCTAAGATATTCCCATAACTTTCTCTTGAATTCCTTGCAGCCTCCCTTAAGGAGATGAGGTATAGGTTCTGTGAGCCTTGTACCCTTTCAATCCCTCCCGGTAGGGGAGCCGGTCGGCCGAGCGGACAGCACGCTGGACTTGTGATCCTATGGTCCTGGGTTCGATACAGGCACCGGCGAGAAACAATGAGCAGAGTTTCTTTCACCCGATGCCCCTGTTACCTAGCAGTAAAATAGGTACCTGGGTGTTAGTCAGCTGTCACGGGCTGCTTCCTAAGGGTGGAGGCCTGGTCGAGGACCGGGCCGCGGGGACACTAAAGCCCCGAAATCATCTCAAGATAACCTCAAGAACCCCCCCCCCTTAACCAGATGGGGTACCGGCAGGCCCTCACCCCCCCCCCTCCACCCTTCCCCCCCCCTCTCCACCCTTCCCCCCCCTCCACCCTTCCCCCCCTCTCCACCCTTCCCCCCCCCTCTCCACCCCCCCCCCCTTTAACTATATAATCCGCTTGCGGCCAGCTGTTACCCGCTCAAAGGCTTCCTGGCATGCGGATTTGCTGAAGGCTCCGTTGTGTGCGGGTATCTCGCAGAACTGAGCTATGCGCTTGCCCGCACGGGCACCTAGTTTACCTGGAACATACCTGGGGAGGGTTTCGGGAGTTCTTCTACTCGCCCAAGCCCGGCCTGAGGCCAGGCTCGACTTGGTTAATTTGGTTCAACAGGCTGTTGCTTGTAGCTGGCCGTAGAAACCTCCATTACAGCCTGGTTGGTCCGGTGTTTCTTGCAAGAACTTATCTAATTTGTTCTTGAAGAAGTTCACCTTTGTTCCGGCAATATTTCTAATGCATGTTGGGAAAGTACTGAACAGCTGTGGACCTCTGATGTTCAGACGGTGTTCTCTAATTGTGCCTATGGCACCTCTACTCCTCACTGGTTCTATTCTACATTTCCTTCCGTACCTTTCGATCCAGAAAGTTGATATTCTACTGTGTAAATTTGGGACTTGGTCATCCAGTATCTTCCATGTATGATATTATTTGATACCTCTCTCGTCTCCTTTCCAGAGAGTTTCTCTTTCTCTTTCTTTCTTTCTCTCTCTCTCTCTCTCTCTCTCTCTCTCTCTCTCTCTCTCTCTCTCTCTCTCTCTCTCTCTCTCTCTCTCTCTCTCTCTCTCTCTCTCTCTCTCTCTCTCTATTTCTCTCTCTCTCTCTTTCTGTCCTCCACGTCTCCATCTTCTCAACTCGCGCTCTCAACATATTTGACGAGTTCTCTAAACCAGCAAGACTTGTCAACACCTTCTTGTGAGTCGTCAACTTGGCGGAAATTCTCAAAAATTCCAATTTATCCAAGTTTGCATTTTTTTAAAAAGAGTTTTTCACAGAAGAGCGGAAGCGGCGTTGGTCCCAAATAGGCCCCTAATCTTTTAAAGTCTGGTCTCTGGCCTAATTTTGTATATTTATTTAGAGACCATTTAAGGGGGCAGTGATAAGACACTACACTCCTTGAGAGAGTAAGAGGAGGTTTAATCTTTCTTATCATGGGGTTTTTGGGGCATTTTCACCCTTAAAACGACTCGCTCGCAGATGGGATATGGTTGACCAGACCACACACTAGAAGTTGAAGGAACGACGACGTTTCGGTCCGTCCTGGACCATTCTCGAATCGACTTGAGAATGGTCCAGGACGGACCGAAACGTCGTCGTCCCTTCAACTTCTAGTGTGTGGTCTGGTCAACATACTTCAGCCACGTTATTGTGACTCCTCGCCTGCTTGGGATATATTTGTTTGGTTCGTGCTTCCCTCTACCATCACAATCATCGAATCATCAGTCAGCTACAATCAGAATCATCGAATCATCAGTCAGCAATCATCAGAATCATCGACTCATTAGTCAGCTACCATCACAATCACCATCGCCTTCCTACCATCACAATCATCGCCTCCATACCATCACAATCGTCCCATCACCATCGCCTCCCCACCATCACAATCATCCCATCACCATCGCCTGCTTACCATCACAATCATCCCATCACCATCGCCTCCCTACCATCACAATCAACACATCACCATCGCCTCTCCACCATCACAATCATCACACCATCACTACCCAAACACACAAACAGGGGATAACCACTAGAACATGAAAAATAAACATCAGAACGGCAGGAATAATGAAAAATACTCGTTCATAGCGATCTATACAACCTATGTAAGACTAATGATAGAATGTGCAGCTCAGTAAATCGGGCCGCTCGAAGCAACAGCCTGTTGGACCAAGTTATCACAAGTCGAGCCTGGCCCGAGAACAACTCCAGAAACCCTCTCCAGGTAAACTAGAGGTAAATCTGCAGCTCGTCAAGCGCGAAAATCAAAATATATTTTCTACTTTTCATAATATTAAGGTCTCAGTCTCGCAACCCTAGAATAGAAACAGAAGGGGACATGATCATTACATACAAGATACTGAGGGATTTAGACCAGATGGACAAAAACACCCTCTTTAAAACAGACATAAAATGGGACGAGGTGACACAAGTGGAAGCTGGAAAAACAAATGAGTCGTAAAAATGTAAGGAAATGCTGGTCCCCACTGTACGGGTGGTCAACAAGTGGAATGCATTCAAAGAACAAGTTATGGAAGCCACCTCCATCCACAATTTTTAAAGCCAATGTTGAACGTCAGAAAAGTTAAATTAAAATGTAGCAGGTACAATAATTATAGTAGACGAGGCATAAGAGCTAAACCTCACTTCACCACTATCAAAATCTCTTCCCCACTACCACCATCACCACCACTGCCACGGCCACCACTGCTGCCACCATCACCACCACCACCACTGCCACCACCACTGCCACCACCACCACTGCTACCACCACCACCACCACCACCACTGCTACCACCACCACCACCACCACCACTGCCACCATCACTACCACCACCACCACCACTACCACCACCACCACCACTGCCACCACCACCACTACCACCACCACCACTGCTACCACCACCACCACCACCACCACCACTGCCACCACCACTGCCACCACCACCACCACCACCACCACCACTGCCACCATCACCACCACCACCACCACCACCACCACTGCTACCACCATCACCACCACTACCACCACCACTACCACCACCACCACTGCCACCACCACTGCCACCACCACTACCACCACCACCACTGCCACCACCACCATCACCACCACCACCACTACCACCACCACTACCACCACCACCACCACCACCATCACTGCCACCACCACCACCACCATCACCACCACCACCATCACCACCACCACCACCACCACCACCACCACCACCACCACTGCTACCACCATCACCACCACTACCACCACCACTACCACCACCACCACTGCCACCACCACCATCACCACCACCACCCACTCTCCCCAATGCTCAGCACTTGCCCCAAGATCCTCCCGGCCTAAATGATGTTGTGGTACATGGGATATTTCCACCAGAGACTCGCCCGAAGGCATTAGCAGCGGAGACTGTGAGTTTTGTGTCCACTTTATGTCTCTTGGGTTATATATACTTGGGCCAAGTGAAAAGCTTCTTTACCGCTAGCCGTCCCGGGCTGTGTGTGTGTGTGTGTGTGTGTGTGTGTGTGTGTTTGCCTAGAATTGCGTGAGAGGGAATTGCGTGAGAGGGAATGGTCTGTCACGCTCCAGGCCTCGCTCCTTAGTTCTCCATTGGCGACAGCTTTGGTTCCGGCGCTCATTGTGTTATGTCATGTCTACGTTGGCAGCTTTAATGAGAGTGACATGAGTTCACTCTACCGTGTTCACCTCCCGTGTTCTCCTCCCGTGTTCTCCTCCCGTGTTCTCCTCCCGTGTTCTCTTCCCGTGTTCTCCTCCCGTGTTCACTACCCCAGCACTAAAGAAACACTTCACATTCGTCTGGTTCTTCTTCTTTCCCGTTATCTTCTGTGTTGTCTCGTTCTGGAGGGAGAGTGGAAGGGTGTGGAGTGTTGGGGGAGGGTGTGGAGTGTTGGGGAAGGGTGTGGAGTGTTGGGGGAGGGTGTGGAGTGTTGGGGAAGGGTGTGGAGTGTTGGGGGAGGGTGTGGAGTGATGGGGGAGGGTGTGGAGTGATGGGGGGAGGGTGTGGAGTGATGGGGGAGGGTGTGGAGTGATGGGGGAGGGTGTGGAGTGATGGGGGAAGGGTGTGGAGTGATGGGGGGAGGGTGTGGAGTGATGGGGGAGGGCGTGGAGTGATGGGGGGAGGGTGTGGAGTGTTGGGGGGAGGGTGTGGAGTGTTGGGGGAAGGTGTGGAGTGATGGGGGGAGGGTGTGGAGTGATGGGGGGTGGGTGTGGAGTGATGGGGGAGGGTGTGGAGTGATGGGGGGAGGGTGTGGAGTGATGGGGGGAGGGTGTGGAGTGTTGGGGGGAGGGTGTGGAGTGATGGGGGAGGGTGTGGAGTGTTGGGGGAGGGTGGGGAGTGATGAGGGAGGGTGTGGAGTGATGGGGGAGGGTGTGGAGTGATGGGGGAGGGTGTGGAGTGATGGGGGGAGGGTGTGGAGTGATGGGGGAGGGTGTGGAGTGATGGGGGGAGGGTGTGGAGTGATGGGGGGAGGGTGTGGAGTGTTGGGGGGAGGGTGTGGATGTAACACTGTAAAAGTGTTTGGTTTAGGTTAATACATACATAGAGTACATGAGTCACAGACAAGGATCTGAGAGGCGCCAGTTGTCTGCCTGAGATCTCACACCTCAAAGCGTTAATGACCTCAAGTGACCTGAGGTCAGATCATGAGAATTTCACCTTGCTTCCGCTAAGCTTATAATTGTAGTCTGGTGGCCTTCAAACATGCCGACGTTTAAGGAGTGGCTTGGTAGTGCCGGAGGCTATCTACTTGTGGGCGGAGTTAGCTACTAGGTTCCCCAATATAAACTCGGAGAGCTATCCAGCAAGGAGGATTAAGGCATTAACAGACAGAGCAGCAGACGAGAGAGAGACGACGTCCCTACCAGGGAGGCTGTCGGCCGGCAGGGGCGAGACAGTCTCTGTCAACTACAGACCCCCCCCCCCTCTCTATTCAACTTAGACTCAGTCCTCGGTGAGTGAACATTAAGGTGACTTGGTCGTGTTTTACAAGTGTTGTGTGATGATCAGGGGCAGTCAAGTTGTAGGGTTCTCGAATTCTTGGATGATGACTCACTTTGCATATTAAACTGGAACATTTTAATTGGATTGCTTAAATTATGATACTTCATGGGAAATATAATTGTGAATTTATTATTTAAATTGTGTTTAACTTTGTTCCCTAGAGCTTTGAGTTGAGGTGAGAAAGCCTCTGTGGTTATTGGTTTCATGATATTAATGAATACATGTTTGGAGTTGATACATGGTACAGAGGGAACATACTAATAATGAACTCATGATAACATCTTTTGAGAATTTTGTGATACAGGCAAGTTCCATTCCTTGTCTTGTATGTAATGATCATGAATGGATGGTGGCAGCATTTCGTTTTCTACTATCTACTTTTCTACGTCTACTATCGACTCTTCTACTTCTACCTATCTACACCTCTCCCTCCACCCCTCTCTAAACTCTCACTTTCAACTAATGACCCTCCTCGCTCCTCCCACCTCTCTCCCTCTCACCCCAAGCCCTCACTAATTACTTCACTATTCATTTCTTTCCTTTCGTTTTCTCTTATACGTTTGTGGCAAAATGATTCTGTATTCTAGAGTTCTCTCTAGAGTTTCGGGTAACTGATCAAGTGACGGCGCCTTGTAGTCTTAGCACCTAGGTAGTCAAATACCTAGGTTACAAGGTGTTGAACGAGAGAGGTTGCCTTAGGAACTCTGGAGGTGCTCTAGAATAGTTAGCTAACTGGGGACGGGATAACGGACTAGAGAGAGCTGTTTCCCCCGGCCTCGTTAGTTAACTGGGGGGTGGAATAATGGACAAGATAGAGTTATTTCCCCCACCCCCGTTACAATGATGGCAGCGGTGTTGAACAATGTTTAAGGTATTGGTGTTCTTTTAACATTGTTCAGTCCCACGTGTCTTTTTGCCGCTCAGGCGCTATCAGGGAGATCTTGACAGGTGTTTATATTCGCGAGTTAGCGAACTTTTTTTCAGGTTAGGAGATGGTGATTCTCTGGTGTTGTGGTTTAGTGATTTTGTGAGTTTTGTGGTGTTCAGGGAATGTTCACCAGAACTTGCGTGTGTAGTGATTAATGTTAGTGATAAGATTTGGCGATTTGGGAACTTAGCGGTGTTGGTAGTGCAGGTCAGCTGAGTGTGACAGGTGACCTCGCATGTCCCACGGGGACACCCAGCCACCGCTGGTCTCCAGGTCAGTGGGGAGTGGCAGGTGTAGTTCTTAAATAGATTTTAAGTAGTTTTAGTGGTTCTGCTCAGATTATTGCGATCGACTGTTTTACTCCATTTGAACGCAATAACCCGAGGTGTACTGGTCTTGTACAGCATGCTAGGGGGAGCCTTAGTATGTCAGTAGACTTCACGTTGGGGACGCTCGACGTTAGATAGTCTGGTCACAGGGGTGGCAACAGTTTTGAGTTGTTTACCGGCGGAGAAGCTAGGGAGACACTCTGGGTCACGTAGGTGGCTGTAGGTTAAGGGTGGGAGTAATGGATAATTATGTACTTAAGATTAGGAACGGTACAGTTAAGTTTAGGCTAGTGTTTTGTCTATTAGTGTTGAATTTTTCTTGTGACTAGTTAAAAGTAGTGATGACCTTATTCTCTCTTCTCTAACTTTCCTCTGTTACTGTCTTATGTTCCACCAAGTCAGTATCATTCAGTGTTAATTGGATTATTAAAATTGAAGTGTAGTTGTTGCCAGGAGGAGAGCGGTATGATAGGACTGTGTAACCCTATACAAACGACAGGGTCACACAAACATCTTGGGAACACGTATTGTCGCCTTTCTGTTCATTTCACAGGTGGGAGCCAGAAGAGAGGAGAGACGCACATACAGAAGAGGGAGACGGCTGCCTTATACCACACTCACGGCTGTTCCTCACCACCACGACGACCAGCCCCTACCTGGATGTCAGGGCCACCACCACCACCACCACCCCAGGGGACCCCAAGATGCAGCCCTCTCGGTCGGTCAACATTGGTCTACCCAGTGGACCCCAAGACGGACGGACCCCAGTGGACCCCAAGACGGACGGACCCCCAGTGGACCCCAGGTCGTTCTGCAGACGACCCCAGACGACCCAGTAATGATGGAAGAGGAGCAACAACGACTCCAGTCTGTCCCACCAACATCGGTCTACCCAGGATGGACCCCAGGACGGACAGACCCCCAATGGACCCCAGGTCGCTTGTCAAAGACCCATGGGAGGAGGAAGAGAGAAGAAAGAAGAAAGAAGAGAGAAGAAAGAAGAGAGAAGAAAGAAGAGAGAAGAAAGAAGAAGATAAGCCAAGCTGAGACACGATACCTAGTGTCCCTTGCTGGTGTCAGCATTATTGCATGGAGCGTAATTGCAAGACAGGATCGTTTGCCTTGACTGGCCGCCCCTCCTACAAGCATGTTGCTCTGTTGAGTGATTCTTCCTGTGTCATGCGGACTTGATGTGGCTGTCAGAAGTAGCTCTCTGAAGGAGGCGTGCTGGAGCAACAGGGAGGAAGAAGAGTAGGATGGGATTTCTACTGTTGGCAACTATATGAAGGTCTCGAAACTTGTAGTCCCTATAGCTGTGAAGAACCCCAATATACGTCTCTCATGGTGACTGACGTAGGGCCAATTACAGATCAGCTGGGACAACCGAATTCCACGGTCCTGTGCTCAGTTCAAGTAGTAACGGCTTTCGGGTTGACCAAGTGTTGTTGTGCGTTAACGACGGAGAAGCGACGGAGGCAGTTGTGTTGAAGAAATGTGGTACAGGATTATCTACAAGACCAAGCAGTGACGTCGCCCAGCCAGAGACAATGGACGTCTGTCTATATATTTCATTTTTTTAGAGTAGGGTGATGTATATTTGTTTAGCTAGGATGTATTCTTTTCGTTAATAAAGTTGTCGCACACAGCTAGCTTGCTTTAGCAGTGTTGCAAAAACTTTATTTTCGGGGAGAAGGGGAGATGTAACACTGTAAAAGTGTTTGGTTTAGGTTAATACATACATAGAGTACATGAGTCACAGACAAGGATCTGAGAGGCGCCAGTTGTCTGCCTGAGATCTCACACCTCAAAGCGTTAATGACCTCAAGTGACCTGAGGTCAGATCATGAGAATTTCACCTTGCTTCCGCTAAGCTTATAATTGTAGTCTGGTGGCCTTCAAACATGCCGACGTTTAAGGAGTGGCTTGGTAGTGCCGGAGGCTATCTACTTGTGGGCGGAGTTAGCTACTAGGTTCCCCAATATAAACTCGGAGAGCTATCCAGCAAGGAGGATTAAGGCATTAACAGACAGAGCAGCAGACGAGAGAGAGACGACGTCCCTACCAGGGAGGCTGTCGGCCGGCAGGGGCGAGACAGTCTCTGTCAACTACAGACCCCCCCCCCCTCTCTATTCAACTTAGACTCAGTCCTCGGTGAGTGAACATTAAGGTGACTTGGTCGTGTTTTACAAGTGTTGTGTGATGATCAGGGGCAGTCAAGTTGTAGGGTTCTCGAATTCTTGGATGATGACTCACTTTGCATATTAAACTGGAACATTTTAATTGGATTGCTTAAATTATGATACTTCATGGGAAATATAATTGTGAATTTATTATTTAAATTGTGTTTAACTTTGTTCCCTAGAGCTTTGAGTTGAGGTGAGAAAGCCTCTGTGGTTATTGGTTTCATGATATTAATGAATACATGTTTGGAGTTGATACATGGTACAGAGGGAACATACTAATAATGAACTCATGATAACATCTTTTGAGAATTTTGTGATACAGGCAAGTTCCATTCCTTGTCTTGTATGTAATGATCATGAATGGATGGTGGCAGCATTTCGTCTTCTACTATCTACTCTTCTACTTCTACTATCTACTCTTCTCCTACTACCTATCTATTCCTCTCCCTCCACCCCTCTCTGAACTCTCACTTTCAACTAATGACCCTCCTCGCTCCTCCCACCTCTCTCCCTCTCACCCCAAACCCTCACTAATTACTTCACTATTCATTTCTTTCCTTTAGTTTTCTCTTATACGTTGGTGGCAATGATTCTGTATTCTAGAGTTCTCTCTAGAGTTTCGGGTAGCTGATCAAGTGACGGCGCCTTGTAGTCTTAGCACCTAGGTAGTCGAATACCTAGGTTACAAGGTGTTGAACGAGAGAGGTTGCCTTAGGAACTCTGGGAGTGCTCTAGAATAGTTAGCTAACTGGGGACGGGATAACGGACTAGAGAGAGCTGTTTCCCCCGGCCTCGTTAGTTAACTGGGGGGTGGAATAATGGACAAGATAGAGCTATTTCCCCCACCCCCCGTTACATGGAGTGATGGGGGGAGGGTGTGGAGTGATGGGGGGAGGGTGTGGAGTGATGGGGGAGGGTGTGGAGTGATGGGGGGAGGGTGTGGAGTGATGGGGGGAGGGTGTGGAGTGTTGGGGGGAGGGTGTGGAGTGATGGGGGAGGGTGTGGAGTGATGGGGGGAGGGTGTGGAGTGAAGGGGGGAGGGTGTGGAGTGTTGGGGGGAGGGTGTGGAGTGTTGGGGGAGGGTGTGGAGTGATGGGGGGAGGGTGTGGAGTGATGGGGGGAGGGTGTGGAGTGATGGGGGAGGGTGTGGAGTGATGGGGGGAGGGTGTGGAGTGATGGGGGGAGGGTGTGGAGTGTTGGGGGGAGGGTGTGGAGTGATGGGGGAGGGTGTGGAGTGATGGGGGGAGGGTGTGGAGTGATGGGGGAGGTGTGGAGTGTTGGGGGAGGGTGTGGAGTGATGGGGAGGGTGTGGAGTGATGGGGGAAGGGTGTGGAGTGATGGGGGGAGGGTGTGGAGTGTTGGGGGGAGGGTGTGGAGTGATGGGGGAGGGTGTGGAGTGTTGGGGGAGGGTGGGGAGTGATGAGGGAGGGTGTGGAGTGATGGGGGAGGGTGTGGAGTGATGGGGGAGGGTGTGGAGTGTTGGGGGGAGGGTGTGGAGTGATGGGGGAGGGTGTGGAGTGATGGAGGAGGGTGTGGAGTGATGGGGGAGGGTGTGGAGTGATGGAGGAGGGTGTGGAGTGATGGGGGAGGGTGTGGAGTGATGGGGAAGGGTGTGGAGTGTTGGGGGGAGGGTGTGGAGTGATGGGGGGAGGGTGTGGAGTGATGGGGGAGGGTGTGGAGTGATGGGGAAGGGTGTGGAGTGATGGGGGAGGGTGTGGAGTGATGGGGGAAGGGTGTGGAGTGATGGGGGAAGGGTGTGGAGTGATGGGGGAGGGTGTGGAGTGATGGGGGAAGGGTGTGGAGTGATGGGGGAGGGTGTGGAGTGATGGGGGAAGGGTGTGGAGTGATGGGGGAGGGTGTGGAGTGATGGGGTAGGGTGTGGAGTGATGGGGGAAGGGTGTGGAGTGATCGGGAAGGGTGTGGAGTAATGGGGGAGGGTGTGGAGTGATGGGAAAGGGTGTGGAGTGATGGGGAAGGGGTGTAGAGTTTTTTGTTTTTCTACCACAGACGTGGCCAGACATTTACAATGCCAACCAGCATACATACATTTTCTGCTGTCCTTCATGGACAGGGTGAGAGATCTGTTAAACATATAGTTCAGTGATTTATTGAACAATCAAGCACAGAAGGTGATTGTTGCTTTTATAATGTGCAACAATTACCAATAATATAATGTGCTTTTATAATGCTAATCTGACTTACATACATAAATACATAAATACTCAGACTTACGTCTGTTCTACATAAACAGTGTAAAAAGATGAGTCTTTTTACATAGTGTCATTAATGTGCGTTTACAAAGGTGAAATACAATTCTGACCAGCTTCCACATATCTCGTATACACATACATACATATATATGTATATATACACAGACATTTATGTCTCTCCTACATTGACAGGGGAAGATACCTGCTTTAGAAACTAGTGTATTATTAAGCACTTAACCACTGAAGGTGATTTAGATGCTTTTACAAGCTCAGGTTATAGTTACATCATATACATATGTATAACTGATTATACTTAAGTATGCATTACTGCACAACTGTACACCTGTTCACTCCAGCCACAACTGTAATGATTTGAATCAATCATTTACGAATCGAGTTTCAAAATCTAAATCTAAAGAGATAGCAACAGTACAAGGTGGGTGAGCTTGCTAAGCTAAATACTTATCAAGCTTAAGTTTCATAGGTAAGATTAAGCAGCCCGCCACTCCTGGTTAATACCTGGTTGATGGGGTTCTGGGAGTTCTTCTACTCCCCAAGCCCGGTCCGAGGCCAGGCTTGACTTGTGAGAGTTTGGTCCACCAGGCTGTTGCTTGGAGCGGCCCGCAGGCCCACATATACCTGGTTGATGGGGTTCTGGGAGTTCTTCTACTCCCCAAGCCCGGTCCGAGGCCAGGCTTGACTTGTGAGAGTTTGGTCCACCAGGCTGTTGCTTGGAGCGGCCCGCAGGCCCACATATACCTGGTTGATGGGGTTCTGGGAGCTCTTCTACTCCCCAAGCCCGGTCCGAGGCCAGGCTTGACTTGTGAGAGTTTGGTCCACCAGGCTGTTGCTTGGAGTGGCCCCGCAGGCCCACATATACCTGGTTGATGGGGTTCTGGGAGTTCTTCTACTCCCCAAGCCCGGCCCGAGGCCAGGCTTGACTTGTGAGAGTTTGGTCCACCAGGCTGTTGCTTGGAGTGGCCCCGCAGGCCCACATATACCTGGTTGATGGGGTTCTGGGAGTTCTTCTACTCCCCAAGCCCGGCCCGAGGCCAGGCTTGACTTGTGAGAGTTTGGTCCACCAGGCTGTTGCTTGGAGTGGCCCCGCAGGCCCACATATACCTGGTAGATGGGGTTCTGGGAGCTCTTCTACTCCCCAAGCCCGGTCCGAGGCCAGGCTTGACTTGTGAGAGTTTGGTCCACCAGGCTGTTGCTTGGAGTGGCCCCGCAGGCCCACATATACCTGGTTGATGGGGTTCTGGGAGCTCTTCTACTCCCCAAGCCCGGTCCGAGGCCAGGCTTGACTTGTGAGAGTTTGGTCCACCAGGCTGTTGCTTGGAGTGGCCCCGCAGGCCCACATATACCTGGTTGATGGGGTTCTGGGAGCTCTTCTACTCCCCAAGCCCGGCCCGAGGCCAGGCTTGACTTGTGAGAGTTTGGTCCACCAGGCTGTTGCTTGGAGTGGCCCCGCAGGCCCACATATACCTGGTTGATGGGGTTCTGGGAGTTCTTCTACTCCCCAAGCCCGGTCCGAGGCCAGGCTTGACTTGTGAGAGTTTGGTCCACCAGGCTGTTGCTTGGAGTGGCCCCGCAGGCCCACATATACCTGGTTGATGGGGTTCTGGGAGCTCTTCTACTCCCCAAGCCCGGTCCGAGGCCAGGCTTGACTTGTGAGAGTTTGGTCCACCAGGCTGTTGCTTGGAGTGGCCCCGCAGGCCCACATATACCTGGTTGATGGGGTTCTGGGAGTTCTTCTACTCCCCAAGCCCGGCCCGAGGCCAGGCTTGACTTGTGAGAGTTTGGTCCACCAGGCTGTTGCTTGGAGTGGCCCCGCAGGCCCACATATACCTGGTTGATGGGGTTCTGGGAGCTCTTCTACTCCCCAAGCCCGGTCCGAGGCCAGGCTTGACTTGTGAGAGTTTGGTCCACCAGGCTGTTGCTTGGAGCGGCCCCGCAGGCCCACATACCCACTCGCATTAGCAAATTTATTGAGGTATCAGAGGAGGAGAGGCTGAGGTCGTAGTCCTAAGGGTCCGGGTTCGATTCCCGGCCGATGCCGGGAATGGGCTGAGTTTCTTTCACTCTAATGTCATTAAGGGCCTCGCGGCTGAGTGGATAGCGATCGTAGATCTAAGAGCCCGGGGTTCGATTTCAGGCCGAAACAGAAAGAAATAGGCACAGTTTCTTTCACCCAGATGTACCTGTTTACCTAGCAGCTTCCACACTTGCTCGTAAACCAAACCAGACCATTGGACACGCTTTCATTCACCACAGCCCCGCTCTCTCTCTCTTGAGCGGCGACAGCACCGCCACCTGCCCCTACCTCACCTACCTCATGTAGGTAGGTGAGGTAGGAGCCACCATTAGGGGAGGGACGTCCCAGGAAGCTGTCACACAAATGACAGAACTTATTGACAGAATTCTCCTCATATTCCTTCCAAGGTAGGAGAGCTGGGGGAGGGGAGATGGTGGGGGAGGGGAGCTAGGGGAAGGGGAGCTAGGGGAGGTTACCTTGAGGTTACCTTGAGGTGCTTCCGGGGCTTAGCGTCCCCGCGGCCCGGTCGTCGACCAGGCCTCCTGGTTGCTAGGGGGAGGGGACAAAGAGGGAAAACAAGGTGAAGGAAGAGGGAAAGAGGGGAAAGACAGAAGTGTAGACTCTTGGCGGTTTTAAGGGAGAAGGAGAGGGGGGGGGGAAAGACTTTTTTGGTGACGGAGGAAGGCTGCTGTTAGTGGTTGTGAGGGGGAGGGGGTGTGAAGAGGTAGGGGGGAGGGGGGTGAAGAGGTAGGGGGGGGAGGGGGTGAAAAGGTAGGGGGGGAGGGGGTGAAGAGGTAGGGGGGGGAGAGGGAGGCATATGTGGCACTTCTCTCACATCCGGAGGTGAGTGACTTCTGTGAATGGAGAGAAGAGTGGTATTGCCAGGGTGGAGGGTGAGGCAGGGTGCCAGGGTGTAGGCTGCCAGGGTGGAGGGTGGGGCAGGGTGCCAGGGTGGAGGGTGGGGCAGGGTGCCAGGGTGGAGGGTGGGGCAGGGTGTAGGCTGCCAGGGTGGAGGGTGGGGCAGGGAGCAGGCTGCCAGGGTGGAGGGTGGGGCAGGGAGCAGGCTGCCAGGGTGGAGGGTGAGGCAGGGTGCCAGGGTGGAGGGTCGGGCAGGGTGCAGGATGCCAGGGTGGAGGGTGGAACAGGGTGCAGGCTGCC
>NC_091207.1:19452576-19461820 GCF_040958095.1 Procambarus clarkii | reverse complement strand
CCCCCCCCCCACTTTCACCCCATCTCGGTCCCCTGCTCATCGTAATTACACCCCCCCCCCTTCCTCTCACCCCACCTACTCAACACAAACCCTTCATCCTGCTACCATATGCCCCCCATTAACGGTGATACCCCCCTACGGTGGGCATCACCGTCTTATCCTCACAGTAGGTGGGTCTGGGGGGGGGGGCTATTATCCCCCCCCCCTTCCCTGGGGGCAGGTATCCCCCCCCCCCCGACTCCCTCCCCCTGTTATTTGTAATACTCAAAGTTCCCGAACTGAGGGATAATCCCTAACGAAGACAAGAGAGGTCCTCAGGGCGTGGTGACTTCGAGAGTGTGAGCCCGTCCTCAGAGCAACTCCATTACCATGAGCACTAACCCCCCCTGGATAGTTGGTTTAGATATTTAACACGGTCTAAAAGCATGTTATGGGTCCAATAATAGTCTACATGTAAACTGGGAAGTGAGACTTTGTCTTGAACAGACATTATGCTCAGGTTATAACTTTGTTGTATTATAAATCGTTGGTTTAAAAAAAATAAAAAACTTATGCTGGGAAACGTTTTATTTGAAGAACTTGGTTTTCTGTAAACGGAATTCTCGGGTATGCTGAAATAGATTTCGAATGCCATATTTCACATTATCGGCAATAATGCACCATATTAACGTAACAAAATTGGAATCAACGCAAGGTAAAGGTCGACCGTCAACTGCATCCAATTATCATCAGCTGTCAACTGCCACCACAACCGTCAATCGTCACCTCAGCTGTCAACAGCTATCAACCCGTCACTACCGAGTCTACCACCTCCCTTATACTGGTACTGAACATGGCGATGTCTCCCTTAAAAGTGACTCGTAAGAAACTGTTATATTGTAGAACCGGTGACCTGTATCTGCACGGTTTCCCTTGTGACAGGAGGTTCTCTCTCCCCTGCGCCCCTGGGAGGACAGCTTCTATGTTTTTGTGCTATTCTGCGCCCCTGGGAGGACAGCTTCAATGTTTTTGTGCTATTCTGCACCCCTGGGAGGACAGCTTCTATGTTTTTGTGCTATTCTGCGCCCCTGGGAGGACAGCTTCTATGTTTTTGTGCTATTCTGCGCCCCTGGGAGGACAGCTTCAATGTTTTTGTGCTATTCTGCGCCCCTGGGAGGACAGCTTCTATGTTTTTGTGCTATTCTGCGCCCCTGGGAGGACAGCTTCAATGTTTTTGTGCTATTCTGCGCCCCTGGGAGGACAGCTTCTATGTTTTTGTGCTATTCTGCGCCCCTGGGAGGACAGCTTCTATGTTTTTGTGCTATTCTGCGCCCCTGGGAGGACAGCTTCAATGTTTTTGTGCTATTCTGCGCCCCTGGGAGGACAGCTTCAATGTTTTTGTGCTATTCTGCGCCCCTGGGAGGACAGCTTCTATGTTTTTGTGCTATTCTGCGCCCCTGGGAGGAGAGCTTCTATGTTTTTGTGCTATTCTGCGCCCCTGGGAGGACAGCTTCTATGTTTTTGTGCTATTCTGCGCCCCTGGGAGGACAGCTTCTGTTTTTGTGCTATTCTGCGCCCCTGGGAGGACAGCTTCAATGTTTTTGTGCTATTCTGCGCCCCTGGGAGGAGAGCTTCTATGTTTTTGTGCTATTCTGCGCCCCTGGGAGGACAGCTTCTATGTTTTTGTGCTATTCTGCGCCCCTGGGAGGACAGCTTCTGTTTTTGTGCTATTCTGCGCCCCTGGGAGGACAGCTTCAATGCTTTTGTGCTATTCTGCGCCCCTGGGAGGACAGCCTCAATGTTTTTATGCTATTCTGCGCCCCTGGGAGGACAGCTTCTATGTTTTTGTGCTATTCTGCGCCCCTGGGAGGACAGCCTCAATGTTTTTATGCTATTCTGCGCCCCTGGGAGGACAGCCTCAATGTTTTTATGCTATTCTGCGCCCCTGGGAGGACAGCTTCTGTTTTTGTGCTATTCTGCGCCCCTGGGAGGACAGCTTCTATGTTTTTGTGCTATTCTGCGCCCCTGGGAGGACAGCTTCAATGTTTTTGTGCTATTCTGCGCCCCTGGGAGGACAGCTTCTATGTTTTTGTGCTATTCTGCGCCCCTGGGAGGACAGCCTCAATGTTTTTATGCTATTCTGCGCCCCTGGGAGGACAGCTTCTGTTTTTGTGCTATTCTGCGCCCCTGGGAGGACAGCTTCTATGTTTTTGTGCTATTCTGCGCCCCTGGGAGGACAGCTTCTATGTTTTTGTGCTATTCTGCGCCCCTGGGAGGACAGCCTCAATGTTTTTATGCTATTCTGCGCCCCTGGGAGGACAGCTTCTGTTTTTGTGCTATTCTGCGCCCCTGGGAGGACAGCTTCAATGCTTTTGTGCTATTCTGCGCCCCCGGGAGGACAGCTTCAATGTTTTCATGCTATTCTGCGCCCCCGGGAGGACAGCTTCTATGGTTTTGTGGTATTCAAGCAGTAGGGGCAGCAGCATCAGGAATAGGAGCAGCAGCAGCAGCAGCAGCAGCAGAAGCAGCAGAAGCAGCAGCAGCAGCAGCAGCAGCAGGGAGGAGGAGGTCTGTCTCACGAAGCATAGAGCTGTTGCCGGGAACTGTTCGATGCTAGTTTACCTCTGAGGAGTCATTCACGTTCCCCAAGCATTGATTAATGATGATTTAAAAGATAATAAATTTAAATTAAAGGGACGCATAATCTGTTGAATTTTCTATGAAAAGACGAACATACTTCTGCAAGATATATATAACTTTGTTGTATTATAAATCGTTGGTTTAAAAAAAATATAAAAAACTTATGCTGGGAAACGTTTTATTTGAAGAACTTGGTTTTCTGTAAACGGAATTCTCGGGTATGCTGAAATAGTTTTCGAATGCCATATTTCACATTATCGGCAATAATGCACCATATTAACGTAACAAAATTGGAATTAACGCAATCAATATATATATATATATATATATATATATATATATATATATATATATATATATATATGTATATATATATATATATATATATATATATATATATATATATATATATATATATATATATATATATATATATCTTCCGACTCAGAATGTTCAATATCTTGCGGGGTGGTGGCAGGGATCAACGTCCCCGCGGCCCGGTCTCTGACTAGGCCTCCTGGTTGGTGGTCTGGTCATAAAGACGCCTTTTTGTTTGTTTTTAATTTAAAAATCGAATTAGGGGAACCGAGTCAATTTTTTAATAGTATTTAAAATTTAAAATAATTTTACCTGGATTCGTTTCCAGATCACATAACCATTACACAACCACCACACAACCACCACACAACCACCACACAACTACCACACAACCACCACACAACCACACGACAACCACCACTACACAACCACCACACATCCACCACCACACAACCACCACACAACTACCACACAACCACCACACAACCACCACACAACCACCACACAACCACCACACAACCACCACACATCCACCACACAACCACCACACAACCACCACACAACCACCACACAACCACCACACATCCACCACACAACCACCACACAACCACCACACATCCACCACCACACAACCACCACACAACCACCACACATCCACCACACAACCACCACACAACCACCACACAACCACCACACAACCACCACACATCCACCACACAACCACCACACAACCACCACACAACCACCACACAACCACCACACAACCACCACACATCCACCACACAACCACCACACAACCACCACACAACCACCACACAACCACCACACAACCACCACTACACAACCACAAGACAACCACCACTACACAACCACCACACAACCACCACACAACCACCACACAACCACGACACAACCACCACACAACCACCACACAACCACCACACAACCACCACACAACCACCACACAACCACGACACAACCACCACACAACCACCACACAACCACCACACAACCACGACACAACCACCACACAACCACCACACAACCACGACACAACCACCACACAACCACCACACAACCACCACACAACCACAACATAATCGTCACATAAACACCACATAAGTACATCACTTAAACGACACAAAGTAAGGAAGTAGAAAGAAAGCATGAACGATAGACGGGTAGGTGACAGGTGTAGAATGACAGGTGATATATGACAGGTGTGGAGTGACGGGGTGAAAAGGCAGATGTGGAGTGACGGGGGAGGTGGGGAAGAGGGTTTAAAACAGGGAAACAAGAATGACAGACGCTGTACCCGTCGCTAAACGCTGACAGGCCGACCCTTCAACAACGGAATTACCGATAATTACGCTGACGTAGACAGTATTGTAGGCCACAATAATGAGTAATTAACAATCGTTACATCGCATTTACAATTGTTACGAATAATCCATTTTTTTTTACATGTTACCCCTAATGCGTTACATTTGACACTGAATTTGACCTCGGTTTAAACAGGAGACGTATTAGTGACAGTTAAAGCACCGAATTATTAACGTTTCCTCTCCAGTGGCTTCGAATGAGTTGAATTGCTTGAGTTCCTACGTTTTTGATATCGTAAAACAGTTGCATTTTTTACGGAGTGGCGAACTGAGAAAACAGGTTGGTTATCTACCTGCTTGATACCTGGTTGATGGGGTTCTGGGAGTTCTTCTACTCCCCAAGCCCGGCCCGAGGCCAGGCTCGACTTGTGAGAGTTTGGTCCACCAGGCTGTTGCTTGGAGCGGCCCCGCAGGCCCACATACCCACCACAGCCTGGCTGATCCGGAACTTCTCTTAGAAAACAGTCCAGTTTCCTCTTGAAGATGTCAACGGTTGTTCCGGCAATGTTTCTTATAATCACTGGGAGGACGTTGAACAACCGCGGACCTCTGATGTTTAAATCTAGGCCTCTGATCTAGGCCTTGAGTCCTTTCATGGCTATTAACGATAAGCCCAGTCAAACATTCCGTTGAAAAGTGTAACTGTTTAACCTAAGCCTGTTACGTACCAATCCAATCAATCGAACTAATCTATTGGATTGGTCGATTCTGTTTCACTTAGTTAGCAATTGGAGAAACTTCTACAGGAAGCGACGGATCAATCGGGTTGTAGTGGATATGTGGGGGCCTTCGGGCCCGCTACCAGCAACAGGCCAGGCTTGGAGAGCAGTGGAACTCTCGAAACACACTGCAGGAAAACCAAAGGCAGATCAATTGCTCTTGTTACGTTCATTCCCATACAATTATGTATTCTGACGCAGCTGTCCCATACAATTATGTATTCTGACGCAGCTGTCCCATACAATTATGTATTCTGACGCAGCTGTCCCATACAATTATGTATTCTGACGCAGCTGTCCCATACAATTATGTATTCTGACGCAGATGTCCTGCATAAACATCAATATATCTTGTGATTAGATATGTATGTGTATGTATATATGTATACGTATATATATATGTACATGTATGAATGAGGGTGTGTACATGTGTATACAACATTGATAATTTTGTAACTACCGTCAAAAGATTGTTATTTGCTTAGCTAAACGAACTAGAGGGTTCAGTTCCTGAACCGATTATGTGCCTCTGTAATCCTTTACACCACCGCCCACGGGATGGGTATGGGGTGCATAATAGAGAAAGAAATTGAATTCTTGTGCTTCTTTAGCTGAGCTAACGACTTCCTCAAAGATAAACAACCTTAACCCTAAACAAACCCGTCTTACAAGACGCCTCAGCCTTAAATGGTCATTCTCGTTCATGGGGGCCAATCCTGGTTCCCCCAGGAAAATACTCTGCTCCTTTCTGATTGGTTCCAGCACCTGATGTCTCTGCTCATTTCTGATTGGTTCCAGCACCAGAATTCTGTCTGCTGCTGCAGCTCGGTTATGGAACCATTCACAATTAACTGGTTTAAGAAAAAATAATGTCAGGTTTCATCATCATTATCAAGAGTGATGATAAGGCTTCACTGATCTCCCATTCTGATAAGAAAGGAAAACGTGTCTTAAGTTATAATATTAACCAAGAATGATAGCTGCTCTGTCGTCTATGCACTAGATATGAGGAACAGCCTGGTTAACCAGTCCAGCAACAACCAGGAGACCTGGTCGGGGACCGGGCCGCGCAGACGTAGAACTCTTAAATCATCGCAAGGTAACGGCAAGGTAAAGTGCTTAGGACTCGTGAGTATGAACACAAAAATGCAAAATAGTGTGAGTTACATCATAGTGCAGGTCCTAGCATGGTTCAGAGTAGGCTGTAAGCCCTGTCGTGGGGGACAGGATGGGCTGCATGCTTGAAGGCAGGATAGAAAGCAGACCTCGACAACAGCAGCAACAGCAGACATCCATCACCCTCAGAGCAGTCCTCAGGTGGTCTTCTCAACAGGAAATTCACTGCTTAAAAATTTCCTCTGAACAAATTCCAACTTGGTCCCTTGACAGTTGTTTATGCCAGAGTTGGAATTAGATTTATGCCCCCTTGTGACTTGTTTATGCCAGAACAACCTCTTGTTCGAGGGTCAAAATCACCTCAGGGCTCCAGTTTTGACTTCCTCATGGATACATAAACACGTTAGTGTGGCTTCTGTGTGTAAATATGGATAGTTTCACATAACATACAGGAGAGGAAAACTGATAGGGTGGTTTATGAGAACCTTCAGATCCAGTAATCACTGATGCTGTCCCGCCTTGAGTAATACTCGATACTCACATACAGAGAATATAAATAACATGCGTAAGACTCGATAAAGCACCTAAGCTATTCGGATCGTCTTAAAGATCTCACAAAATGTACTCTCTGAAAGGGAGACGAGAGCGGTATCTCAATGATATATACGTGGAAGATACTGGAGAGAGAAGTTCCCAAATTTGCACAGTCAAATAACAACATACTGGAGTGAAAGACATGGCAGGAAATGCAGAATAAAGCCAGTGAAGAGTAGAGGTGCCATAAGTATGATCAGAGAACACTGTGACCGTCAGAAATAAGCTTGTTCAATGTCCTCCCAGCAGGAACAAGAAATATTCCCGGAACAAAAGTAGAATTATTCGAGAAAATATTAGACACTTAATGGATAAAACCTCCATAAAGACAGGTATTAGTCGTTGAGATGGAAGTCGAAATTGGTGAAATTTTCACCAAGGTGAAAATTTTCTTGGTGAAATTTTCACCAAGTCTTTCGCACTTGGGAGAGTGCGAAAGACTCGGTGAAAATTTTTACGTGAAATAGACAAATACAAAAGTGTGGGATTTTATCCTATGTCATTATGTCCTAAGTTAGAAAACCTAAGCCCTAAGTTAGAAGACATTTCCATTAGTTATTAAGCATTTTCGCGCGAGACGTATCGGATCATCCAGGCTGTAGTGGATCCGTCCGTTACAGGATGCTCCAAGCAACAGCCTGTTGGACCAAGTTACCACCTGATAACTACACACACTCAGATCTTGATATAGCAAGTAGGTTGTGATTCATACGTCAGGCTGCGAGCAGCCGCGTCCAACAGCCTGGTTGACCAGTCCAGCAACGAGAAGGCCTGGTCGACGACCGGGCCGCGGGGACGCTAAGCCCCGAAAACACCTCAAGGTAACCTCAAGGTAAGGTAACCACAAGTCAAGCCTGGCCTCAGGCTGGGTTTAGAAAGTAGAACTCCCAGTAAGGGGAAGGGAGGGTAGAAAGGGGAAGGGGGGGCAGAAAGGGGAATGGGGGGGGGCAGAAAGGGGAAAGGGGGGGCAGAAGGGAAGGGGGCAGAAAGGGGAAGACGGGCAGCATGGTTCTAAATATATCCGGTAGCGACGCGGTCAAATACGATCACAAATTTAGAGGTCCCAGTGGTATGAAGATCACTACAGGAGGAGACGCCCCACGCCCATAACTGGCGACTCAAGAGCTTACATTCACTCGATAGAAAAACTTAAAACCTAAGCCCAGCAATACGTACTTAATTCCCACATGAAATACTGACCAGAAACTCCGCATCCCTCTAACCCCGACAAAAGTACAATTAACAAAATTAAATAAAATCAATAGCAAATAAAAAATAATAATAATATTATTGACCCTTAAATAGTTTAGTTTAGTTCATTTACTATGCACCCCATACCAATCTTGTGGGCGGTAGTGGAAGGGGTTACAGAGGCACATAATGGGCTCAGGGACTGAACCCCACAATTCATTTAGCTAAGCAAATTACACTCTTGATGAGCTAGTTACAAAATTCAGTATAAGTCGTCACATCAACAATGGGTTCGAGATCGACCACAAGCACAGTTTCTAAATTAAGCAACTGACATATGTGGAGAGCTAGTGTCATAATTGATATGTTTAGTCCTGCACACCGCCCCCATCCAGTGGGCAGCGGTGGATAGGTTACAATCACTTAATCACTACCTATAGTTAGCAAACTGGGGATATTTGGCTACAATTTCTGGTAGAAGATCATTTGCAATGAAATATTTACTCATCTATGGAACATTGGTTATAGAATTGTCTCTGAATTCACGTATCTTTTTGCTACTCCATCACATAGTGACGGAGGGTGTGCGAATAATTTTGTTGACACAGTTTACATTTGGTCAGGTCTACATCAGCAGATAATGAGAATTCCCAGAGATACTTGTAACCGAGTCTAAGCCGAGCAGTAGTAACATCTAGAAGTCTGCTGATTTTAGCCTTTAAATAGAACATATATACTGAAATACATGTGAAGAACTTCTCTCTCTCACACACACACACACACACACACACACACACACACACACACACACACACACACACAGGGGATGTGTGGTGTAGGGGCCTGTGTGGCTGGGTGGAGCGCTGGTGATTCGTAGTCCTAGAGTCCGGGGATCGATCCCCGGCGATGGCGGAAACAAATATGCAGAGTTTCTTTCACCCTGGTGCATCTGTTCACCTAGCAATAACTAGGTACCTAGGAGTTAAACAGCTGCTACGGGCTGCTTCCTGGGAGGACGATTTTCTAAGAGAAGTTCCGGATCAGCCGGGCTGTGGTGGGTACGTGGCCCTGCGGGCCGCTCCAAGCAACAGCCTGGTGGACCAAACTCTCACAAGTCGAGCCTGGCCTCGGGCCGGGCTTGGGGAGTAGAAGAACTCCCAGAACCCCATCAACCAGGTATCAACCAGGAGTGTGTGTGTGTGTGTGTGTGTGTGTGTGTGTGTGTGTGTGTGTGTGTGTGTGTGTGTGTGTGTGTGTGTGTGTGTGTGTGTGTGTGTGGAGGAAAAAAATATCAGTTGATTAACA